>NC_092089.1:79358409-79701138 GCF_045679555.1 Salvelinus alpinus | reverse complement strand
GTTGAAAAATCATAAAAATCATAAAAATAATCGGTCGATCTCTAGTATGTATGTACGGTCACTGTGGGGACAACGTCCTCGATGCACTTATTGATCAAGCCAGTGACTGATGTGGTGTACTCCTCAATGCCATCGGAAGAATCCCAGAACATATTCCCGTCTGTGCTAGCAAAACAGTCTTGTAGTTTGGCATCTGCTTCAGCTTGTAAGCAGGAATCAGGAGGATAGAATTATGGTCCGATTTGCCAAATGGAGGGCGAGGGAGAGCTTTGTCCGCGTCTGTGTGTGTGGAGTAAAGGTGGTCTAGAATTATTTTTACCCCTTAATGTGGTTGCACATTTAACATGCTGATAGAAATGAGGTAAAACAGATTTAAGTTTCCCTGCATTAAAGTATAAGAATGTAACAACAGTTTACTGCTGATCTTATAGCTTTGTATGATGATGACAGCAACAACAGCCAATGTGGTCTGTTTTTGTCTGAATAACTTTTCAGGGTGATTCAGAAAGATTACGCTCCTCTCTCTGCATTTGTCTTGTGTGGTTGTACCACTTATGAAGGTGAGGGATAGTATCTAACTAGGATGAGGCAGGGGTTGCCCTGTACAGGTAAAAAGCTTGGAAGTGCAGTAAACTAGGCCTGTCATGCTCTGCCCACACGCACGCTCTCCTCTCCTCCCTTTCCATCTCTCTCTCTTTCTTACGCTCTCTCTCGCACCCTAATAAATGCACCAGTGTTCCTAATGCATGTGCTGACAGATCAGCTGTCAGGAGAGTACAACATAATTAACGTTGCTTTAAAATTAAAATAACAGGAATATTAAGGTGTGTGGATGGAGAGACGAAGACTCCCTACTTACCTTAGCTAATTCTGTCTCGGAGTTGGAGGCCACCTTTTGTTGAGCTGCACGCATGTGTGTCAGCATGTGTCTCGGAGACAGAATCTAAATGTATAAATCTGACGTCCTCCAGGTGTGCGCTTTAACAACAGCCCACTGATCATCGGATGACCATCACAAAGACATGCAGAAGTGAAACCTGCAGTGATTTTAATCAGCCTGTTAAACCCAATGTGATGTTGAACCAGTGGGATTTTGCTACACCCACAATAACATCTGCTAAATATGTGTATGTGACCAATAACATTTCATTTGATTTTGATTCATTATCGCCAGCCAACACTGTAATGCACTGTAGCAGTGCAATGATGTCATACATGTTATGGTTCTCGAGGGTTCTCCTGTTCTGGTACCAGTGTATGGAACCAAACCTCTTGCTTTCATTTGTACGTCTGTGGCAGTGTCCAGAATCTACCTTTGGCACTAGTTCAGAAAAAAAGGATACATTTAAGCATTATGGTAGGTACCATATCAGATTTAGGGACCGACCAGGGGTTGTTTGTGTTTCCTCCTTCATCATAGACCTTTAGATCACTGAAGTGCCAAGATGTCTATCTCCTCTCCAGACTGCTGAGGCTCCTCATGACACTGGATGTGGGTCTCTGTCTTCCTGGCATAGTGTCTCTCCTCCTCTCCCCTCCCTAGCAAACGGGCAGTGAGCTGGCCTCTTTTCTCCTGTCTGCCCTGGGGCTGTGGAGCTCACTGCAGCTCCCAACATGGTCCTGTAAATCCCCCAACTCCCCCATCCCTCAATATCTCTATCTCCCCCAAACCACACCCAACCAGAAACCAGATCCAGGAGGAGTAGTCTCTTGCCAGCTGGGAGGGGTTGTCACAGGATAGGCTACTACCTGTCAGAATATGTGCATGTCTCCTATCCACACACCCCTGTCGCTCCTCTCTATCTCCCTCTCTTCCTGCCTTCCTCCTAGGCACCCATCTTTCTATATCTCCCACCCACCACAGGAGGCTGGTGAGGGGAGGAAGGCTCATCATAATGGCTGGAATGGAGCAAATGGAATGTTATAAAACACATGTAAACCATGTGTTTGATGCATTTGATTCCATTTATTCAGTTGCATACATTAATTGGGGAGGACGGGCTCATAGTAAAGTGCCACCAGCCACATATATCGTCCACACACACTTTCCATTCTAACCCATCTCCGTCTTTCCTTCCCTTCCTCCCTGGCACCCATCTTTAAATCACTGAGGCAGACTCCTCTTTTGTCAGAAGTTCCATTAGGCAGACAGTCAGTGACCCTTCAAGAGGAAATGGGAGCTGCTCCAATAGAGAGGAAAGAGGTAGCACATCTTTTTTGGGATGTGCGGTGTATAACAGGACTGAAGGGAGAGCACTTTTATCTGGCAAACTTGGGTCTTTGCTCAAAGGGGGAATTCCGACCTGAGTTAAGTGCACGTAAATGGAATGTAATTTCTTTTTTATGCACTTTTCTTTCCATGCGTATTCAGACCTTGAATTTAAGCATGAGAATAAAATGCTATTCACCCGCTATTCGTTTGGGGTGGAGGTTGAATAAATGTATATTTAAAAAAAAAAAAATATTTCACCTTTATTTAACCAGGTAGGCAAATTGAGAACACGTTCTCATTTACAATTGCGACCTGGCCAAGATAAAGCAAAGCAGTTCGACACATACAACAACACATAGTTACACATGGAGTAAAACAAACATAGTCAATAATACAGTGAAAAAATAAGTCTATATACAATGTGAGCAAGTGAGGTGAGATAAGGGAGGTGAAGGCAAACAAAATATGTATATAAATAAATAAAAATATAAAAGGCCATGGTGGCGAAATAAATACAATATAGCAAGTAAAAAATAAAAAAAAACACTGGAATGGTTGGTTTGCAGTGGAAGAAAGTGTAAAGTAGAGATAGAAATAATGGGGTGCAAATAAATAAATAAATACAGTAGGTAAAGAGGTAGTTGTTTGGGCTAAATTATAGATGGGCTATGTACAGGTGCAGTAATCTATGAGCTGCTCTGACAGCTGGTGCTTAAAGCTAGTGAGGGAGATAAGTGTTTCCAGTTTCAGAGATTTTTGTAGTTCGTTCCAGTCATTGGCAGCAGAGAACTGGAAGGAGAGGCGGCCAAAGGAAGAATTGGTTTTGGGGGTGACCAGAGAGATATACCTGCTGGAGCGCGTGCTACAGGTAGGTGCTGCTATGGTGACCAGCGAGCTGAGATAAGGGGGGACTTTACCTAGCAGGGTCTTGTAGATGACCTGGAGCCAGTGAGTTTGGCGACGAGTATGAAGCGAGGGCCAGCCAACGAGAGTGTACAGGTCGCAGTGGTGGGTAGTATATGGGGCTTTGGTGACAAAACGGATGGCACTGTGATAGACTGCATCCAATTTATTGAGTAGGGTTTTGGAGGCTATTTTGTAAATGACTTCACCGAAGTCGAGGATTGGTAGGATGGTCAGTTTTACAAGGGTATGTTTGGCAGCATGAGTGAAGGATGCTTTGTTGCGGAATAGGAAGCCAATTCTAGATTTAACTTTGGATTGGAGATGTTTGATGTGAGTCTGGAAGGAGAGTTTACAGTCTAACCAGACACCTAGGTATTTGTAGTTGTCCACATATTCTAAGTCAGAGCCGTCCAGAGTAGTGATGTTGGACAGGCGGGCAGGTGCAGGCAGCGATCGGTTGAAGAGCATGCATTTAGTTTTACTTGTATTTAAGAGCAATTGGAGGCCACGGAAGGAGAGTTGTATGGCATTGAAGCTCGCCTGGAGGGTTGTTAACACAGTGTCAAAAGAAGGGCCAGAAGTATACAGAATAGTGTCGTCTGCGTAGAGGTGGATCAGAGAATCACCAGCAGCAAGAGCGACATCATTGATGTATACAGAGAAGAGAGTCGGTCCAAGAATTGAACCCTGTGGCACCACCATAGAGACTGCCAGAGGCCCGGACAACAGACCCTCCGATTTGACACACTGAACTCGATCAGAGAAGTAGTTGGTGAACCAGGCGAGGCAATCATTAGAGAAACCAAGGCTGTTGAGTCTGCCGATGAGGATGTGGTGATTGACAGAGTCAAAAGCCTTGGCCAGGTCAATGAATACGGCTGCACAGTATTGTTTCCTATCGATGGCGGTTAAGATATCGTTTATGACCTTGAGCGTGGCTGAGGTGCACCCATGACCAGCTCTGAAACCAGATTGCATAGCGGAGAAGGTATGGTGGGATTCGAAATGGTCGGTAATCTGTTTGTTGACTTGGCTTTCGAAGACCTTAGAAAGGCAGGGTAGGATAGATATAGGTCTGTAGCTGTTAGGGTCAAGAGTGTCCCCCCCTTTGAAGAGGGGGATAACCGCAGCTGCTTTCCAATCTTTGGGAATCTCAGACGACACGAAAGAGAGGTTGAAAAGGCTAGTAATAGGGGTGGCAACAATTTCAGCAGATAGTTTTAGAAAGAAAGGGTCCAGATTATCTAGCCCGGCTGATTTGTAAGGGTCCAGATTTTGCAGCTCTTTCAGAACATCAGCTGACTGTATTTGGGAGAAAGAGAAATGGGGAAGGCTTGGGCGAGTAGCAGAGGGGAGGGCAGTGCTGTTGACCGAGGTGTTCTTATTCTCCATGGACTTTACAGTGTCCCAGAACTTTTTTGAATTTGTGTTGCAGGAAGCAAATTTCTGCTTGAAAAAGCTAGCCTTGGCTTTTCTAACTGCCTGTGTATATTGGTTTCTAGCTTCCCTGAAAAGTTGCATATCACGGGGGCTGTTCGATGCTAATGCAGAACGCCATAGGATGTTTTTCTGTTGGTTAAGGGCAGTCAGGTCAGGAGAGAACCAAGGGCTATATCTGTTCCTGGTTCTAAATTTCTTGAATGGGGCATGCTTATTCAAGATGGTGAGGAAGGCATTTAAAAAAAATATCCAGGCATCCTCTACTGACGGGATGAGATCAATATCCTTCCAGGATACCTCGGCCAGGTCGATTAGAAAGGCCTGCTCGCTGAAGTGTTTCAGGGAGCGTTTGACAGTGATGAGTGGAGGTCGTTTGACCGCTGACCCATTACGGATGCAGGCAATGAGGCAGTGATCGCTGAGATCTTGGTTGAAAACAGCAGAGGTGTATTTGGAGGGCAAGTTGGTTAGGATGATATCTATGAGGGTACCCGTGTTTACGGAATTGGGGTGGTACCTGGTAGGTTCATTGATAATTTGTGTGAGATTGAGGGCATCAAGCTTAGATTGTAGGATGGCTGGGGTGTTAAGCATGTTCCAATTTAGGTCGCCTAGCAGCACGAGCTCTGAAGATAGATGGGGGGCAATCAGTTCACATATGGTGTCCAGAGCACAGCTGGGGGCAGAGGGTGGTCTATAGCAGGCGGCAACGGTGAGAGACTTGTTTTTAGAGAGGTGGATTTTTAAAAGTAGAAGTTCAAATTGTTTGGGAACAGACCTGGATAGTAAAACAGAACTCTGCAGGCAATCTTTGCAGTAGATTGCAACACCGCCCCCTTTGGCCGTTCTATCTTGTCTGAAAATCTTGTAGTTGGGGATGAAAATGTCAGAATTTTTGGTGGTCTTTCTAAGCCAGGATTCAGACACGGCTAAAACATCCGGGTTGGCAGAGTGTGCTAAAGCAGTGAACAAAACAAACTTAGGGAGGAGGCTTCTAATGTTAACATGCATGAAACCAAGGCTATTACGGTTACAGAAGTCATCAAAAGAGAGCGCCTGGGGAATAGGAGTGGAGCTAGGTACTGCAGGGCCTGGATTCACTTCTACATCACCAGAGGAACAGAGGAGGAGTAGGATAAGGGTACGGCTAAAAGCTATGAGAATTGGTCGTCTAGAACGTCTAGAACAGAGAGTAAAAGGACGTTTCTGGGGGCGATAAAATAGCTTCAAGGAATAATGTACAGACAAAGGTATGGTAGGATGTGAATACAGTGGAGGTAAACCTAGGTATTGAGTGATGATGAGAGAGATATTGTCTCTAGAAACATCATTGAAACCAGGTGATGTCATCGCATATGTGGGTGGTGGAACTGAAAGGTTGGATATGGTATAGTGAGCAGGGCTAGAGGCTCTACAGTGAAATAAGCCAATAAACACTAACCAGAACAGCAATGGACAAGGCATATTTACATTAAGGAGAGGCAACCATAGACTTACATAATCACCTAGAATGAACACAACCCCATAAATCTACAAAAAAAAACTAGACAGTACAAACACCCTAGACGAGACAAAAACACACAAACCACCCTCGTCACACCCTGAACTAACCAAAAATATAAAGAAAACAAAGAATACATATATATACAGGACACGACAATACGAGGACAAAAATGACATCTGAACTGCTAAGCCATCTTGGAACACTCAGTGTCTTGGAACACTCACTCAAATGAAGGTGTGGTGGAGGTGTGTCTACAGATATGCCATATTCTGACCTTGACTTAATTCCCTCATAATGCCACCACCTTTGCGTGCGAGGAAACCATGAATAAAGTATTGCGAACCTACCGGTTCCAAGTGGAAATAGCATTTACTTCCGATATAAATAACACCATTCTCCATGCACTCTAATTTACATCTTGATAAGAGCTATTGATAAAAGCTAGGTAAATTAGTAATCTGTTTGGATAAGGGAATTGTAAATATAAATGACACTTGTTGTAATGGCTGTCTTCCTCTTCTTACATTTAACATTTACATTTAAGTCATTTAGCAGACGCTCTTATCCAGAGCGACTTACAAATTGGTGCATTCACCTTATGACATCCAGTGGAACAACCACTTTACACTGAAGAGGTGTAGCAAGGATCGGACCAATACGCAGCGTGGTAGGTGTCCATGTTTTAATAGGGAAAAACTGAACATGAACACATATACAAAAACAATAAACGTGAACAAACCGAAACAGTCCCGTGTGGCACAAACACTGACACAGGAAACAATCACCCACAAAATACCCAAAGAACATGGCTGCCTAAATATGGTTCCCAATCAGAGACAACGATAAACACCTGCCTCTAATTGAGAACCAATCTAGGCAACCATAGACTTACATAAACACCTAGAATGAACACAACCCCATAAATCTACAAAAAAACCTAGACAGTGCAAACACCCTAGACGAGACAAAAACACACAAACCACCCTCGTCACACCCTGACGTAACCAAAAATATAAAGAAAACAAAGAATACTCAGGTCAGGGCGTGACACTTGTTTAAGATCTATTTTACCTTGTAATCACTAGAGACACATGTGAAACCAGTCATATGGCAGCAAACTGAAGCATATCAACCTATCAAATTTCCCACCATAAAGTTGAGTTAAATTGTATAGCCTTTTAACTTTCAGGGATGGGTACTCTCAAATGTATTATTTATAGGCTACCCTGACTTTCTCTGTTTCCTATTTCTATCATGTTGAATATTGACCATCAACTAGGGATGTTACGGTGACCATATTACCGCCACACCGGTGGTCACGAGTTATGACCGCAGTCAATTTCCATGTGATCGGTTACTAGGTTTCTTCAAGCTCTGATGCCACTGATGATCATTAGTAGCCTACCAAACGTACTAACTGCCTGGTTCTATGCCTTCTATTGTCCGACAAATCACTCTGACATTTATGCAAATGTATTTGAAAATCTAATCATACACTTCATGAGAGCCCATGAGCTCATGTTGTGCAACATTTCTATAGGCTATGCAATTGTGTGAGAAAAAATAGTTTTGATGGCCTCTATTAAAAAGAGGAGGATCCCATCAGCTTTCTATAGGCTAGGCCTACGATATTTATTTCTCAACTTTCCTAATATTAAGCACATTGCTTCTCTTTACAACAGGAGAATAGCCTACATGTCTGGCATGAAAATGAACCTCGGGAAAATCATCCTCCATTTGCTATTTAAGTGCATAGATTACATATTTTTTCCCGTACCCCTGTTTCAAAACAGGTGCATGATAATGGTCCATTCTAAATCAAAACAAATGTCACACTTATATTATTTAATATATGTAAAGACAATATTAAATCAAGAATAGTCTGATGGGTGACAATATTAGCCTATCACTTGTGAATGATATATTATCACTTGTGAATGATGCCTAGCTTGTGTGCAGTAAGGCAAGAAATGGCGCATGCCTCTTTATTGCGACTTTTTCCAAATCATCAAATCGCACACCTCACACCACACCTGTAGCCTAGCCCAAAGGCCTATATGTTTTGGTTTGTATTACAACTAAAGTGGCCAAATAACTTCTTAAAATTAAGAACATCAATCCACTTTACAACCGGTGTAGAGCCTAACTAGCATACATAGTGAGTTTCAAGTGAGTTTCAAGTTTGGAGAAGATCATTTTCACCATAAAAATGCACCTTTATAATAAAACATTACATGCATAATCACATTTGCGGTCACTTTTGAGAATGGTGTTTTCCCGCTAAATTATTGTATTTTGGAACATTCGCGCTTAAAGTCTACAACCATGTGCGCATTACTGTGCTTATAATGTGAAGAAATAGCCTAATAGTTTATCAACATTTTAAGCTAAATGTTCTGATCTGTTGCATCAGCCTCATTGCTTTTAAAATGTTTTTTGATTCTAGTGGTTGTATCAATTTGGTATCTATCGCATCCCACAACTCTCCCAGACTATGTTTGGAATATTTCTTTCTCACATAGACGGACAAGTTGACCATTAGAATAGGTCAACTTTTGTACTATGTGGCGCACCCAAGTGGCGCACCATGCCCAGGCACTGAATCGCAGTGCTAGCTGAGTCACTACAGATCCTGGTTCGATCCCAGGCTGTGTCGAAGCCGGCCGTGACCGGGAGACCCATGAGGCAGTGCACAATTGGCCCAGTATCGTCCGGGTTAGGGGAGGGTTTGGCCGGCCAGGTAGTCCTTGTCCCATCGTGCTCTAGCGACTCCTGTGGCGGGCCGGGTGCAATGCACACTGCCACGGTTGCCCAGTGTATAGTGTTTCCTCCGACACATTGGTGCGGCTGGCTTCCGGGTTAAGTGAGCATTGTGTCAAGAAGCAGTGCAGTTTGCTGTCTGGGAGAGGGAAGAGGAGGAGCTAGATTCTTATGAGAGGTTCATGACTCTGTTTAAATGCATTTTCGATCATCCCGTGGAGGGCAGAGAGGGAGGTGAGCGTCTGTTACAGCTACAGCAGGGGAATCAGACGGCTGCTAAGTATGCGCTCACCTTCCGGACAGTAGCAGCTTCCAGTGGATGGAATGAGCCGGCGCTTCGCACGCTATTCAGAAGAGGTCTGCATGGGGAGGTCCAGACGGAACTGGTCTATCGGGATGACAACCTCACCCTGGACGCACTCATTGCGATGGCCATCCACCAGGATAACCTTCTCCGGAAGCGTCGGCCTTCTTATCGCTTCTCTCCCTCCTTTGGCGAGTACTCGGGATCAGAGCCTGAACCCATGAATGTAGGGGTCACATGCCTTTTCGCGGCAAAACAACGCAGACGGATACAGCTGGGGCTATGTCTGTATTGTGGGAAAGGAAGGCACAAGCTCCAGCGGTGTCCTTTACTTCAGAATCCGGGATCCACTAGAGCAGAGGGACGACACGTGATGTTCCATCCCCTGGACCAGGAGTGAGTATTCCAGATTCAGCTCCTCCTGCTAGACTCTTTTCGGTGTCAATCACTCTGGCTCACTGTCCCTCGTACTGTGTCTACAGCTTTAGTGGATTCCGGCGCCGCAGGAAACTTTATGGATCAGACCCTTGCCTCCTCCCTCAACATTACCATCTATCTGCTCTCCTATCCTTTTCCGGTTCAAGGACTCGACTGTCGGCCATTAGGATCTGGGACTATCACACACACCACTCACCCTCACCGTGGAGTCCAATCACCAGGAGAGCATCTCTTTCTTCATCACAAGTGCACCAGGTCACAAAATCATCCTCTGCCTCCCTTGGCTCCAATGCCATAACCCTATCATCTCATGGTTGAGGATGAAAATCACCGACTGGTCACCTGAATGCCGGAAGACCTGCTTCCCTGTCCCATGGTTACCCTTCAGCCCAACATCCCGGACGAATACCAGGACCTTAAGGAGGTATTCTCCAAGACCCGCGCTACTTGTCTCCCTCCTCATCGCCGCTGGGACTGTGCATTCGACATGTTTTCCGGTGCTACACCTCCACGCAGACACATCTACCCTCTGTCTGTGGCTGAGAACCAGGCCATGGAGGATTACATTCAAGAGGCGCTCCAACAGGGTTTCCTCCGCACATCCACTTCCCCTGTGTCGGCTGGTTTCCTCTTCATGGCCAAGAAGAAGGGAGGATTACGCCCATGTATCAATTACCGGACTCAATGACATCACCAAGAAGTATCGGTACCCTCTCCCGTTGGTTCCGTCAGCCATAGAGAAGCTCCGCGGGGCTCAGATCTTCACCAAAGATCTGGTCACTACGAGGATTTGGTTATGCCCTTTGGCTTAGCCAATGCTCCATCAGTGTTCCAGGCATTCATCAACGAGGTGTTCAGGGACATGCTTGGATGGCAGGTGATTGTATAAATTGATGACATCCTCATCTTCTTGACCAACCTGAAAGATCACATCCCCCACATTCGACCATAATCCCATCCTCCCGAGTCGTGGGTCCAGTGGTTTGGGACGTAGATGTGGACATCCGCCAGGCTCTAGAGAGGGAGCCTGCACCACAGAATTGTCCTCCCGAGCGCATCTACGTTTCCACAGGGATAAGGTATTGGCTGCTGACCTGGGCACACATAGCTGTTGTCGCTGGACATCCAGGTATTTCTCGCACCATCCACTCCATCGCTGAGAAGTACTGGTGGCCCACCTTGGTGCAGGATGTCACTCGGTATGTCAACTCCTGTTCCGTATCTGCTCAAATCAAGTCCCCCCGGAATGCTCCAGCAGGGAAGCTCCTGCCGCTTCCCGTGCCTCAGCGACCTTGGTCACATCTATCCATTGACTTTGTAACCGATCTTCCCCCCTCTGATGGTTTCACCACTATTCTAGTGGTAGTGGATAGATTTTCCAAGTCATGTCGATTAATCCCTCTTCCTGGTCTCCCCACTGCTCTCCAGGTTGTTGAGGCACTCTTCCAGCAGGTCTTCCGGCATTATGGCCTTCCGGAGGACATCGTCTCCGACCGTGGCCCCAAATTCACATCACGAGTTTGGAGGGCCTTCATGGAGAAGCTCGGGATCATGGTCAGCCTCACTTCCGGGTATCGGCCTTAGTCCAATGGGCAGGTGGAAAGGATGAACCAGGAGCTGGGGAGGTTCCTGGGGAGTAACTGACAGGATCGGCAGGGTGAGTGGGCACGATTCCTTCCCTGGGCAGAGTACGCCCAGAACTCCCTACGTCACTCCTCCACTAGGTTGACGCCCTTCCAGTGTGTTTTGGGTTTCCAGCTGGCCCCGTGGACCCTGGGCCAGACCGCGGCTCCTGTGGTAGATGAGTTGTTCCGGCGCGTGGAGAAGGTGTTGAGTGATGCGCACGTGAGACTCCAGCGCGCCGTCCATCGTCAGAAGGAACGCCACTGCAGTGAGACCCCTGTGTTCCATCCTGGGGACCGCATCTGGCTCTCTACCAGGATCCTCCCACTCCGCCTGCCCCTGCAAGAAACTGAGCCCCCGGTTTGTGGGTCAAGTTTCTCCGGAGGGTCAACGAGGTGACATACAGGTTACAACTACCCAGTCACTATCGCATCTCACACTCTTTTCATGTCTCCCTTCTCAAACACGTGGTTCCTGGTCCCCTAGCTGATAATGTCCCTGCTCCAGTATCTGGTGGACTGGGAGGAGTATAGCCCAGAGGAGCAGTGTTGGGTTCTGGTGGAGGACATTCTGGACCGCAACATCCTCCAGAATTTCCACCTTTGCCGTCCGGACCGACCCACTCCTCGTCCTCGGGGTCGTCCCTCTGGTCGGCATCGTCCTGCGGCTGGAGCTGCACATCAGATGGGAGGTACTGTCACATCTTCTCCTGCTCCTCCCCTTCGGCGTGCGACGTTGCCAGAATATGAACCACCGGTCCTGCGATTCATCATTACGCACATCTGGCTCTCATCATTACGCGCACCTGTTAATCATTATGATTCACACCTGGACTTAATTTCCTCCCCTTTATATGTTACTCCCTTATGTTTTCTCACCAGTTGGTATTGTTCTTGCTTACCGGCGTAAACAACAAGAAACTCACAGCTCCCTTATTATAATTACCATGTGTTGAAGAACTGAATGTGGCAATTTAGATAGTTTTCTTTAATTGATCCCTGATATTCTGAACCCATTCTCCCAATATATTCTAGTGAGTCTGTCGACAAAATTCTAACTAAAAGGTACAGCGTATTTAAAGGGATGGCTTAAGATAAATGTACTGAAAACCCTATTGGATGAAAACTCCATGAGAAAATCTGTTGGCCAGCAAATGGGAGGGTTTTCAGCGGTTGAATTACATTTATTCAAAACGTGCAAGGTAGCCACACCTGTAGAGCACGTTACGCAACTGAATAAGGTAAGTCTGAATATCAAATACTGAGATAAATTCCTACATCTGAATCGGCCCCAAACTACTGTATCAGTTGCCAGGGAGGGACGAAGGAAGGAAGGAAGAGTGATATATATAAAATGTAAAAATGTACCTTGTTTGTTTTATGTGGTGTATAGTTAATTCAAACAAAATATGCACTTGCCAGACCTAGGCGTGGCACTCCTTCAGAAATGTTTGTATAGTGTATATAGTACGTATACTATTGTTTGTATATTATAGTATGTATGGTATGTATAGTATATTTTAGTATAGTATGTATAGTTGATGTATTTATAGTATTTTATGTATAATATAGTATAGCGTGTATAGTATTGTATGTATATTATAGTATGTATGGTTTTTATAGTATGTATAGTATATTATATTATAGTGTAGTATATATAGTATTATTAGTATGTATAGTACAGTGTGTATAGTATTATAGCATCGTATGTATAGTATTGTATGTATGGTATAGTATTATAGTATAGTATGTATAATATAGTCTGTATATTATAGTATTTATAGTATAGTGTGTATATTATAGTATAGTATGTGTAGTATAGTATGTATAGTATAGTATGCCTTGTATAGTATATTACCGTCAAACTCAACTCTGGACCTCGAAGCCAGTTCCACTGCATTTTTTCAATGTTCCCCTCTAATCAGGGACTGATTTAGACCTGGGACACAAGGTGTGCAATTAATGATCAGTTAGGTCAGAAAAACAGCAGGCTCTGGACCTCGTAGGGTAAGAGTTGAATACTCCCTGGTATAGTGTGTATTTTGTCCATACATTATTGCTGGAATAGGGTAGTCCCCAAAATATCAGTGTTCAGTTTGTTGCATCTGGTTATGCTTACTGATTGAAATGTTTGAATATCCATGTAGAAAGCTCCCAACAACACACTGAATTCTCACTGATTTGCCCAACGTTGCTCAACTAAGCGGCCCATACTCTTAGCCTGTGGCGATGCATGTACAAGCAGCCGGGATGCAGGCCCAAGAATATGGAAGGTGGGGTGGATGGAGGGAGGGAGAAAGCTTGGTAATTGAGTAAGTGCCCTTCTAGAAGTGGAAGCCTGAATAAAAACAGTTTTCATAAAAAGGCTTTCTTAAGATCAGGTTCACTCCGAAGTACATTAAAGCCCTTCCCAAAGTTTGACTCTGTTTTCGCCCCTTAGCTGAAGTAGTCCCAGCGGAGAAGGCACAAACACATGCACACCCACATGCATGCACATACACACTTGCACACATTCCTGAAAAAATTAAGTAGGCATTCTATTCAGGTCTGCTATCATTTTGGAGCCACAAAACCCCATATTCATTAATAATGCTCCAGTTGAAACAGAACAGGACTTAGTTTGCACTGAAAGGTTCAATGTGTGCAAGAAAGCAAACATGCAAGCAAAGTACAGTAGGCTTTTATCTCCCCCTCTGTCCACTTCCCCTAGCAGCCAGGACTGACCTGCATTGGCATAGCCAGCAGAGATAAAGAAGAAGAGACGGACTACTGCAGTCAAGAGGCTTTCATAGCTCTGCTAAGTAAATGGACCAAAAGGTATGACTATCAGAGAATAGAGAGACTGAAAAAGCTCATAAAAATATGAGAGAGATCATGAAAGCTTAAAGCAAAGAAAAAAATGACCAAATACTCAAAATAATATTGTTTTATTAAGATATTGATGCAATGTCATTTGCATATATATTTTTTAAGCATTACCTGAAAAATAGGCTTATTTTCTGAATGTCTACTGTTAGATTAACTTTATCTTTCATTGATTTATTTGGTGTTGAATGTCTCTAGTCATAGAATGCAAGTGTACCCAGGTGGATGCCCTTCAGCACTTCAGATACTTCACCACTTTAGCCCAGCATGAATATAATGGGCAGATACTGCACCACTTTAGCCTTCATGGGCAGATACTGCACCACTTTAGCCCAGCATGAATATAATGGGCAGATACTGCACCACTTTAGCCTTCATGGGCAGATACTGCACCACTTTAGCCCAGCATGAATATAATGGGCAGATACTGCACCACTTTAGCCCAGCATGAATAGCCCAGCATGAATATAATGGGCAGATACTGCACCACTTTAGCCCAGCATGAATATAATGGGCAGATACTTCACCACTTAAATTCTTTCTCTAGGACAGGGTTTCCCAAATTCGGTCCTGGGGCCTCCCCTTGGTGCACGTTTAGTTTTTCGTCCTTGCACTACACAGCTGATTAATATATTCAAAGCTTGATGATGAGTTAGTTATTTGAATCAGCTGTGTAGTGCAGGGACGAAAAACTAAACGTGCACCCAGGGGGGGGGCCCCCAGGACCGAGTTTGGGAAACCCTGTTCTAGGACATTGTTGTGACTATCCAAGGACAAAAAAAGTTTTATTTTCTCGTTTTCTGGGAATAGTAATCAACGTGAAGTGTCTTGAGGTAGAATTGTTTTTTGTAGCCTTTTTATTCATGTCCAGATGTCTATTGTCAAACCTAGTGCTCAGACCCTAGACATGTAGTATGCTTACAAACTGTTGAATGAGGCTGGGGCTTTCTCTATGCACAAAGCTATTGAGTGTCTGTCTGACTCACTCACTGAGGAATGGCAGGAGGACTGAGTCTGAGTTATAACCCACTGGTAGCACCTCAGCTTGAGTAAATATGCACACAGCGAGTCAGCACACAGGTGACGGTGCCATAGTCTGCCAGCACCGATCCCTGTGACACAGAGATAATGTATGACAACATGCTGTCATCTCTACGTCTGTACCCTCACCCTCCTGGATGCCCTGCTCATGCACCAACCTGCCATGGCACACTGCCCACACGTGCCCATGCACATGCCTGCATACCCAGATGCCCACATGCCCGTGTAGGTTTATCACCATCACAACATAATGTGTGCAGACATATTTTCTGTCTCTCAGTCCTTCTTGGGAGCAGAGGGACTGGCACAAGGTGACAGCTGGTATTAGGGGTAGCTCTTCCACGCTGGGGCAGCTTCCTCAGTGGTATTTCATGTACACTGTACAGCCTTGGCAAATTCGTCATGTTTCATAAATGTCCATATTGTTCACTGGCGGAGAGAATAATGCAGCCCTGTCGAGAGAGAGAGAGAGGACTCTTTCGTAAGCCCTCTTACCAAACCCTGGCCGTGACCTTCGCATCCCTGCTCCACTCACAAGTACCCATTCACCAGAAGAGCAGGTGCTGGAGTGGGCATGTAGTGGTGAGCTCCCAAATTTCAGTAACTACTTCTTCTCATTCACACACAACCTAGGTGAGTTCCACATTCCACAGCATGGTATCTCCCGTGGGGGTTGATGTAATCGCTGGTGCATCCCTGAAGGTTAGGCAAACAGAGATGTCTAGAAGTGACACGTACAGGGCAGGCCCATTATGGGAGGAAGTGAGGGGGAAAGGAGCAGATGGGGGAGAGACCCTGAACCTAGCAAGTCCGTTCCCCGGGGCTTCTTAGTCACCCTGCAGCCAAGGAGTTGTTGGAATCCACTTGAATGGGGCCCAGGATCGAAGCATATGCAGCCGTGCGGCCATTTTGTCTCAGTGGGCTTCTGTCTGCGCCGCCCTCGTATGTCTTTGTTTGTCGCGGAGCGTGCCCATGAAGGCAGGCGGGCAGGCAGGCAGGCAGAGGAGGTTTATATGCCGAGCAGGTGGCCATGTTTTTGGGGCCAGAAAGCATAAAAAAACAGCCTGCCCCCAGCAGCTGTGCTATAAAACACATTTATGTCATGATGTCCATTGGTTGTCCCTGAAGTGTGATTCAGGCTGTGGTGAATTTGGGCCAGAGAGGGAGCAACAGGACTGACTGGGCTTTGTGGTGTACTCGGAGTCGAGCTGTGTAATGTCTGCTGAAATAACCTTTGACCCCCTTACAAAACCATGTCATTGTGTGTCATGCTGCTGTGAAGGTCGGAATAGTATAAGGCTCCGTTTTCTCTTTGGAGGAATTTCACTTCTAGGAAATGTGAAAACCGTGAAGATAACCAAAGATAAAAAGAAACATTTTAACTTTCATGTGCTTCCTGTATTTCCCTCTCTGATTCATTTTCCTTTGAGTTTGTTCTGTATGTTGTTTCCAGTCCCCCTCCTCTACTCTTCCTTCACTGTTCCAAAGAAAAGTGTCTGCCTGCAAAGTCGTTCCGATGGGCGATGTCAGTGGCGGCGGTGCACCCACTAAAGTATGCCACAAGGTGGACCGACATGGTAATGGGATCCGGTGAGAGCAGCTGACCTGTGAAGCATAGTGGCAGCGGCGAGATAAGCAGCTCTCCCTACCAGTTAATCAGCAAACAGAAGCTCTCCATACCAGTAAATCAGCTAACAGCAGCTCTCCCTACCAGTAAATCAGCAAACAGCAGTCAAATGTTCTCCTCTACCTTCACCTCCCATTCCTCCTCCAGGGCCCATTCATGGAATGTTACCAACGGATGACAGAATAGTCAATACGTTTTTGGATTTTCCATCTGGTTAATGTGGTAACCGGTCATAACTGACTCCTGTTTGCACTCTTGTTTCAACCCCCCATAACAAATAAAGAATAATTGACAGTCTTCAGGGTCACAGTCATGGTCCCAAGCCGAGTCACGTATGCAGCCTGGGTACATTTATGGTGAACAGGAAGCCAATACATAATGTTATAGCCCCCGTTCCAGAACATTGTGATCTTTTTAGTGTGATTTGTGGTATTCAAATTCACGTACCCAATAAATGCAGCTTGTTCCGGTTGAATTATCAATCAGTTTGGTTTTATCGTTCATATAAATGCTGGTAAATCAAAATGACACTACTGTTGACATTGTGATGTTGTGTACCAGACTATTAATCTAAAAGTAAGATTAGTCCTGGCAGGCAGTTAATGAATGTCTATTGAATAACTACTCATTCATTTAGCAACAGTGAAAGGCAAAGTGTATGCTAAAATCCCCAAACAGCATATGAATGTAAACACATATTTTCTAGTGTTTGTCACGTAACGTCTCTTGATTGTACAAAGAGACAGACTTCGGGTCAGTTCCGTGCATGTTATGAATCAGTCCACGTGCCCATGTCTAAAGCAACCTTGCAGAATGTCTTTCAATAATATATGGAAGAGGACACCGGGTTTGCATGTATTGTCAGTGAAAAGGACATGATCTCTGACTTCAACAGTCAGTGGGATGCTGACACTGAATGATAATAGCCTCTCCCCCTTTGGATGAATTATTAAAGGCAAAATTGTTTTGCAAACAAAACATATTTGTTAACAATGAAATCTGGGGGTGAAAACTGCAGCTTTATCAATATTTAATTTTCTCCGTACACAACAATATAGCCTTTGGCCAGTCGCTGGTAAAACTTTATGTTGGGGTTACAATAACAACACACATTATAATACTTATATTGTCATATTTACTCAGGATTCAACACGACAAACAACAGTTATTACTTTGATATCTCGTTAACACTGAAAACAAAAGTTACTACTTTTATCTCGCAGCTCACTAAGCAACTGTCAATGAGGACATTACAATAAAAAGTACACTTTTGAAACTAAACTGTGCAAATGCCTGGTCCCAGAAGATATATTCAGAATCCATGTGTCCTCTGTCCCAATTCACGATCTAATAAGTGACATATTTAATTTTTTTAATTGTGATTTTTGATTGTTTGGATCGCAATGTCAACTTGCCTTATGACGACAGGACTTTGTTATAAGCGACCAATAATAATTGATTTCCTGAAAGGTTGCTCTCCACTGACATCTGAGTCACTGTGGGACATAGAGGAGAGAACTTGGGGAGAATATTAAGCGACTGATTGGGGTTG
This sequence comes from Salvelinus alpinus, assembly GCF_045679555.1. Lineage (NCBI taxonomy): Eukaryota > Metazoa > Chordata > Actinopteri > Salmoniformes > Salmonidae > Salvelinus > Salvelinus alpinus. The sequence goes on along the minus strand of NC_092089.1, from coordinate 79,682,867 downwards.
TCACAGAGGGCTCCAGTCACCAGATTTGTGTCGTTGGTGGACACACGGTGCAGTCCCACGGTGCAGTCCCACTCCGCTGACTGCCACTCACACCTGTCTTTGTTTCTATTCGTCACTGTCAGAGGACTGCTGACGCTGGGGTTTTGACGCCAGTGATCCGGTCCTCTGGTGCCTGGGTCATACAGCTCTGTGAGGCAGCAAGTGCATTTATTACCCTATGTAACTTTACAATAAACTTTTCTTACAATTCATACCCATTCACTGGGCATGTCCACTGCGTCCTCCTTGTTAGATGTGCTGCGTACCTATGGCCCGAATGCCCCTCAACCCACACCTGCGTAAGGCACCTGGGGGATCACCTGGTCGATAAATGCATATAGCAGAGGACTTAACAGGAGGACATTCTGTTCTATTGATTGTTAGTGTAGAACCCTGCTATTTAATTGTGCCCAACTGTGCAATACACATAATAAGTCGCATTGTGTTGACTGAAGGTCGGAGTGTTCATGTCCTACTTCTTTGTGTTTGTCATTACTTGACGTGTGCCGTGGGCATTGCATGGAGGCTGATGGAGAATAGAGAAAAGTCTGTTGTTGCAGTTTGAGGGGCACCTACCTGCCTGCATTCACTTAAGTCTCCCCAGACCTTGGAAAGCTCATTTAAACACACCACCATTGTCTTCTAACAGCGCTGTGGATCATGTGGAGCCTGTTGCCATGGAGTGGAGGGGAGAGAGACAGTGGTGCGTCTGTGCTGGCTTCAGACAGAATTTGGAGAGGAGTGGGGAGGTTTGTGTACTCTGTGTGTGCGTGCGTATGTGTGCGCACGTGCATCCATGTGTGTGCGCGTGCATCCATGTGTGTGCGCGTGCATGCGGGCGTGTGTGCGTGTGTATGCTTGCGAGTGTGCGTGCGCGTGTGTGTTTGCACTCGTACAGTAAGCATATGTCTTGTGTGTTTGTTCTCATGTGTTACTGTATGTGTGTGAGTGTTAATGTGTGTGTGTGTGTGTTTCTGTGTGTGTGTGTGTGTGTTACTGTGTGTGTGTGTGTTACTGTGTGTGTGTGTGTGTGTTACTATTTGTGTGTGTTACTGTATTTGTGTGTGTGTGTTTGTGTGTTACTGTGTGCGTGTGTGTGTGTTAATGTGTGCGTGTGTGTTTTACTGTGTGTGTGTTACTGTGCGTGTGCGTGTTACTGTGTGTTACTGTGTGTGTTACTGTATGTGCGTGTGTGTTACTGTATTTGCATGTGTGTTACTGTATTTGTGTGTGTGTTACTGTATTTGTGTGTGTTACTGTGTGTGTGTTACTGTTTGTGTGTGTGTTACTGTTTGTGTGTGTTACTGTATTTGTGTGTGTTACTGTATGTGTTTGTATGTGTGTGTGTGTGTTACTGTGTGTGTGTGTGTGTGTGTTACGGTGTGTGTGTGTGTGTGTTACTGTGCATGTGTGTGTTTTACTGTGCGTGTGTTACTGTATGTGCGTGTGTGTTACTGTATTTGGGTGTGTGTTACTGTGTGTGTGTGTGTGTGTGTGTGTGTGTGTGTGTGTGTGTGTGTGTGTGTGTGTGTGTGTGTGTGTGTGTGTGTGTGTGTGTGTGTGTGTGTGTGTGTTACTGTGTGTGTTGTGTGTGCTGTCTGTGTCTGTGGGTAGAGCCACAGCCAGTAGAGCGCAGGAACATCTGAACACAGTGGCACAGGCCTTCTGCCATTACACGCGGCTCCCGCCGAGCAGCACTTCACGGCCTAGCAGGCTGTGACCTCCCACAGGCTCCCAGGGAGCGCTTCCTTTTGAAAGCCAGCTGTGCCTTCTTTTCTCTCCCAGCCAAATATTCCACAGCCCAGCTGTTCACCTGAGAAGTATGGAGGAGAGGCCTCACTTTATTTTATTTTGTCTTTTATTTTGTCCTTTTTTGGGTCAAGCCAATAGTGTGATGTTGAGAGAACATGGAGAGTGTTTGGAGTGGTTGGCTGATTCATGCCAATTTCCAAGCTGAGAGAGAGTTGGATTTAGTTTGGTTTTATTTTGGGGGATTGTCTAGAATTGATCGATAAAGCATTGGTCATTGAAACGTGTGGTAAGACATTAAGTCAATTTTTTATCAGAACTTTTGTTTCTCATTGAAATGTCTCTGTGAATGCGGACACATTTTCTCTTCTGGAGAAATGTTGCTCTTCAGCATCCACTCATCCACCTCTAATAAACATGTCTGATTCGTTCTTGATGAAACTTAGTTTGAAAACCTTTTCAGCACATTGCTTTTACATGCCATATTCTCTTATCTTTGGATTTCAAACAGCCAGCCCAAGATTACACCTTTTGAAAAGGTTTTCTTAGGAGTGAACGTTATTGAGAAAACCGGACCTCTCTGAAATTGATGGCTCTCCCTTCAGCAAAATATATTTGACCTAAACCCTCCATGAACCCTTGAAAAAAAAGTTACCCTCCCCTCTACCCAAATTGATTATTTAAACATAAGTGGATAGCAGAGTACATGCCAACCGTTTACCCTCACTTCTTGGACAGACCAGAGACTTGATATGCAGTTTTAGAAACTGTGCTTCGTCCAATAAGCTGTTCTTCGTCCTATAAATGTTGCTACATAAGCATTACATTGTCAGGTTTTGGCCAGGACTGTTCTGGTTTTTTGTCACTAGATGTCCCCATTGCACCTTTTTTGTACCTTTTGTTTTTCCCTTGCTCTATTATTGTTTGCACCTGTATGTCGTTCCCTTGTTAGTATTTAATCCCTGTGTGTTCCTTAGTTCCTTGCTCAGTGTTTGTATGTTAGCACCCAGCCCCAGCCCAAGCCTTGTTGTGAACATATATTTTTCTCTTGTTGGATTTTCCAGCGGTTCTCTGGTTTTGTTCTTTTGTATTTTGTATTAGTCTTTTAGGTTTGTTTTTTCCCTTGCTGTTTTTACCACTTTGTGGATTTTCTTTGTATTTTGGAAGTTATCTATTTTTTATTAAACCACCATCTCTAGTACTGCTGTGTCTGCCTCATCTTCTGGGTTCTGCCGATTTAGTGACTGTTTCTAGCACCGGGTCCTGACAGAAACACTGAGCCTTTAAAATGAACCCAGAGGCAGCCAGTACCCAGGACTTTTTTCCCATGCTGTCCCACCACGAGGGGACTGTCCAACGTCACGAAGCTGCTCTGGTTCAGCAAGAGGCCTTAATGGCTGGACATTCTCAACTTCTGTCGGAGATGATGACTTCCATAAAGCAGATTTCTGATCAACTTTCTCCTGCAACCGCTTCTGCTCCAGTTCATCAGATTCAAGTGCCCGTGGCAGTTAACCCCCTGGCTGAACCTCGTCTGCCACCTCCCCAACGGTTCTCAGGTGATCCGAGTGGTTGTAAGGGTTTTTTTACCCAATGTTCTCTCTCCTTCGAGCTGCAACCCTCGTCATTTCCCACCGACCGGTCCAAGATAGCATATATCATCACCCTGCTGTCGGAAAAAGCCCTAGCCTGGGCTACTGCTGTGTGGGATGCCCAAAGTCCCTGCTGTGCCAGCTACTCTACCTTTGCTGAAGAATTCAAGCGAGTGTTTCAAGGTCCTACCAGCGGTCCTGACTCAGCCAAACAGCTCCTGACTCTCCGCCAAGGTCGGCGCAGCGTGACGGACTATGCCATCCAGTTCCGCACGGTGGCAGCAGCGAGTGGCTGGAATGACGAGGCGCTCACAGTGTGCTTTTTGAAGGGTCTTTCCGACACCATCCAAGATGAACTGGCCACTCGGGAACCACCGGACAACCTCGAGTCCCTGATCAAGTTGGCTTCACGCATAGACCAGCGTCTGAGAGAGAGAGAGCTCAACCGTAGATCTCTCACCCTAGCTCCTATCGGTCCCAGCTCCGAGTCTCCACCTTTATCCCCGCTGACTCCACCGGAACCCATGCAGGTTGGACGCATCTCCCAGGCTGAGAGAGACCGCCGGATGAGGGAGCGATGCTGTCTATATTGCGGCAAACCGGGCCATTTCCTCTCCACGTGTCCCGGGCTCCAGGGAAACGCACTCTCCCGTGCAGGCCTGGGAGGACTGTAACGGGAAACATAACCTCCTCCCATCCATCCAACTCCCGCCTGCTCATTCCAGTTACCCTTTCCTGGGACAACCACGAGCTTCCCCTTCAAGCCTTGGTAGACTCTGGAGCCGCAGGTAACTTCATGGATGGTGTCTGGGCGAAGGAGAATGGCGTTCCCTCTGAACCTCTAAGTGACCCCATAAGGGTTACTACGTTGGATGGAAGCCCTTTGGGATCTGGACTTGTCACTCGTGTCACTACCCCCTTGCGTCTTTCAGTTTCCCAACACCAGGAAGTGATGAACTTTCATCTGACCTCGTGTTCCGAGTTCCCTCTCGTCCTTGGATACCCCTGGCTTCACAGCCATAACCCTCACATCGACTGGTCTGTGGGCACTATCAAGCAGTGGGGTCCTACGTGCCAAGCCACTTGTATCTTCCCAAGTTCCCCGAGTTCCCCTCCCGAGTCTCTAGAATCCATCGACCTGTCCCGAGTTCCCGAGTGTTACCATGACCTCAAACCGGTATTTAGCAAACAGAGGGCCACCAAACTACCACCCCATAGACCTTACGATTGCCCCATCGACCTGTTTCCGGGCACCTGCCCCCCCAGGGGTCGGATCTTTTCCCTATCTCCTCCCGAACGAGCTGCTATGGATACCTACATCAAGGACGCTCTGGCAGCAGGCCTCATGCGTCCATCCACCTCGCCGGCGGGAGCAGGGTTTTTCTTTGTGGCCAAAAAAGACGGGGGATTACGTCCTTGCATCGACTACCGGGGACTTAATGCCATAACCGTCCGTAACCGCTACCCGCTACCCCTTATGGCCACAGCCTTTGAGCTGCTCCAGGAAGCAGTGGTCTTCACTAAGCTTGACCTGCGGAACGCATACCATCTTGTGCGGATCAAACCTGGTGACACGCCTACTGGTCACTACGAATACTTGGTGATGCCCTTCGGCCTGACCAACGCCCCGGCTGTGTTCCAAGCGCTCATAAACGATGTGCTTAGGGATATGCTTAACATTTTCGTGTTTGTTTACTTGGATGACATCCTCATCTTTTCGAGCTCCCTTCAAGAACACACTAAGCATGTCAGACAAGTGCTCAAACGCCTCCTAGACAGCCATTTGTACGTTAAGCCGGAAAAGTGTGAATTCCATTCCTCTCGAGTACAGTTCCTGGGATTTGTAGTGGAACCCGGTCGAGTCCAGATGGACCCCAAGAAGGTAGGGGCGGTAGCAGATTGGCCCACCCCCAAGTCCGTTAAGGAAGTTCAGCGTTTCCTGGGCTTCACTAACTTCTACCGCAAGTTCATCAAGAACTTCAGCTCGGTGGCAGCCCCTCTCTCAGCTTTAACCAAGGGTGGCAACACAAGGTTTCTGTGGGGAAGAGAAGCTGAGACGGCCTTCCAAGGACTCAAGCAGCGCATCCTCTCTGCTCCCATCCTGACACTACCGACGGCGGATGAACCTTTTGTGGTGGAGGTAGACGCATCAGAGGTTGGTGTTGGAGCTGTCCTGTCTCAGAGGGGTGAAGACAAGAGGCTTCATCCTTGCGCCTTCTTCTCTCACCGGCTTACCCCGGCCGAGAGGAATTACGATGTGGGGGATCGCTAAGATCGTGGCTCCGATCTCGTGGCAAGTGGAGGATACCGTGAAACAAGCTCAAGCCATCGAACCGGGCCCTGGAGGAGGTCCTGCTAATCGGTTGTTTGTTCCCAAGGCAGCAAGGTCCCAAGTCCTTCTGTGGGGGCACTCCTCTCGCCTCACCTGTCACCCGGGCGTAGGTCGCACCTTGGAGTTCATCCAGCGTAAGTTCTGGTGGCCCACCATAAAAGAAGACGTTGCCACTTTCGTCAAGGCCTGTTCCGTGTGCTGCCAGGGCAAATCTTCTCACCTCCGCCCTCAAGGACTCCTTCACCCTTTATCTATTCCCCACCGACCCTGGTCCCATATCTCGCTGGACTTTATTACTGGCCTTCCTCCGTCCCATGGTAATACTACGATCCTAGTCATCATCGACAGGTTTTCTAAGGCGGCCAGGTTTGTTCCCTTGACCAAATTACCTTCTGCCAAGGAAACAGCTGAGTTGGTGATTAACCATGTGTTCCGAGGCTTTGGCATCCCGCAAGATATGGTTTCCGACAGAGGTCCCCAGTTCGCCTCAAGGTTTTGGAAGGCCTTCTGCCAACTCATAGGGGCCACGGCCAGTTTATCTTCAGGGTACCATCCGGAGTCCAACGGCCAAACTGAGAGGATGAATCAGGAGCTGGAAACCACCCTCAGATGTATGGTTTCCAACAACCCATCCACATGGTCATCCTTCATTGTTTGGGCTGAGTACGCGCACAACACCTTGTGCTCCTCCTCCACTGGTATATCCCCGCACGAGTGTCAGTTTGGCTATGCTCCTCTATTGTTCCCGGACCAGGAGGCAGAAGTCAGAGTGCCTTCAGCCTCGAGGTTCATCAGACGCTGTCGGCTTACGTGGAAGAAGGCCCGTCTTAATCTTCTGCGTTCCTCTCAGCAGTACCAACGACAAGCCAACAGACGTCGCCGTCCCGGTCCTACCCTGTACCCCGGCCAGAGAGTATGGCTCTCAACAAAAAACTTACCGCTACGGGTGGAGTCTCGCAAGCTGTCCCAGAGATTCATCGGACCCTTTAAGATTGCCAGGAGAGTCAATCCCGTTACTTTTCGCCTGCACTTACCCAGATCCCTTAAAATCAATCCCACATTTCACATTTCTTTATTAAAACCTGTTGTTTTTTCTCCCCTTATTCCGGCAGGCAGACCTCCCCCTCCGCCCTGTGTCATCGGAGGCCAGTCGGCTTATACCGTCCACCGGATACTGGACTCCCGCCGGGTGCAGCGGTCCTGGCAGTATCTGGTGGACTGGGAAGGCTACGGTCCCGAGGAGCGCTCCTGGGTTCCTGCCAAGGACATACTGGACCCTGACCTCATTCGTCAGTTCAGGGCCCTCCACCCTGAGAAGGCTGGTAGGAACGTCAGGAGCCGTTCCTAGGAGGGGGATTCTGTCTGTTCTGCCGATTTAGTGACTGTTTCTAGCACCGGGTCCTGACATACATGGCAACGCATACATTTTTTAGAGCAGAGGGCTGTGGGCCAGAAGGTTGTGGGTCCGCAGACCACTGTGGACAAGAACAGTAGGTGTGGAAAGATCTCCTTTATAGTAAAAGCATTGCATTCATCTATTATCGTATTTCCAGGCCCAAGAAATATTGCCTTTTATACAAATGTCATACAATTCTACATAGTTTTACATATTAGTTGAATATTTTTTAATACCACCCAAATTACTGAATTTACAGGCTAAATTTTTGCGTTTATACTTTTTTATAACGACAACGACAAGTTTGATGTCGTCAGACGACAATAGAAGGTTCGCTGGGGATGAGAAGCAGGTACGGGGAGTTGAACATTTAATGCGGAACAGACAGGTAACATGACAGGAACAGCGTCAGCACACGGGTAGCAACGACATACGAACATTAATGTAGAAGCAGGGAACAGAGCGGGGAACCAGACAGATATAGGGAAGGTAATGACAGAGGTGATTGAGTCCAGGTGAGTCCAATAATCGCTGATGCGCTTGACCGGGGAAAGGCAGGTGTGCGCAATGCTGGGGAGCCAGGGGGGAAGAGCGGGAGCAGGCGTGACTGTACTAGCATGTTTCTTCTCGTACTCCTGTTCTCTCTAGGCCCTGTTTTCCAGTTCTTCCGGTTCTGACCTATTCTGCCTGTCCTGACCCTGAGCCTGCCTGCCGTCCTGTACATATCTGACTCTGACCTGGTTTATGAACTTCTGCCTGTCCTGACCCTGAGCCTGCCTGCCGTCCTGTACATATCAGACTTGGACCTGGTTTACAAACCTCTGCCTGTCCTCAACCTGCCTTTTGCCTGCCCCCTGTGGTTTTAATAAACTACTATGAATATTGAACCTCCTGTGTCTGCATCTGGGTCATATCCTGAGTCGTGTTAAGAGGTCCATATTAAAAGGATTGGGAGAGCAGCAATAGGATCTCACCTCTAACACAATTAACCTGCACCTAAGCATTTCAAGAGGATGTCAATCATTGGCAATATAATACTTTAGTAGGGCCTTGTTGCTTTTTATGGAATTGCCCTCCTAGAATATACTAATTTGTGTTCCTTTCATCATTTTTGCATCTGTTTCAGACGTCGGATGAGTCAAGGAAATTTTCATGATTGATTGCATGTTATTTTTCAACTCGCGGGGGTTTCCTTGATGTGTTCGTGTCAGTGTGGGACTTGATTGCTGTATGTTAGATAGTCTGCGAAGGCTTTACTGCCCCATGGACACATTTTAATGATCCAAATCAATATGATGAATAAGACAGCTGATTATTGATGGGTTTTGAATAGAGACGTTATGTGAACCCAGGTCCAAATAGTTTAATCAAGATACATGACTAAGTCTGAGTAGCTACAACATTGAAATCATCACATTCACTTGCGAAATCCATCAATTAACAAAAATAAATTAAAGATACAACTATTATTTATCATGGGGGTGGATGAGTGTAATGTTTGAAAAGACTTTGCTCATGTACTGCTGGTCAGTAAGGGAGCTTTTGCAACCCTTTACCTTGAGCAAGAACAAAACTAAATTGCGTCAGTGGTTGAGAGGTAATCACAACATTTCTGACAGCTAGGGTTAGGCCTAGCTTTTTTTCAGAGGGGGGAAGAAAACCTCTCCATAATATCTCTTACACCAGGTGGTTTGTGTTGGCAAAGTATTTGTAAGATGTTGAACTGAGTGAAAGTGTAATCTTTCTCATTACAGGGAGAGTTGGTAAGATTCGCTGTGACTCACACACATGTCATGTACCGATCAAACAGACCTTGAGGAAGGAATGGAGAGCCGGGCAGATGAGAGAGGGGAAATGACTTCCAAGGCTCTGTGTATTACCCACTGTAACAGCCCTAATACAACTCTATACAGCCCTCATACAGCCCTCATACAGCCCTCATACAGCCCTCATACAGCCCTTATACAGCCCTAATACAGCCCTCATATATACCTCATACAGCCCTAATACAGACCTCATACATCCCTAATACAGCCCTCAGACAGCCCCTATACAGCCCTCATACAGACCTCGTACAGTCCTCATACAGACCTCATACAGCCCTAATACAGCCCTCATACAGACCTCATTCAGCCCTTATACAGCCCTAATACAGCCCTCATATATACCTCATACAGCCCTTATACAGCCCTAATACAGCCCTCATATATACCTCATACAGCCCTAATACAGACCTAATACAGCCCTCATACAGACCTCATTCAGCCCTGCAAATATAAACACCTAAGCAAACTTGTACACAAATGTACACTTACACAAATGCATATGGTAAGAATTGACACACAATTGTACAGACACATGCAGCTTAATAAATAAATGTTTCACAAACATCTACACACACACACACACACACACACACACACACACACACACACACACACACACACACACACACACACACACACACACACACACACACACACACACACACACACACACACACACACACACACACACACACACAAGGACATATTAAAACATGTTCTCAAACACACCTGTCAACTAGAACCGTTTGATGGCTTGCCATTGATGACTCACAGTCCTCCAATTTGTTTGATGTGCCTATCATCAAGGGAGAGCTGCATTCATGTACAGTGTCTGTCATCAGCCACAGTGAGGAAGCATGACTGAAGTTTGCCCTGACACAGTTATCACTGAGCTTTAGCAATATGAGAATGTTTTTCAATGAAAAGCATGTTATAAATTAAATGTATTATTGTGATTATTATTATTGAGCTAATACTCAGGTTTGCGACCGAGACTGTTACAGAAGCACTCATCCCGCAGCTTGGAGAAACTGAATGAGGTGAGCAGGAAGCCGAACATGAACGACACCAGCTCGCTAGTCAGGTAGCTGCTGTACGCGGAGCGACGTGAATAGTTCCACCCCTGGGTGATTGATGACTAGTACGACGCTGATGTATCACCCCCTACTGCCATAATTTATGAGCAAGCTCATTTAATTTGTCTGTGGCCTAATTCAGGGGCTTGGTGTATGAATCATGTCCAGCAAGTGATGGGCTTCTTTCAAACGTCAGGCCTGACTATAGCGATTGTACATGTCCTTTGGCACAGACACCTTCAATGTCATCTGTCACATCTACATAACCAGACAATTAAGCTAATAAGTGAAAATGGCACCTTTCCAATACAATTTTAATGAGCGCCACGTCGAGCGGAGAATTCCGTCAGCAGAGAGCTAAAAATGGATGACACCTGATTCATCAGGGATACAGGAAGTACATGTACTAAGTGCAGTTTAAATGAGAACTGACCTCTGTGATGTCTGGTCACTGTAACGTCAGGCCGCCGTAACGTCAGGCCGCCGTAACGTCAGGCCCCCGTAACGTCAGGCCGCCGTAACGTCAGGCCGCCGTAACGTCAGGCCGCCGTAACGTCAGGCCGCCGTAACGTCTGGCCGCCGTAACGTCTGGCCGCCGTAACGTCAGGCCGCCGTAACGTCAGGCCGCCGTAACGTCAGGCCCCCGTAACGTCAGGCCGCCGTAACGTCAGGCCGCCGTAACGTCAGGCCATCGTAACGTCAGGCCCCCGTAACGTCAGGCCCCCGTAACATCAGGCCGCCGTAACGTCAGGCCCCCGTAACGTCTGGCCACCGTAACGTCTGGCCACCGTAACGTCAGGCTGCCGTAATGTCTGGCCAGTATAACGTCTGGCTACTGTAACATCTGGCCAATGTACGGCTGTTGTTCACCGACCTAATTGTCCAAGTCAGTGCCAATCAGGACCAAGTACTTTTTCTGCCATATTACTTTCACAAACTCAGATCGTTTTGTCATATGGTTACCCTAAAGGTGTGGTCAGTTTACCCTCCCTTCGGCCACACCAAACGGCTGCACCAAACACCTTAGAGGATATCATAGGCCCTTAACATGTCACTGCACTGACCTCAAGCCCACTGCCGTGATAAAAAAGGGACTTTAAGGTGCTTTGCCTTTGCTTCTCGGCATGGAAGTCGGTGAAGGCTGCCATTGTTTTTAAATGCTCCCTAATAGACCCCAGTGGGGCGTCATTCCTATTCCGTTCATGATGAAGACATTCTCTCTCTGCCCGCTCTGCTCTCAGCTCTCTCTGCCTGTGGGCCTATGAAATGTCTCAGTCTGTAGGGAGGGCCCCGCCGGAGTCCCACTGGAGCCACTTAGAGAACCTTTATGAATACGTGCTGAAACTGCGCTTTTTTTTAGGGGAAAGATTATACGTCATGCCACCAGCTCGCCTACTTCACCCCTCAACACGCATTGCTTCACCCAGGCTGGCTTACTTTTTTGCAGCCTGGTTCAAGTCAGACTCAAGGGTATTTTTAGAGCAATTTTGTTCTTCTTCCAGTAATGTAAGAGTATTTGCATCCGGTTGTCCTGTACTGCAGGTTTAGGGTACTGTATGATGGTTGTGCAGCAGACCTGGGTTCAAATAGTATTTGTCTTGAGTGTTTGATTGAGCCTGGAGTACCAGATGGGCAGGGTTTGCACTGTAGGGACTATTCCATTGGTTCCATTGAGCCAGGCCTGTTCAAACAAGCGTAGCTACAGCATTTGAAAGAACACAAATACTATTTAAACCCAGGTCAGTTGTACAGACATGTCTCTGTGTAGGTGAGCATGTGTCCTTTTACTGACCAACAATGAAAGTGTCTGATGTCTCGCTGTCTCATCCTATAAAGATACAAAAAAAAAAAATCTTGCTTCTTCCTTTTCCACTCTTTGTCCCTCAGATCCCCTTACAGTCAAAGGTATGCTAACTGTACTGGAGAGCAGAAAGCTAAAGTGCCTTGTGTTTGTAACTGCTGCTCGGTATAAGTGCATCACTGAAAGGGGGAGAAATGCAACAGGGCTATATCTTCTTGGCTTTTAACGCATTCTGTCCCCATGAAATAAATATCACACGTTTTAAAAGCCTTCATGCAAAACTGAGCAATGTTGAAATATTGAAGATGCTCTCGGAGCGATGGCAGTCGGGGGTGTACCGAGTTCGGATAGGGAAGAATGCATCATTTACTTGTAGCGTTTACCCTAAACTAGATAGCCATAACTGGTTAGAATATGCACTGTATGCCTGTGGCGATTTGTGTCCGTACATGAACAGGACGCTTTTACTTAGATCAACATACACTCGTTTGTAGTTCTTCCTTTCTCTAATTGAACCTCCTGGTAAAGGGATGTAACCCTGATGAGGTGTGGCGGCACGCTGGACATGGTGGAGCCCCGGCTTGTAAGACAAAGGAGGGAGCTTAACGGAATGAGAGAGCAAGCTTTTTCTCTAGTCTGGGGCACATTAATCCTGGCAGGGGGCGACTGTTTTGAGTCTTACCTGATGGTTTGTGCTCCAGGCATGCTGGGGTTGGAGGAAGGCACCGGTGCTCTTGAATCATGACTGCCTGACATCGTCGGCCCAAGCTGTTGGAGGGGGACCATGGGAGGGGGCCTTATCAGGTCCCCACTGCACAGCACCAGAGGTGTGTTGGTGGTCTGACAGGCTTCCCTGCCATCAACCAGGGTCCGATCCCACCGCAATTACAATCAGATGGCTTTTCTACTGGGTGCAAAGGTCACAGCACGTACCCCCCTTCCACCTGTCTCCTCCCTCCCACCTGTCTCCTCCCTCCCACCTGTCTCCACCCTCCCACCTGTCTCCTCCCTTCCACCTGTCTCCTCCCTCCCACCTGTCTCCTCCCTCCCACTTGTCTCCTCCCTCCCACCTGTCTCCACCCTCTCACCTGTCTCCTCCCTCCCACCTGTCTCCACCCTCTCACCTGTCTCCTCCCTTCCACCTGTCTCCTCCCTCCCACCTGTCTCCACCCTCTCACCTGTCTCCTCCCTCCCACCTGTCTCCTCCCTCCCACCTGTCTCCACGCTCTCACCTGTCTCCTCCCTCCCACCTGTCTCCACCCTCTCACCTGTCTCCACCCTCTCACCTGTCTCCTCCCTCCCACCTGTCTCCTCCCTCCCACCTGTGTCTCCACCCTCTCACCTGTGTCCACCCTCCCACCTGTGTCCACCCTCCCACCTGTCTCCAACCTCCCACCTGTGTCCACCCTCCCACCTGTCTCCACCCTACCACCTGTCTCCACCCTCCCACCTGTCTCCACCCTCCCACCTGTCTCCAACCTTCCACCTGTCTCCACCCTCCCACCTGTCTCCACCCTCCCACCTGTCTCCACCCTCCCACCTGTCTCCAACCTTCCACCTGTGTCCACCCTCCCACCTGTCTCCACCCTCACACCTGTCTCCACCCTCCCACCTGTCTCCACCCTCCCACCTGTCTCCACCCTCCCACCTGTCTCCAACCTCCCACCTGTGTCCACCCTCCCACCTGTCTCCACCCTCCCACCTGTCTCCACCCTCCCACCTGTCTCCACCCTCCCACCTGTCTCCACCCTCCCACCTGTGTCCACCCTCCCACCTGTCTCCAACCTCCCACCTGTCTCCACTCTCCCTTTTCCAGAGTGGGATGCCTCTTACTAATCTCCCCTTTCTCAGTCTCTTCATCTTCCTATCCTCTCTCCACCTGTTCTCCCTCGCTTTCCTCTCTTCCTGCTCTTCTCATGGTCATCCCTCCATTTTCATCTACTTGACACTTGTGATATCTCTCTCTTTCCTTCCACCCTCCAAACACACACACACGCACACGCACGCACACACACACACACACCTCAACCCCCCTGTGAGGGGATGTAGGGCATGCAGTCAGTGTGTGGATATAAAGTAATGATTTCTCCTTCACACCTCCCTTGCTAATTAGAGCCGGCTGCATGCCGCCTCGCAGGGGGCCGTGTCTGGGGAGCCTTTCTATTTGTCTTCAAGAATTACCCACGAAGACTCTGGGCCAGCTCTAATCCCACAGACGCCAGACAGAATATCAGCACTTGCCTGGCCGTGGTCGCCTGTCAATTCAATTGAATTATTGTAATGATAATTTTCTATCCTGGAGAGAGAGGACACAGGAGCAGGCAGAGGACAGGGCTACTGGAATGGGGTTGGTTGACGTTGGTCTGAGGCCCCTCCCTCCCTCAGGACCCCTTATACAGCGGCTATTTATGTGTTCTGTGTCTGCAGCGCCGTCTTCCCAGGCACCGATGTGTCTGCTACAACCTTTCTCCACTCCCTCACCCCTATCTCTCTCCTCCTTTCCATCCCTCTTTCCTCCCCTATATTTGGAGGGCTGTCAGCGCACTGCAGTGACACCACCATTTAGTCCATTGTCAAGCGCTGGACCTGATAGCAGCAGTCACCTGTAAATATGATATACCTTTCATTGGGATGAAATCCTGCTATCTATTAACCTTAGCCGTATCTTCGGCCAGCGGTATCGGCCCAGCAGCAGGGCTGAAGCCTACCAGCTGTTGCTTTTCGATGAGTTATAATAATTTTTCTTCTGCCATCGAAGGCAAACCAGTTGTCATAAAACAGCGCAAGAAGTTGGCCACGAAATAATGTGTAGAGAAGGACAGATGAAGGAGGGAAGATATTTTTCTTCACAGGAACAATGTGATGTGTGTTGTTATTGGAATAGCATTATCATTACGTTACCTGGAGGTTGAGCTAATTTGCATCACAGCTGCGTCTGACAAGACCGTTGTGACATTACAACCGAGCGAGTCATCAGTGTCAGCACAGAGACGTGTTATATTTCCCTGTAAAGACTTATGTGCAATAACAATGTCAATTTTCCTTCCTGCATACTTTCTGGTGGAATCAGGCGGCATGATTCAGACACAGATGTCCTGTAGTGAATAACAAGGCTATAAAAACCAACACTGTCCACCTGTGTCCCTCTTCCTCCTTGCTTTGTTCCACACCAGTTGGAAAGTAGTCAGTTACCCTCTCCCTTTACCCAAACTAACACTTACCCAGGCTGGATGACACTGGCACAGTGCCTGCCTGACCTTGGCATTGTATGTGTGCCATTCACCGTGGACCCCCACTGTAATACAGCAGTGGACAGTGTGTAAATGCCCCGTGTACTGTACCTGTGCCACACCGCCGTGCCATGGTGGCCCAGACCTGGGCTAAGAGGCTTTACCAAAGCTGCAGCCTACCAGCCTCCCGGTTGGTAATGTGTTGCCCTCTCTACCACCCTCGCTGTGGAGATTGGGCACGGGCCTCACTACCTTCACTCAGGGTGTAGGCGCGGGTGGGCCTGGGTGGCTCTACTTGTCTTTTTTTTCAGATCGGGGGTTACAGGTACAAAAACAGTTAAAGAAATGCATACAACGATAACCCCAACCCATTCCCCCCCTCAATCCCCACCCTCCCGCCCGCATCAGAAGGCCAGCATCCCAGAGTCGCCTCTTCACTGTTGACGTTGAGACTGGTGTTTTGCGGGTACTATTTAATGAAGCCACCAGTTGAGGACTTGTGAGGCGTTTGTTTCTGGGGTCGGCCCGCCAGGAAGTCCAGGATCCAGTTGCAGAGGGAGGTGTTTAGTCCCAGGGTCCTTAGCTTAGTGATGAGTTTTGAGGGCACTATGGTGTTGAACGCTGAGCTGTAGTCAATGAATAGCATTCTCACATAGGTGTTCCTTTTGTCCAGGTGGGAAGGGGCAATAGAGGTGTTGAGTGCAATAGAGATTGCATCATCTGTGGATCTGTTGTGGCGGTATGCAAATTGGAGTCGGTCTAGGATTTCTGGGATAATGGTGTTGATGTGAGCCATGACCAGCCTTTCAAAGCCTTTCATGGCTACAGACGTGAGTGCTACGGCTCAGTAGTCATTTAGGCAGGTTACCTTAGTGTTCTTGGGCACAGGGACTATGGTGGTCTGTTTGAAACATGTTGGTATTACAGACTCCGTTAGGGACAGGTTGAAAATGTCAGTGAAGACACTTGCCAGTTGTTCAGCGCATGCTCGAAGTACACGTCCTGGTAATCCGTCTGGCCCTAGAGCCTTGTGAATGTTGACCTGTTTAAAGATCTTACTTACATCGGTTATGGAGAGCGTGATCACACAGTCGTCTGGAACAGCTGATGCTCTCATGCATGCTTCAGTGTTACTTGCCTCGAAGCGAGCATAGACGTAATTTAGCTAATCTGGTATGCTCGTGTCACTGGGCAGCTATCGGCTGTGCTTGTAGTCTGTCATAGTTTGCAAGCCCTGCCACATCCGACGAGCATCTGCTTCATCTGACCACTTTCTTATTGATCGAGTCACTGCTGCTTCATGCTTTCGTTTTTGTTTGTAAGCAGGAATCAGGGGGATAGAATTATGGTCAGATTTGCCAAATAGAGAGTGAGGGAGAGTGTCTCTGTGTGGAGTAAAGGTGGTCTAGAGTTTTTTTCCCCTTTGGTTGCACATTTAACATGCTTGTAGAAATTAGATGCAAAGCATTGAATATTTAAGTTCCGACACTTCAAAATACATGTTGTAACTTTTCCCCAGAAGGATTTAACTGTAGGGCAATCCCACATCATATGAAGGAATGTGCCTACCTGATTTAGGGGACACAGTGAACAGTTGGGAGTTAGGGCAAATTTCATTGTTAAATGTTACCTTGTTGTTAAAAACTTAACATGCATAAGCTGATGGTTTGGATTATGGGATGGCAAGGTCATATTTTTCCATATTCTGTTCCAGTTAAAGGGTTGTTCAGATTCAATTAGATCTGTGGACCATACTTTTTTAATGGCTAGCTCAGAATATGAGCTTCCCAAAAGTTGTTTATATATTATAGAGTCCTCAGTCCTTTCGGGAGCCCAGATAATTTATTTATAAATCCCATCATTAAAGGGTTCGGTAGTTGTGTTTCCAAGGGATTCCACAGGCCAGCATAGCTGACCTAAGTTGTAAATATATTAAAAAGAGTTACCTGGCAATGTATATGTATCTTTCAAATCTTGAAATGTTCTCATACCTTTAATGTTCATGATATCGGTAAGGATACGGACTCCACATGTTGACCATTATTATTTATCTTTTTACAGTACTTGACTATTACAGTATTTAATTATTACAGTATTTGACTATGACTGTACTGGACTTTTGTAGGACCTCACCGGAAATGAGTACCAGCACCTCACATTTTCTGCTGCCTGAGTTCCTGCACTTCCTGTAGAATTTTAAGAGCTACTGCACATAAATATAAACGGTACCGTCACCCGAAATGAGTACCGGCACCTATTTCAGTCCAAGACAAGCATTGGCCTATACATGCATACACAATCAGATATCATTTATAGCAAGCAGTCGGGAGGGGGTTGGACAACAAAAGGGATATACTGAATATTGACAATAATAATAACAATAATACATTGTATTTGTCAGATGCCATTCAGGACACTCAGTGACATCTTACACAAAATCTAGTGCTGTACATGAAATCTATTTCATTTAGTCCTATGTAATGAATTTGAATGATGCTTGATTATGTAAAACCTTTTCAAGAGGCTGTGTATAGAAGAGGATGTTGGAGAATTTGCGAAGTTATTTGATATCAGGGATTTCAGCATGAAGGGCCTCCAGTCCTCGTCTATATCAATCAGTACATTCAGAGATAATGATCAGCACTACGATGCTGTTTCTATTCAACACTTTCAGAAATCATGAAACACTCCTCGCTCTCACTCCCTCCTTCCACTGAGACATGAACATCAGTCCAGTGAAAAAAAACGTACAAGTTATTTCAATTTATGCGCCGATGTACCTTGCAAGTAAAAAGTTACAACAACTGACCTCTGACCAGTGTTATCATTTAGCCTAGCTTGAGACTCGAGTTTTGAAATATAAAGGAATTAATTATAATAAGGAGTAAAAAAAATTAATCAAATCAAATTGTATTTGTCACATACACATGGTTAGCAGATGTTAATGTGAGTGTAGCGAAATGCTTGTGCTTCTAGTTCCGACCATGCAGTAATATCTACCAAGTAATCTAACAATTTCACAACAACTACCTTATACACACAAGTGTAAAGGAATGAATAAGAATATGTACATACAGTGGGGAGAACAAGTATTTGATACACTGCCGATTTTGCAGGTTTTCCTACTTACAAAGCATGTAGAGGTCTGTAATTTTTTATCATAGGTACACTTCAACTGTGAGAGAATCTAAAACAAAAATCCAAAAAATCACATTGTATGATTTTTAAGTAATTAATTAGCATTTTATTGCATGACATAAGTGTTTGATCACCTACCAACCAGTAAGAATTCCGGCTCTCACAGACCTGTTAGTTTTTCTTTAAGAAGCCCTCCTGTTCTCCACTCATTAGCTGTATTAACTGCACCTGTTTGAACTCGTTACCTGTATAAAAGACACCTGTCCACACACTCAATCAAACAGACTCCAACCTCTCCAACCCCTCAGTATATACATATGAGATGAGTAATGTAGGGTATGTAAACATTATATAAAGTGGCATTGTTTAAAGTGACTAGTGATACATTTATTACATCCAATTTTTAATTAAGTGGCTAGAGATTTGAGTCAGTATGTTGGCAGCAGCCACTCAATGTTAGTGATGGCTGTTTAACAGTCTGATGGCCTTGAGATAGAAGCTGTTTTTCAGTGTCTCGGTCCCTGCTTTGATGCACCTGTACTGACCTCGCCTTCTGGATGATAGCGGGGTGAACAGGCAGTGGCTCGGGTGGTTGATGTCCTTGATGATCTTTTTGGCCTTCCTGTGACTTCGGGTGGTGTAGGTGTCCTGGAGGGCAGGTAGTTTGCCCCCCGGTGATGCGTTGTTCAGACCTCACTACCCTCTGGAGAGCCTTATGGTTGTGGGCGGTGCAGTTGCCATATCAGGCGGTGATACAGCCCGACAGGATGCTCTCGATTGTGCATCTGTAAAAGTTTGTGAGTGTTTTTGGTGAGAAGCCAAATATCTCCAGCCTCCTGAGGTTGAAGAGGCGCTGTTGCGCCTTTTTCACCACGCTGTCTGTATGGGTGGACCATTTCAGTTTGTCCATGATTTGTACGCCGAGGAACTTAAGACTTTCCACCTTCTCCACTACTGTCCCGTCGATGTGGATAGGATGTGGACACGATCATCTCCTTTGTTTTGTTGACGTTGAGTGTGAGGTTATTTTCCTGACACCACACTCCGAGGGCCCTCACCTCCTCCCTGTAGGCCGCTCGTTGTTGTTGGTAATCAAGCCTACCACTATAGTGTCGTCAGCAAACTTGATGATTGAGTTGGAGGCGTGCATGGCCACGCAGTCATGGGTGAACAGGGAGTACAGGAGAGGTCTGAGAACGCACCCTTGTGGGGCCCCAGTGTTGAGGATCAGCGGGGTGGAGATGTTGTTTCCTACCCTCACCACCTGGGGGCGTCCCGTCAGAAAGACCAGGACCCAGTTGCACAGTGCGGGGTCGAGAGCTTATTGGAGGGTACTATGGTGTTAAATGCTGAGCTGTAGTCGATGAACAGCATTCTTTTATAGGTATTCCTCTTTTCCAGATGGGTTAGGGCAGTGTGATTGTGATTGCGTCGTCTGTGGACCTATTGGGGCCGTAAGTAAATTGGAGTGGGTCTAGGGTGTCAGGTAGGGTGGAGGTGATATGATCCTTGACTAGTCTCTCAAAGCACTTAATGATGATGGAAGTGAGTGCTATGGGGCGATAGTCATTTTGCTCCGTTACCTTAGCTTTCTTGGGAACAGGAACAATGGTGACCCTCTTGAAGCATGTGGGAACAGCAGACTGGGGTAGGGATTGATTGAATATGTCCATAAACACACCAGCCAGCTGGTCTGCGCATGCTCTGAGGACGCGGCTTGGGATGCCGTCTGGGCCGGCAGCCTTGCGAGGGTTAACACGTTTAAATGTTGGCTGCAGTAAAGGAGAGCCCGCAGGTTTTGGTAGCGGGCCGTGTCAGTGGCACTGTATTGTCTTCAAAGCGAGCAGGAAGTTGTTTAGTTTGTCTGGGAGCAAGACATCGGGGTCCGCGACGGGGCTGGTTTTCTTTCTGTAGTCTGTTATTGACTGTAGACCCTGTCACATACCTCTCGTGTCTGAGCCGTTGATTTGCGACTCTACTTTGTCTCTATACTGACTCTTAGCTTGTTTGATTGCCTTGCAGAGGGAATAGCTACACTGTTTCTATTCGGTCATGTTTCCGATCACCTTGCCCTGATTAAAAGCAGTGGATTGCACTTTCAGTTTTGCTCAAATGCTGCCATTAATCCACGGTTTCTGGTTGGGGAAGGTTTTAATAGTCGCCGTGGGTACAACGTCACCGATGCACTTGCTAATAAACTCGCTCACCGAATCAGCGTCAATGTTGTTGTTCGACGCTATCCGGAACATATCCTAGTCCACGTGATCGAAGAAATCTTGAAGCGTGGAAAGATTGTTTGGACCAGCGTTGAACAGACTTGAGCACGGGCATTTCTTGTTTAAGTTTCTGTCTATAGGCTGGGAGCAACAAAATGGAGTCGTGGTCAGATTTTCCAAAAGGAGGGCGAGGGAGGGCTTTGTATGCGTCGCAGAAGTTAGAGTAACAATGATCCAGGATTTTGCCAACCCGGGTCACGCATTCGATATGCTGATAGAATTTAGGGAGCCTTGTTTTCAGATTAGCCTTGTTAAAATCCCCAGCTACAATAAATGCACCCTCGGGATATGTGGTTTCCAGTTTACATAGAGTCCAATGAAGTTCTTTCAGGGCCATCGAGGTGTCTGCTTGGGGGGGGGGGGGGGGGGGGGGGATATACACGACTGTGATTATAATCGAAGAGAATTCTCTTGGTAGATAATGCGGTCGGCATTTGATTGTAAGGATTTCTAGGTCAGGTGAACAAAAGGACTTGAGTTCCTGTATGTTTTTATGGTCACACCACGACTCGTTAATCATAAGGCATACACCCCCGCCCTTCTGTTTCTGTCGGCACGATGCGTGAAGAAACCAGGTGGCTGTACCGACTCTGATAACATATCCCGAGTGAGCCATGTTTCCGTGAAGCAGAGAATGTTGCAAACTCTGATGTCTCTCTGGATGGCAACCCTTGCTCGGATTTCGTCTACCTTGTTGTCAAGAGACTGGACATTGGCAAGTAGTATACTCGGGAGCAGTGGGCGATGTGCCCGTCTATGGAGCCTGACCAGAAGACCGCTCCGTCTGCCCCTTCTGCAGTGCCGTTGTTTTGGGTCGCCTGCTGGGATCCGATCCATTTTCCTGGGTGGTGGACCAAACAGAGGATCCGCTTCGGGAAAGTTGTATTCCTGGTCATAATGTTGGTAAGTTGACGTTGCTCTTATATCCAATAGTTCCTCCCATCTGTATGTAATAAGACTTAAGATTTCCTGGGGTAACAGTGTAAGGAATAATAGATAAAAAACAAAATACTGCATAGTTTCCTAAGAACGCGAAGCGAGGCGGCCATCTCTGTCGACGCCGGATGTGTAGTTGGCCTACATGGAGAAAATCAGTGCCTTCAGAAAGTATTCATACCCCCTCGACTTATTCCACATGTTGTGTTACAGTCTGAATTCAAAATGTATGAAATATATATTTTTCCTCACCCACCTACACGCAATACCACATAATGACAAAGTGAAAACATGTTTTTCGATTTTTTTTGCAAATATAGGTGAAAGGTGAATCTGTATGCCAGTGCCTTTTGGAAAGCAGACTGAACCAGGTTTTCCTCTAGGATTTTGCATGTGCTTAGCTCTATTCTGTTTATTTCTATCCTAAAAATCTCCCTTGTTCTTGCCGATGACAAGCATACCCATAACATTATGCAGCCAGCACCATGCTTTTAAATACTGTATAAAGAGTGGTACTCAGTGTTGTGTTGGATTTGCCCCAAACATAACGCTTTGTATTCAGGACATAAAGTAAAAAATGTTGCCACATTTTTGCAGTTTTACTTTTGTTTTTGAATATTTGTATTCTGTGAAGGCCACCTTCTTTTAACTCTGTAATTTAGGTTAGCATTGTGGAGTAACTGCAATGTTGTTGATCCATCCTCAGTTTTCTCCTGTCACAGCCATTGACTGTAACTGTTTTAAAGTCACCATTGGCCTCATGGTGAAATCCCTGAGGAAAACTTGGTTCATTCTGCTTTCCACCAGACACTGGGAGATGAATTCACCTTGCAGGACAATAACCTAAGGACAAGGACACATCTACATTGGAGTTGCTTACCAAGAAGACAGTGAATGTTTCTGAGTGGCCGAGTTCCAGATTACAGTTCAGTTTACCTTAATCTACTTGAAAATCTATGTCAAGAACTGAAAATGGTTGTCTATCAATGTGTGGAAAGCTCTTAAAGACATGAACTTTTTATACAAAAGACTGCTGGTCTCACAGTAATTGACCGTTAATGAACATAAGTTTAGCATCTCCGGGCCTCCCGCATACAAGCCGCAAACAAGCTGCTGATGTGGGCCTTTGGAACATTTACATTTTAAAAGTATAATAAATCACTCTAATATACGTACACCATCACAAATCCATTATTTATTTATTCATGATATGAAGAAAATGTATTTCTGAAGAACAGAATATGAGTTGGCCCAGTGTACATTATCTGTCTTTGCGCCATGTCATAGGCTGTAGGCGTGTTCATTTAGCTGACAAGATATGCTTATAAGTCCCATGCCATTATTTTAAATTATATGATTTTATATTAAGAAGAATATATTTGAACTTAGCTGAATAAAATATTTTTCCGATTCCAGAGCGAGTGCGCATATGAAGTGGCTGTGTTTGGCATAAATGTGATCGTTTGAAACAGGTCCTATATGCTAGATTTAGAGTTATTTGGCAACTTTAGTTGTGAATGATACAAACCATAGAATGCCTTAGAAAGCAAAAGATATATGGGCTGCATGATGCGACTATACTGTAGGCTATTTATGATTTGAGAAAGTCGCAATAAATGGTTGCCTCAGGCTGCTTCCTTGCCCCAGGCTGCATACCCTGTTCTCTCATCATATTTTCACCCATCAGACTATTCTCAATTTAATCTTGTCTTTTCTAAGATGTGAAATTAGTTTCAATTTAGAATGGCCCATTATCAAATGGGCAGGAACAGGGGCAGGTGAAAAAAGACATGTCATTCGTATGCACTCGAATAGCAAATGCAGGCCACTATCCAACCATTCGTTTCACTCATGTCAGGTAGGCTACTCCGGTTATTTCGTTGCTTAACAGGTGATATTCCGCCCAAACTCTGTATGCCATGGACTCTCCAACCCTGTTCCCGGAGCTAACCTGTGCTTAATTTGGGAAACCAAGTTAAATCTGTTTGGGAACATCGATAGTAACATATTTCATGAAACTGTTGACAGCCCCTCTCTGCACGCTGGAGAAAGGAATGAAGGAGAGAGGGGAGAAGCTGGAAACTCACAGTGGTGAGATATTCTGTAGCTAAAGATAAATGTCTGCCTATTAATTATGAAAATATAAAAAATGCCCTATTACTAGGCTATTCAAAATCAAATACCAATGCACTATAATTGTAGGCTAACTCTGAATTGGTTTAATTTAGACAAGACCAATTATCTACCAAAGATATCTAAAATCCGTATGTTTTTAATGTTATTCTGCCATGTGTATTATGTGGTTGGCTATGTATTGTATAACAGCACAATAATATTTTTAATTACGTTTTTTTGTGTGCCTATGCATAACTTCTAATATGCGTATGTGTGTTTTGAATGAATCATCACTGTCCATTTCGTTGTGTTAGTCTTTGAAACATCATCCACAACGACCACATTTTCCACTCAGTTTCAACCTGTTGTTGGACTTCTTTCTTCAATTCACAGTGAGGTGAGTTTTTAAAGCAAGATAATGTTTTGATGATAAGTGTTTGATGTGATTTTACATTCCATTTGCCAGCAGCATACCACCCTGCATACCACTGCTGGCTTACTTCTGAAGCTAAGCAGGGTTGGTCCTGGTCAGTCCCTGGATGGGAGACCAGGTGCTGCTGGAAGTGGTGTTGGAGGGCCAGTAGAAGGCACTCTTTTCCTCTGGTCTAAAAAATATCCCAATGCCAGGACACTGCCCTGTGTAGGGTGCCGTCTTTCGGATGGGACGTTAAACGGGTGTCCTGACTCTCTGAGGTCATTAAAGATCCCATGGCACTTGTCGTAAGAGTAGGGGTGTTAACCCTGGTGTCCTGGCTAAATTCCCAATCTGGCCCTCAAACCATCACGGTCACCTAATAATCCCCAGTTTACAATTGGCTCATTCATCCTCCTCCTCTCCCCTGTAACTATTCCCTATGTCGTTGCTGTAAATGAAAACGTGTTCTCAGTCAACTTACCTGGTAAAATAACGGATATATATATATATTTTTTTTTATGTCAGTGGTTAGAGGGACAATAGAGCCCTGAGTAGCAGGCCATTATCCACCTGATGATCATTAGCGAGTTGGGAACTACTAGCACATGTCCAGAGTGCATAAAAGGAGATTACTGTGACTCAACTTTCACGTAAGACTCACAACAGCTCTACTCACAGAGTACTACCAAATGTGATTCTACAAAGTTTTGACTTAGGGGTGTGAATACCTATATACTGTATTTTTTCTCTCAATTTAATCCATTTTGTGTTCAGGTGGTAACACATCAAAATGTGGATAAGTCAAGAGGTATGAAGACTTTCTTAAAGCACTGCACTTTAGGCCCTATTGGCTATTGATAATTTAATTTATATCACACAATACATTGTAGGCACACTGATCTCCCACCCAGCAGAGAATTGCACTCAGCTTGTATTTTGACTCATAAAGTGATCTGGAATTTAAAAAAAGATGGTGACCACTGTTCTAGTCTATATAGGCTATGGTGGCCTATGTGATTATTGCTGTTCTATCAGGGCATTATGTTCTAGTCTATGGCTGCCTATTGTGATTATTGCTGTTCTATCATGGCATTATGTTCTAGTCTCATAGTCTATCATTATAGGCATATGGTTTACTATGTGTGGGTCTATGTGAGTCACATGTTAAATGCTAGAATCATGTATTGACGTAGTCCTACAAGACTATTTGGTCTGTAATGTGAAATCACATGTTAGATGGTTTGTTGTGTGCGATCGATTACAGTAAGGTACAGGGTAGGCTATGCTTTTATGATCATTTAATGATGATTTGAGGGCCCACATTTTGGCCCACTTAAAATGTGGCTACTAGCTAATTATGGCAATGATCTTAACATGAGTTAATAATAGGAGAAACTAAGAAAGATAGGGAGAAGAGAAGAGAGGAAAGGAGGAGACCAGACAAGAAAAGAGGACTAGAAAACATTTAAAAAAGAGGAAACAGTGAATCTAAGCCCATGGCCCATGGTAACTGAGCTATGAAGGGTTCCACAGAGAGCTACTGCTCAGACTGGAGGTGGTGCGGGGAGATGGTGAATGACTACGGGGGGTGATACAGGGCCTCAGATCTTGAAGCTCAGCCTCATCTCCCTCCGGCCATTACACACAGCGCTCCTGTAGAGCACCAGAACCAGATCTCCTGGACTGCACTGGACAAACATTACCATATTCTTTGTTCTCTCTCTTTAGCTTTCTCTCACTTTCTCTATTTCTTAATTTCTCTTCCTCTCCCCCCTCCCTCCCCTCTCTCGCTCTTAATTGATTCTGCTCTTCCTGCCTCTCCCCCCCTCTCTCTCTTTCTCTCTCTCTTTCTCTTTTCCTTTCCCTCACTCTCTTTTCCCAGTGCAGATTACTTGTGGGCTTCTTTCTCACTGTTGGTGGAGAGAGGCTTGTAAACACCATTCAGTGTTAGTCTCTCGTGTGCCCTCGTTGTCTTCTGTGTACAATACGTAGTTTTTTAGGAAGACAAAGACCTGGGTGTTGTGCATGAGAAGCGCCTAATGAAAGACGGTTTTCTGCTCAGGTATGTTATACAAGATACAGGTCGTTCTTTTCGCTGTTTTACATCCACAGTTGAAGTCGGAAGTTTAAATACACTTAGGGTGGAGTCATTAAAACTCATTTTTCAACCACTCCACAAATGTCTTGTTAACAAACTATAGTTTTGGCAAGTCAGATAGGACATCTACTTTGTGCATGACACAAGTAATTTTTCCAACAATTGTTTACAGATAGATTATTTAACTTATAATTCACTTTATCGCAATTCCAGTGGGTCAGAAGTTTACATACACTAAGTTGACTGTACCTTTAAACAGCTTGGAAAATTCCAGAAAATTATGACATGGCTTCTGATAGGCTAATTGACATAATTTGAGTCAATTGGAGGTGTACCTGTGGATGTATTTCAAGGCCAACCTTCAAACTCAGTGTCTCTTTGCTTGACATCATGGGAAAATCAAAAGAAATCAGCTAAGACCTCAGAAAAGAAATTGTAGACCTCCACAAGTCTGGTTCATCTTTGGTTAGCAATTTCCAAATGCCTGTAGGTACCACGTTCATCTGTACAAACAATAGTATGCAAGTATAAACACCATGGGACCATGCAGCCTTTCATACCGCTCAGGAAGGAGACGCATTCTGTCTCCTAGAGATGAACGCACTTTGGTCCGAAAAGTGCAAATTGATCCCAGAACAACAGCAAAGGACCTTGTGAAGATGCTGGTGGAAACAGGTACACAAGTATCTATATCCACAGTTAAACGAGTCCTATATCGACATAACCTGAAAGGCCGCTCAGCAAGGAAGAAGCCACTGCTCCAAACCGCCATAAAAAAAAGCCAGACTACGGTTTGCAACTGCACATGGGGACAAATATCGTACTTTTTGGAGAAATGTCCTCTGGTCTGATGAAACAAAAATAGAACTGTTTGGCCATAATTACCATTGTTATGTTTGGAGGAAAAAGGGGGACGCTTGCAAGCCAAAGAACACCATCCCAACCGTGAAGCACGTGGGTGGCAGCATCATGTTGTGGGGGTTTGCTGCAGGAGGGACTGGTGCACTTCACAAAATAGATGGCATTGAAGGAAGGAAAATGATATCGATATATTGAAGCAACATCTCAAGATATCCGTCAGGAAGTTAAGGCTTGGTCGCAAATGGGTCTTCCAAATGGACAATGAACCCAAGCATACTTCCAAAGTTGTGGCAAAATGGCTTAAAGACAACAAAGTTAAGGTATTGGAGTGGCCATCACAACGCCCTGACCTCAATCCCAAAGATAATTTGTGGGCAGAACTGAAAAAGCGTGTGCAAGCATGGAGGCCTACAAATCTGACTCAGTTACACCAGCTCTGTCAGGAGGAATGGGTAAAAATTCACCCAACTTATTGTGGGATGCTTGTGGAAGGCTACCCGAAACGTTTGACCCAAGTTAATAAACAATTTAAAGGCAATGCTGCCGAATACTAATTGAGTGTCTGTAAACTTCTAACCCACTGGGAATGTGATGAAATAAATAAAAACAAAAATAATTAATTATCTCTACTATTATTCTGACATTTCACATTCTTAAAATAAAGTGGTGATCCTAACTGACCTAAACCAGGTAATTTTTACTAGGATTAAATGTCAGGAATTGTGAAAAACTGAGTTTAAATGTATTTGGCTAAGGTGTATGTAAACTTTCGACTTCAACTGTGGGTTCTCAAGGCTACACAAACCGTTTTGGTTGTTGTTTTTTGGTCTGAGAAACCCGGGTGACCAGGGTTTTGTCCGGGTGAGTTATATCAACTTACAGCATCTTGTCTGGTTGACCGGGGAGTTACATCACACTTACAGCATGTTGTCTGGTTGACCGGGGAGTTGTATCACACTTACAGCATGTTGTCCTGGTGACCGGGGAGTTGTATGACACTTACAGCATGTTGTCTGGTTGATCGGGGAGTTGTATCACACTTACAACATGTTGTCTGGTTGACCGGGGAGTTGTATCACACTTACAGCATCTTGTCTGGTTGACCGGGGAGTTGTATCACACTTACAGCATGTTGTCCTGGTGACCGGGGAGTTGTATCACACTTACAGCATGTTGTCTGGTTGACCGGGGAGTTGTATCACACTTACAGCATGTTGTCTGGTTGACCGGGGAGTTGTATCACACTTACAGCATGTTGTCTGGTTGACCGGGGAGTTGTATCACACTTACAGCATGTTGTCTGGTTGACCGGGGAGTTGTATCACACTTACAGCATGTTGTCTGGTTGACCGGGGAGTTGTATCACACTTACAGCATGTTGTCTGGTTGACCGGGGAGTTGCATCACACTTACGACATGCTGTGATTGTTCTGTCTTGTATTTGACTCTTCTACCATTCTGTACAGACTTAGTGACAAAATGTAGCTTAGATGAGGCAACAGTGTTGATCTAAGTGGCTAACATCTTTGATGTGACGTCAAATACTGGTTGATCTCAACTTAAAATACTTTATTACAGTTTTATTCCCAATTATTGGACACATTTTTTATTATGACCAATGGAAAGTATTTCTGCAGTCCTGAATCTGTGTCATTATTCAGTATAGCACGTCTATCCTTTATACACATATTGTGTTCATGGATATTTTTACCCTGTCCAGTATTTGAGCATTAGGTTAATGTTTCACTACAGCTTGAAATACATTGAGCTGCATCTCTGTTGATCTACTGTGCTGCATATGGCTGCTGTGCTTAGGAGGAGTGCTCCCATGTCTTTTCACAGAGGAAAATAGTGGTGGGTTGGGCCCAGGCTGGATTCCAGCTCAGTACAAGCTGTAATTAGTCTGTAATTTACGGGCAACTTCTCCCCAGCGACCCTGCTGTGCTGAATCCCCTGGCCACTTGGAAAGATCATGTTTTCCTGCACAGTGTACGGCACTCAAATGAACCACAACATTGCCCATAATGGCTGCTTGCTCCCCACTGGTTTGCCCACCTTGCAAGGTAGCTGAAAGTCATCGCTTCGTGGATGGATGCTCGGCAGAGCGTGCCGTACTCTCCCATTTCCAACTATTAATGTGAGGAGAAGGGCGTCCAAATTCCCTGATAAACACATTATAGCTACAATCCTGAATTTACGTAAGAATGGGTAAGATTATATAAAATGACCATTGAAGAGTAGTAAATATGACAGATTTCCCCTCTAATAATGGATCAATTGAAAACTCTGACAAAGTTGGAGGGAGTCTGAGGAGGCCATTAGATCTGCTTGATGCCTTTACGAATTCTCCCTGTCATTCATGGATCTGACAGACAATGTGTTTTTTAGATCTAATGATGCATTTGCATGTAATGCCCATCTGCTTCTTATTGTTCTGAAATCCGCCCAGAGAAAATGTGTGCCTCTATTTGGAGTTAAATGTTACTCGTGCAAATAATGGACTAAATGGAAATAGCCTTCTAATGATCTGAGTGAGATTGATGGGTGAACATACATGGATTACCCTCGCTAATATGAGTACAATGTGCGATTAGCATAGCTAACCTAGCATTTAGCAACCTATACAGGTAGCTCATATGCCTTTGTCCTGTGATTACTTCTGTAAATGCATTCTGTTTTCTCTTTTGTGATGCGAAAGTAGAAGGATCCCATTTAGCTTTTATCATTTAGCTTTTTAAAGCGCCTCTAGATGAGTAGGAAGTGAACAGGGCGAACAGTGGCGGCGTGGGCTGTGTGAAATTTGTGAACACAGTATGGCACATGAGTAAGAGATCACCCGGCTCGCTGACACACACTGTTTTTTGTATGGCTAACATGTCTCCCACAAGTAACGTGCTAGTGTTAGCAGCGCCGCAATCTTCTAGGATGTTAGGAAAGTTAAAGTAGAGGCTATGCGGCGTGCAGGGGGCCATCTTTCTGTCCCCCCTGTCCCTTTGTCACTGTTCCCGTCATAAGTGGGCCACCTCAGGCCATCACGCATGCCATCACGCATGCCATCACGCATGCCATCACGCATGCGGTCTCCAACACCACCAAATGAAAGGTGTCTCTCTCCTCTTGTAACCTCTTTTTGGAGTGAATAGATATGAAGTGACACAGATAGACAGTTTTTAGAGGCCCAAAACAGTCAAACGCTTGATTTCATCTCGGTTTTATATATATTTCCACACTATGAGGTTGTAATAATACTGTGAAATTGTGAAAATTACGATAATGCCCTTTTAGTGTAAGCACTGTTTGAAAGGACTGCTGGACATTTCAGCCTGTTTTGGTGGGATGAAGTTTTGGCTTGCCTGGTGACATCAGGTAATAGACAAATAAAAAGGAGTTCCAAACCTCTGTGCCAATAACAGCTACTTTTCAGTTTCCCCCTCCCCACTCAGACCACACCCACAGTCCAAGCAAAATTCTTGATTGAGAAATTTCTCTTTGCTAAGAAGCTATTTTGGTTAATTTTTTAAAATGTTAATTGAAAACAACCACAGTAAGGTACTTAATTGTTACCCAGAAATAATTTCATATTGAGATAAAAATGGCTACATTGGACTTTTAACTTAAGTTTCTCTAGGTTTTATGAGATGCTAGGGTGCTCCAGGTTTTATGAGATGCTACGGTGCTCCAGGTTTTATGAGATGCTAGGATGCTAGGTTTTATGAGATGCTAGGGTGCTCCAGGTTTTATGAGATGCTACGGTGCTCCAGGTTTTATGAGATGCTACGGTGCTCCAGGTTTTATGAGATGCTAGGGTGCTCCAGGTTTTATGAGATGCTAGGGTGCTCCAGGTTTTATGAGATGCTACGGTGCTCCAGGTTTTATGAGATGCTACGGTGCTCCAGGTTTTATGAGATGCTAGGGTGCTCCAGGTTTTATGAGATGCTACGGTGCTCCAGGCTTTATGAGATGCTACGGTGCTCCAGGTTTTATGAGATGCTACGGTGCTCCAGGTTTTATGAGATGCTACGGTGCTCCAGGTTTTATGAGATGCTAGGGTGCTCCAGGTTTTATGAGATGCTACGGTGCTCCAGGTTTTATGAGATGCTAGGGTGCTCCAGGTTTTATGAGATGCTAGGGTGCTCCAGGTTTTATGAGATGCTACGGTTCTCCAGGCTTTATGAGATGCTACGGTGCTCCAGGTTTTGTGAGATGCTACGGTGCTCCAGGTTTTATGAGATGCTACGGTGCTCCAGGTTTTATGAGATGCTACGGTGCTCCAGGTTTTATGAGATGCTACGGTGCTCCAGGTTTTTTGAGATGCTACTGTGAAAGCATGTTTGTTGCCGTTCATCTGTTGGCGTAGATTTGACAAAATATCCCCGTTTTAGAACGTGGTTCAATCCATAAAATAATCACATACCTGTAATTGCTGTTGCTGAAAATCAGTTTGAAATAGTGGTTACATGAATTTAGAGGGAATAAAACAAGTCTAACAGTTCCATCAAACAAAACTAGAGAATGTTTTTATCTGACCTTAACAAACATCCCAAATGGTTTGTCCCTCCTCCTCCACCGTACCCCCTGTTCCTCACTCAGTCACTCTGCTCTGCTTCAGATGTCAGTGGCCTGATGAAGTGTCCCTCAGGCATCACTAAAAAGTGAAGGATGGAGGGAGGAAGGAAGGAAGGGGAAGATGATAGTATGGAAAGATGAGAGCGGAGGAGGGGGCACAAGGGGTCTGACCCAGATGTTATAAGCGGGCCTCCTATGGGACGGAAAGCAGACACATCGTGGACACCAAGAGGTGAACTGGCGCTTGAAGTGTATACGTCCCTCTGACCCTCCCCCCCCCCCTCTCCTTCCCTCCCGTCCCTCTGCTCTCGGCCCTTGGCAGCAGCTCTCACCTAGCTGAGGATGAATAATTAATGTAACTAGACGCAGGGGTCAGGGTGGAGACGTGCCTGTGAGGGAGCAAATTCCTCCTTGATTAGTACATAAAAGCAGGTCCCATCTGCCTATGTGCGCTGGGAAAGTGACAGGCTGTGGCAGGGGAGCAGGACGGTACAGAAAGAGAGAGGGAGGCCTCTGTAGAAGCAAGATGACCCCCCCCCACTTCATCATCATCCTTACCCTGTATGTATCACAGCAACACCGCACTATCGCAATGCCCAACGCACCAATGTACCCCAGCCTTATTAGTCCTGCTCCAGCACATAGGGGGCTCCATTCTCTTAGCCCATTGCAGCTGTCCAGTATGCTTCTGTTGTTTACACTTTACAGGACCAGACACAGAGAGAGTAGTGGCCCTGCCTGTCACACACGTGCGTGCATGCACGCACATAAACAGGCACGCATGCACGCACACACACTGAGACACATGGGGTGCCGTGCCACAGCCTCTCAGCCAGAGGATACAGTATGTCCTCCTAGACAACCGTCCTCTGATCTCCCATGGGGGGCATCAGTGATCTTATTATCCTTTTTATACAGGGATTACCAGGGAAAACCTCCCCACAGAGAGATGTCCTCTCAATTACGGCGACGTCCCGGGGCAGTAGGCTGCGAATTACCATACTGTGAAGATAACCTCCATCCCATGGTACAATGCAATACAAACACGGGTCTAAAAAATGAGAGAGATAAGCAAGCATAGTTGGGTGAGAGAAAAAAAGAAAGAACACAAGTCCAGGTTCACGATGGAGTTGAAACTACATCCCCTTTGGCTGCGAATATAATTAATAAGGTAAATTAAATTGCAATAATTGACTAAGGGACTGGCCTGGTGCACTGGAGGTGCAGTGATTAAAACGTTCGGCTGAAGCATAGGGGTGATTGGGACTCTGGCGAATAAAGGGGATTGGATTTGATGGGAGACAATGGGTGCCCTCCCTTTTTCATTAATTAGCCCTAGATCCATAAAAAGCACATGAAAGACTTCATTTGTGTTTTTCTTCAGCCTTCCCATTAGACCTATTCATTAACTCTCAATGGCTTCCTCCCAGCGTTATTGCCTGCAAGGGGTGGAGAGGGGGAGAATAAAAGAGTGAAGGAGAGATTAGAACGAGCACCTCAATGGGTCTCATTATTACACATTGTGAGCTGGTGGTATTGATGAATGGGACCATGACAAAGTCCTCTGTTAGGTGGTGGGATTGAGGTGATATGATTTTTAATTTAAAAAAATATTATTTAACCTTTATTTAACAAGGCTAGTCAGTTAATAACAAATTCTTATTTACAATGATGGCCTAGGAACAATAGGTTAACTGCCTTGTTCAGGGGTAGAACGACAGATTTTTACCTTGTCATCTCAGGGATTCGATCTAGCAACCTTTCGGTTACTGGCCCAACGCTCTAACCAATAGGCTACCTGCCGCCCCGATAGTAATAAATGGCCATTTTGTTTTGGACTTGGCACATACAGTAATTGTTGTAGTTGGTAAAGGATATGTCAAAATAAAAAACCATTGATTGGTATAGTGATTATATTCACCTTTAAATCTGC
Organism: Salvelinus alpinus; assembly: GCF_045679555.1. NCBI lineage: Eukaryota > Metazoa > Chordata > Actinopteri > Salmoniformes > Salmonidae > Salvelinus > Salvelinus alpinus. The sequence goes on along the minus strand of NC_092089.1, from coordinate 79,649,488 downwards.
AGGGTATCAGTGGGGTTGGAGGTATGGTCCAATCCATGGTGACCATGGCTACATCCATGGACGGTTCTGATTGGAAAATCTCTGTTTGCATTGCCGAGCAGGGAGCAAGAAATTCTTCAATACAGTTTTTAGATGCTACCCACCCTCCCCACATCAAAATCTAATATTGATGCCAATGTTTTGTTTCCGCTTCGCGCCCACACCTGTCTGTGGTTCACACCTGTCTGTGGTTCACACCTGTCTGTGGTTCACACCTGTCTGTGGTTCACACCTGTCTGTGGTTCACACCTGACAGTGGCTCACACCTGTCTGTGGTTCACACCTGTCTGTGGTTCACACCTGACAGTGGCTCACACCTGTCTGTGGTTCACACCTGTCTGTGGTTCACACCTGACAGTGGCTCACACCTGTCTGGTGTTAGCTAATGTGTCAAAACAGGCATGTGTTGCCCCAGATGGGTAGTAAGGATAAAGTGTCTGCTCAAAACTACAATAGAACAAAGCATATTCCATTTTGATTTGGGGGGGAGGTTCCATCTAAAAACTGGATTGAATAGTTTTTTATTCCCTGTTCGGCGACACAAACGTCGATTCTCCAATCAGAACCGTCTATATGGCTGTAGCTTTGGACGTGGGACACATGGTAGCAGGTACAGTCGTTGGGCCATGTGTTATCCCCAACGCAGTTGCTATGGAATGCCCTTAGATCTTATTAATTCATGAAATAATCAAAAGTCTAATATTGGGCCAAGTGCAATGTCTCAAACTGTAATCCTCTGTAGGAATGTACTAAAATCTGTGAATAAAATGTCCTTTGACATTTCTCGACTGTACTGCACTTTGTGCCTACTGCCGCAACAACTCCAAACAGTTTGTTGTGTTCCCACCGTCAACAACCAAGCCAGAGGATTTAACATGTTTTGATGTGCAAATTTCATTAGGAACATTAGAAAAAAACAGTATGGTTTTCATATTTCTGTTAAGAGTGTGTGTGCGTGAGCTTGTGTGTGTGCGTGTTGTTTGTGTGACAGAAGGTATAAACCAATTTAATGAATCCCATAATTACAGACAGAGCAGGTATTGTGTCATCCTCTGATGCAATTGACAAGTCCCTTTCAGTCAGGAGTGATGAACTATGTCAAGGAGCTGACCCCCCCCCCCCCACCACCACCAAAGGCATCAGGCCTCTCTCACTGCTGGGTTGTAACATTTGATTTGCATCTAACTGTTGGAAATGACAGCTCCCCGCTCCACGACAATGGCACCGCTGGCTCATTTGCATTATGTACAGTATATTAGCAATGGGACCATATCGATTTGTTTGGGAGGAAACAGTGGGAGAGAATGCCACACTCAGAGTTGACATTTATGTATTGACGCATTGATGCGCAGGTGATATGTGTTCGCCATTTTACATGTGCTTTCTATGAATACAGACCGGCTCTTTTTGTGTTATTTTGAGTTGGGTGTTAGATTCCACCAAACAATAAGCAACTAATATTTTCCCTCAATGTTACATACCTGGCTAATGTGGTGCTTTATATGTTTGTGACAGCGTGAAATTGAATTGGGAAGGAATGGACACCTGCCTTTCATTCCCTGAAATGATGAGCCTGTGCTCAAATGTCACCCCCAGTTCCTTAGAAATGCAGTCGATGCCACAGATGTCATTCGTGTTATGTAATGGTATTCCTAGCTCGGTACTCATATATCTATTTAGACACATGTGCCTTTCTCTCCACCTATTTATTTTCTTCACCTCTCTGTCTCTTCATGTTTTCCAAGATAGAAGTATATCATATCATGATATTGCTGTACAAACTAGTATAATTTCCTTTGAGGCACCTTATAATAGAGCTGAGTAAACAATTTCTAACAACATGGCTGCCTATCTGACTACTCTTCCAGAACAGAAGAGTGTTTCTAATCCAGAGACTCTAAGAATGTCAGCCTATAAGGTCAATGCTTTCGGGTCTCTGATTCTTCCAACATTACACCTTTCTAATGATTGCCTAACACGCAACAGGAGAGGAGCAGGCTGTCATAAATGAGCCATGTTGTGGATGAGAGGACTCCTGGGAGAAGGACAGATCGGAAGAGAGGACAGAGGAAAACACAGACCTGGCCCAGTGGAGAGAGAGAGCGGAGGAGTTGACAGCGGAAAACACAGACCTGGACAAGGGGAGAGAATCACGATCTGCTGCGGCCCCCCTTCTCAACATCATCCTCTCTCTCTCTCTCTCTCTCTCTCTCTCTCTCTCTCTCTCTCTCTCTCTCTCTCTCTCTCTCTCTTCATCATCCTTCTCTCTCCACATCATCCTTCTCTCTCTCCACACTCTCAACATCATCCTTCTCTCTCTCCACACTCTCAACATCATCCTTCTTTCTTTCTCTCTCTCTCTCTCTCTCTCTCTCTCTCTCTCTCTCACTCTCTCTCTCACTCTCTCTCTCATCCTTCCCTCTCTCACTCTCTCTCTCATCCTTCCCTCTCTCACTCTCTCTCTCATCCTTCCCTCTCTCACTCTCTCTCATCCTTCCCTCTCTCACTCTCTCTCTCATCCTTCCCTCTCTCCCCCTTTCTTCATCATCCATCTCTCTCTCCTCTCTTCATATTCATTCTTCCTTCGCTCCCCCCTTCATCATCCTTCTCTCTCTCTCCCCCCCTTCACCATCCCTCTCCCCCCTTCATCATCCTTCTCTCTCTCTCCCCCCCTTCACCATCCCTCTCTCCTCTTCATCATCCTTTTTCTCTCTCTCCCCCTTCACCATCCTTCTCTCTCTCTCCCCCCCTTCATCATCCTTCTCGCTATCGCTCCCCCCTCTTCATCATTCTTATCTCTCTCTCTCCCCCCTCTTCATCAACCATCTCTCTCTCTCCCCCCTCTTCATCAACCATCTCTCTCTCTCTCCCCCCTCTTCATCAACCATCTCTCTCTCTCTCCCCCCTCTTCATCAACCATCTCTCTCTCTCTCCCCCCTCTTCATCAACCATCTCTCTCTCTCTCCCCCCTCTTCATCAACCATCTCTCTCTCTCTCCCCCCTCTTCATCAACCATCTCTCTCTCTCTCTCTCTCTCTCTCCCCCTCTTCATCAACCATCTCTCTCTCTCTCTCTCTCTCCCCCCTCTTCATCAACCATCTCTCTCTCTCTCTCTCTCTCTCCCCTCTTCATCAACAATCTCTCTCTCTCTCTCTCTCTCTCTCTCTCTCTCTCTCTCTCTCTCTCTCTCTCTCTCTCTCTCTCTCTCTCTCTCTCTCTCTCTCTCTCTCTCTCTCTCTCATCAACCATCTCTCTCTCTCTCTCTCTCCCCCCTCTTCATCAACCATCTCTCTCTCTCTCTCCCCCCTCTTCTTGCTAAAAAACTTTAATGAGCAAGCCTTCCGTCATGACCTGGCCTCTGTAAATTGGTATAGAATCAGCTTGATTCTGTCAAAGACGCTACTTTATTTTTTAAATATTTTCAGTAGTATTGTTAACAAATACGCGCCAATAAAGAAAATGAGAATTAAAAACAGGTTCAGTCCCTGATTCGACCGTGATCTGGCAGAGTTACTCAACCTCAAGAATTCCATTTGGTAAATCTCTCAGCACACGCATACTCAGGCTGACTGGCTCTCGTTTAGGCAAATTAGAAATAAGTGCACTCAGGCTATCCGGAAGGCCAAAGTTAGTTACTTTAAGGAACAGTTCTCTCTGTGGGTCTAACCCCAAGACGTTCTGGACACGGCTGCCCATGTCCCTTAAAGTTGATGATGTGGTTGTTACTGACAAGAAGCACATGGCTGAGCTCTTTAATCACCACTTCATTAAGTCAGGATTCCTATTTGACTCTGCCATGCCTCCATGCCCGTCCAACATTTCCTCATCTCCCACCACTTTTAATGCGACTATCCCCGATGCTCCTCCCTCTTTTTCCCCTGCCCCGCTACAAAGTTTCTCCCTGCAGGTGGTCACTGAGTCCGAGGTTCTAAAGGAGCTCCTTAAACTTGACCCCAAAAAACCTTTGGTTCAGATGGTTTAGACCCTTTCTTCTTTAAGGTTGCTACCCCTATCTTCACCAAGCCTATCTCTGAAATTTTTAACTTGTCTCTCCTCACTGAAGAGGTTCCCATTGCTTGGAAGGCAGCCACGGTGCGTCCTTTATTTAAAGGGGGAGATCAAGCTGATCCTAACTGTTATAGGCCAGTTTCTATTTTGCCTTGTTTATCAAAAGCGTTGGAAAATCTTGTCAATAATCAACTGACTGGCTTTCTTGATGTCTATAGTATTCTCTTGGATATGATATCTGGTTTCCGCTCAGGCTGTGGATGTGTCACTGCAACCTTAAAGGTCCTCAATGATGTCACCATTTCCCTTCATTCTAAGCAATGTTGTGCTGCTATTTTTATTGACAAAGCTTTTGATACGGTAGACCATTCCATCCTTGTGGGCCGGCTAAGGATTATTGGTGTCTCTGAGGGGTCTTTGGCCTTGTTTGCTAACTACCTCTCTCAAAGAGTGCAGTGTATAAAGTCAGAACATCTGCTGTCTCAGCCACTGAGTGTCACCTAGGGAGTACCCCAAGGCTCAATCCTAGGCCCCACGCTCTTCTCAATTTACATCAACAACATAGCTCAAGCAGTAGGAAGCTTTATCATCCATTTATATTCAGATGATACAGTCTTACACTCAGCTGGCCCCTCCCTGGATTTTGTGTTAAACGCTCTACAACAAAGCTTTCTATGTGTCCAACAAGCTTTCTCCTACCCTTTACCTTGTTCTGAACACCTCCAAAACAAAGGTCATGTGGTTTGGTAAGAAGAATGCCCCTCTTCCCACAGGTGTGATTACTACCTCTGAGGGTTAAGAGCTTGAGGTAGTCACCTCATACAAGTACTTGGGAGTATGCCTCTAAGTTGCCTCTATTGGTCAGCCTCTATCATAATCGCTCCTCTTTCACCCCAGCTGCCAAACTAAACCTGATTCAGATGACCATCCTACTCATGCTAGATTACGGAGACATAATTTATAGATCAGCAAGTAAGGGTGCTCTCGAGCTGCTAGATGTTCTTTACCATTCGGCCATCAGATTTGCCAGCAATGCTCCTTATAGGACACATCATTGCACTCTATACTACTCTGTAAACTGGTCATCTCGGTATACCGGTCGCAAGATCCACTGGTTGATGCTTATTTATAAAACCCTCTTAGGCCGCATTCCCCCCTATCTGAGTGCGAACAGCCCAGTACATCACCGGGGCCAAGCTTCCTGCCATCCAGGACCTCTATACCAGGCGGTGTCAGAGGAAGGCCCTACAAATTGTCAAGGACTCCAGCCACCCTAGTCATAGACTGTTCTCTCTTTTACCGCTCAGCAAGCTCTACCGGAGCACCAAGTCTAGGTCCAAGAGGCTTCTAAACAGCTTCTACCTCCCAAGCCATTTTATTTTATTTGACATTTTTTATCCCAGCCCCTGTCCCCGCAGGAGGCCTTTTGCCTTCTGGTAGGCTGTCATTGTGAATAAGAATGTGTTCTTAACTGACTTGCCTAGTTAAATAAAGGTTAAATAAATAAAATAAAATTCATCATCCTTCTCTCTCTCCCCCCTCGTCATCATCATTCTCGCTCTCTCTCCCCATCTCTTCATCATCCTTCTCTCTCCCCATCTCTTCATCATCCTTCTCTCTCCCCATCTCTTCATCATCCTTCTCTCTACACATCTCTTCATCATCCTTCTCTCTCCCCATCTCTTCATCATCCTTCTCTCTCTCTCTCCCCATCTCTTCATCATCCTTCTCTCTCCCCATCTCTTCATCATCCTTCTCTCTCTCTCTCCCCATCTCTTCATCATCCTTCTCTCTCCCCATCTCTTCATCATCCTTCTCTCTCCCCATCTCTTCATCATCCTTCTCGCTCTCTCTCCCCATCTCTTCATCATCCTTCTCTCTCTCTCTCTCTCTCCCCTCTCTTTATCATCCATCCATCCATCCCTCTCTCTCTCCCCTCTCTTCACCATTTTTCTCTCTCCCCCTCTTCGTCATCCTTCTCCCCCTTTCTCTCCCTCCACCCCTCTCTCTCTCTCTCTATCCCCCCCATTCATCATCCTTCTCCCCCTTTCTTTCTCTCTCTCTCCCCCCTTTCTTCATCACCCACCCTCTCTACTATACTTTCTCAGGTGGCTATGGTAGACTTGGATGGCTTTAACCCTTTGTGCAATGTGCCAGGTCTATGGCTAGACACAGTCCCCATTCCTATTCCCCGTTCCCAGACTGGTGATTAAACACATATGGACCCTATCGGCATTTCCAATGAGCGTCTGCTAGCCAGGGGGAGCGCTCTACATCACCTAGGCCTCATCTGCCACCTGCCCCCCCCATTTAAAAATGAATTTGTCACATTTCTTGGGCAAAGAATCAGCCAGCAGGTTGAGTTCAACCGCTGCCAACTGAGCTCTGGGGTTTTTCTATGGTTTTTAATGGTATCAAAAAGGGATGTGTTAAAATCGGGAGTGATTTGAACTTCGTGTGAACTGCAGTTCCATGCATTATTACTTGTTTTTGTGACAGGAAGCAAGGGCCTCGAGCAATGTGTGGTTTTTTTCTGCCTTGAAAGTGTTATCGGGGCTATTAATTCTTCACACCACAGAGGGCCTGGAATGTCAGGAGGTATGCTTTCCTTTGTATGACATCTGCCTGTCATGTCCCACCATGTCGATAGAAAATAAGAAACCGTAAATGAGTCTCATCAGGACCCAAATCTAGGTTCCATTATGGGTTTTTTATATTTTCTCACTCGGGTTCACGCACTGTAATATCTAAGGTCAGAGGAGAAATGGGTTGTCAATTATTGAAGCTGAAAACCTTCTCCAGAGGCTTTGAGAGGAGGGCAGAACGCGGGGGGAAATGCGGAGCCTGTATGGGAATTCCCATGGGGGAGGTCATTTGCCTTGGCATTCCGGGGACCTTCACAGATTTATAACTCAATGGATTACCTGCTGTACTTTCCAAGGGCATTATACTAAGTTCCACCTTTCAGAGACCTCTCCGGCCATCAGCCTTGCTCAATACTGTCCACTTTGTTTCCCCTGCACTAAAAAAGGACCTCTATTTCATTACACTCAGTTGCAGTAGCTTCTTTCAGGATTTAATTCCTGCTCCTTTGTAGGTTAAATAAGGGCATGAGTGGTGGATTAGAATCACAGGAAGCGCTTAAGTGCATAGCAGTGATGTCTATTCCCACAACAGTCTGTAGATGTGTAGGCCTATAGGGACCCAGAGAGAAGAACCACAACCAAAGTCAATCAATGGAAATGGAGGTTGAATGAAAGAGGGAGGTGTTGAAGTGTCTCTCATTTAATGTCAAACAACAACCATTCCTTCGATATTTCACATTCAGTCAAACTCTTTAAACTTCAGTAGAAAACTTCAGCTTAGAGGATGTACTGTGCCTATATATCTTGAAGCTATTCCAAATTATGCAGATGTCCTCATTATTCATAAAAAAGTGCCAGATCAACCTTCCATATTTCTCCTGTAGAGCGTTTCTCATAGGTTGGTTGAAGGGCACTTGTATTTCAGACAGGTTGCTGTCAGGGGGGTTATTGGTGCCCACTTGCACCAGGAAGGGCAATGAAGGTCTTTGTCGCCCGGTGACAGTCAATGCTGCAGCCTATTTACACACACCCCAGCCTTTATTTATCGCACGGTTCCACGTCGTGAAATATCTAATGTCTTTTGGACTGTAAATTTCCCTAATGTAGTTCAGCTGCCTTCCCCTCCTCCCGCTCACCCCCAACACAATCATAAAAGCTGTGAAAAAAGCTAACCCTAACCTCTTTGGAGGACTATCTACTCCCTTTTATTTTATTGAGTGTTGAGGAAACGAAAATGCCAACACATTTGTTACCGAGGAGGGATGTGGTGAAAGCAGCCGTCACGAGACCCCCATTGCTGTCCCTTTTGAGTTGCATCTGACGGCCGTAAAGCCGCTGTCGCCGATCAATCAGTGAGAGTAACACACCACTGTTTACTAGCTCAGCTCATTAAGCAATGTTTCAGAACATGTTCATTTAATTTAAGGTGAGATTTATTATGGACCGGGGGAGAACCATTGAGAGCTATTGTCCCGGAGCTCCATCCTGGCATGGCATTGTGTATCTGGGTCGCTAAATTACAACTAAGAGCTACTGATAAATTGTCCTGTTCTCATCTAACCTACTTACCGTCTTTCCCGATAGACATTAATGAAGAATCATTGGACGCTGAGCAGGAGGAGCACACCAAAGTTATTTGCCTGGTACCAAATGCAGCCGGGTTGTCGGCGACAGAACAGAGCAAGAGCCAAGATATGTACCTGTGAGAGAAAATCTGGTCATAAGTATACCCTCATAAACTAGGCAGAATATTAAGGAATCATCATTTAGTTAGAAACCTTGCAATTATTTTTCAAGGCACACAGGAGGATGTTTTTTTTAATGGACATGCAATGTATAGTTAGACAATGATACTTCCATTAAGAACATAAACTAGCTTACGATAACAGCTAAATCAAGGAAACATTTTTGTTGCGTTTTGACACATCAAATACATTTACTTTAACCTTCAGGTTTTTTGAAGGATTAACTCTACCGTTGATGTCAATTTGGCACTTGATGAAGGTTGAAATTGGCAATCAAAAGCCGAATTTGTTATTTCATAAGAAATGCATGTGTCATCTGAGCACTATTTAATTAGCCCAGGTGTATCCTGCTTCAAGGTGGGTGTATACAACAAAAGAGACTCATTTAGCTGACAGCTTTTGCTACCCTCCGCCCCCACCCCCACTTCCACCGGCTTCTAATGTCAGGACTGACACCACCCCATCGAGGCCTAGGCCCCACTGATTAGCACCCCTACAGGGTGCCGTGCAAAGCCATGGGCACCCTACCAGGAATCGGGTCCAGGGGCATCTCGCTAGCCGAGGGCCTCCGGGACTAATCACACTTTTAAAAGACGGAAATTAAGTGCTCGCTCACTGATGTAATTATCTGTCCTGTATCTAACATCTGTTTGCTAGCTGCCGGTGCCAAGTCCACTACACCATGTGCCAGTATCTTGTGGCTGGCGCCTGTTGTCTACCTGTGTCTATCTCTGACGCAGGGTGTATCTTGGCACCTGCCACGGCTACTTTTCGATCTGACATCCTCCACCCATTCAGAATCTGTGCGTTTATGGGAACATCTTGGTGCCAGTCATCACAAATCCCCCACAACTTCTCAATGCCACCTTATCGGTTTCTCTTTTTAACTTTGCAGGGCTTTTCAGTGGAAAAAACAAAATATCATCTACATTAGATAACATAATATAGAGATTTATATTGTATGGGAAGCAACCCACATTTTCACTGTATGTTCTATATTTCACACTGAAGGTTTGGTTTATGGTCTATGAACATTGACACAATATCTTTCTGTCTGTAGTTTGTATTAACAGTAATGCACATATTGTTATTCAGAATGGTAGTTCATATTCACCTTAAATAATATTCTCTGCCTACTCCTCTTCTTATTATGAGAAAATCAGAGCAGTGACAGGTCCTTGGATTATCTATTTCACGGAGCGTTTAGCCCCTGGAAAGCACATTAGCAAACTTAATTTATCAACATCGTGCGTGTCAACAGTAGCGTCAGTGTGGGCGTTCTACCTAGCGTCTTATTCCAACAACTCAGCTGTAACAGAACTCAGGTGTGCCTAAGTTTTAGAGAGACTCTGCTCTGCTGCTAATCCATTATGCAGTGGAATTGTTGTGCTCTCTGTTACTTCCCCCTTATTAGAAGAAGTAACTTTTATTGGTGTCTGTGGCGCTTTCAGTTTGTACATTATTTGAATAGCAGTTATTGACATGACATTTTCAAAGGATTACACCTCAATTTTCCAGTGGAAATGTCACCTCAATGCCTCCTGTCATAACCCTGGTACACTCCAATGACGTCGAGGTATTCCTGCAGCGGTGGAAAAAGTAACCAATTGTCATACTTGAGTAACAGTAAAGATACCTTAATAGAAAATGACTCAAGTAAAAGTGAAAGTCACCCAGTAAAATACTACTTGAGTAAAAGTCTAAAAGGTATATGGTTTTAAGTGTCAAAAGTAAATGTAATTGCTAAAATATACCTAAGTATCAAAAGTAAAAGTATAAATAATTCCAAATATTAAGCTAACCAGGCCACACTGCTCACTTAACCCGGAAGCCAGCCGCACCAATGTGTCGGAGGAAACACTGTACAACTGGCTACCAAAGTCAGCGTGCATGCGCCTAGCCCGCTACAATGAGTCGCTAGAGCGCGATGGGACAAGGACATCCCAGCCGGCCAAACCCTCACCTAACAACACTGGGGCAATTGTGTGCCACCTCATTGGTCTCCAGTTCACGGCTGATTGCGACACAGCCTGGGATCGAACCTGGGTCTGTAGTGGCCCCCCCAGCACTGGTGATGCAGTGCCTTAGACCGCTGTGCTACTTGGGAGGCTACTTTAAAGTAATTTTACTCAAGTACTTTACACTTGAGTATTCCTGTGAATGTTAATTTCAGTGGGAGCAAATTATGCCGTATATAAGTGAATCTGCATCTTCCACTCCTCCTTGTTAGCTTGTCGCTAGTTACCTTTACTCTTTAGTTAGCGTAGCGAAGAGGATAGGATGTCCTTTCTGTTGGACAAAGCATCTGGGGACGTCTAGGTAAAGGTTCATGAACTGAGGAATATCCAGTGAAATGCAATCAAAGTTCAGCAATTATGGCCAAGGATGTAGCGTTTTCTTCTATATACAAGATGTCAAGCCAGAGCAGTTCGCTCCCGAGGGATCCCACGCCAGTTGTTTCAGAACACCATAATTAGGCCTAGCTACTGAACAGAGAGTTTTGTCCTATATCGAATGCTCCTTTCAAGTCATCGTGCTGACCACAATACAAATGGACCTGACTGAAGGATAATTTGTCCATTTCTAATTGGGATGCGTGACGTGTAGTGCAGGCTCACTCTGTATAATATTTGCTTAGCCTTTGGCTCGTCAAATGATTCTATAATTGATTAGATTAATAATGATGGGTGTTGACATGGAGCAGAGGGCTGTGTGAGGGAGGTCTGTGCAAGCAGGCCCCGTGATTTAATACAGTGAGGCAGTGTGAATGAATTATGAGCTACTGAGAGGTTGGGAATGTGTCCTGGAAGAAATGGGATAGGAACACACAACTGCAAGCTTTTGGGGGGAAGCTAGTTCACCTTTGCATGGAGTTAAGACTTATTGATCGAATATTTACTGTAGAATACTTTCTCAATAAAGGAATAGAGTACAGTAACATTTTAGTTATAGGTTAGTTATTAAGTGATATCGACTGGTGATGCCAAGATGTGTTGTTGTCTTTAATACTGGCTTATTGCAGATACCATAGGACAGATAAGAACTAAATATGTTCCAATGCTTAGGGCTCTATTCAATCTGTATCGCGGAACACTAAAGCCCAATTGATATTTAAAGGCATTTTCCCGCATTGGCGGAGACTGCATTCACGGTAAACGCTGCCTATGTTGGCTCAATTGTAAATGACCTTACATTTCTATTGCGCAATGTGTAACGCTGCAGCGATCCAGGCTGAGTAGAACTCTTAGCAACCACCCTCAGTATGAGTATTAGTCTCTTCAGTTCTCTCAAGATATTTTACAGCAAGTTTTTAATATCACAACCATAGAAGTCTCAGACAAGCTTTTCATTTTAAGATGATACTGTGACAAATTGCTCCCGCCAAAGAATTCACACAATTTCTACACCTATTTCACAAGCGTTTTTAAGCTATTTATGCATAACCATGAGTTAATGCATTTACACTGGACAATTTATCAGCGAGTTCTACTATCCCTTATTTCAGTGCTTACAAAGGGTGTGTATTTTCCTTCAGGCAGTAGGCCTATGGCTGTCCCTCCATTGTTTCTGTTGTCATCTTCTCTTTTGTTCCTGAGGGATTTTAGCTCCGTTCGGATTCATCCCGTCTTGTGGCCATCACTTCCCCAGCTGGACCACAGGTGGCTCCACACACACCCAGCCTCATTCAGCCGTCTGTTCAATATTCAACCCTCTCTCCAGTCTCCACTAATGTTCTCGTTCCACCATGATATTGTTCTGAGATGAGCGGATGAGACAGAGAGGCGAGAGAAAAAGGCATTTGGCTGGCATTTCCGAAGGCCGGCTAAATCCGTCCCCCGTCGTCTAAGCCAGACTGTTTCTCTTCTGTCTGAGGAGCCATGATGATACTGTTCCAGGTCTCCACCTGTGTCCCCCTCTCCTCTGATCAGCATGGAGGCCCACGCTGGGAGGGGAGAAGGAACAGCAGAACATTCTTATACTCAGCCTGGCCTTCCACACCGATAAGCAGGGAGGATTACGGGGGATTTGATTGTCAAGGTGTTTGAATTTACTGTAGCTTAATTTCCCTATGCGGTTGCGTGTTTTGTTTGAAGTGTTGAGATTGTTGATTGTGGTCACCGTGCCGCCATGTTGCCACCATACTGTAAGTTTGTGGTTATGTTGACAGTACAGGTCAAACATATTAGCATGGATAAACCAGCAAAATTGTTGTTCTTGCTTACTGTGGTTTTGGTTTCTGTCCTTTTGCTGAGAAACAACTCCCACACTCTAAATCAGATATTCCCCCCACTCTCAACAAAAAAAGGTGAGGTGAGACCTGTTGATTTGTAGATATTTTCTAGATATTTTGTGTTTATGTAATAATACGTAGGCTATGTGCCGTTTTTAATTGATGTAGTTCTGTCCTTGAGTTGTTCTTGTCTGTTAATGTTCTGTATTATGTCATGCTTCATGTTTTGTGTGGACCCCAGGAAGAGTAGCTGCGGCATTCACAACAGCTAATGAGGATCCTAATAAAATACCAAATATGTACACTCATACACAGTTAGGAAACAACTTGTGTGGAGGTAGCAATCTCATCTCTATTGGTTTATTTTCACATGCAAACACACACATACACAAATTGATGAGAGAGAAGATAACTCTGCTGTAAACTAGGTTCCAGGCTGAACCATGGCTTGGAGGAAAGCACAGGGGGCTAGGCACTGCACAGGGACTTCAGCATTGTACAGGGGCCTCAGCACTGCACAGGGGCCTCAGCACTGCACAGAACCCTTAGCACTGCAGAGGGGTGAGAGAAGAAGGATAGATAGATGGATGGATAGAGAGAGAGAAAGAAATGTGGTTCTCTGAGTGGGTGGCTCCTCCTTCACGCCGCCTGATCCAAATAAAGGGGAGGGGCGGCTGGAGATTTTTAGCAAACGTGTCGAGAACCTTGTGACAGAGCCCTGAGCCCCAGAACTAATCCTGTTGCAGGTGAATATGGGGGAAAGAGAGAGGAGAAGGGAACCAGGCAGAAGACTAGACTACTCATCTCTCCTGCTCTCTGTCCTGCTATGGAGTCCATATCACGACTGTCTCAGAGACAAGCCTGGCCGAGACTGACATCAACTCCTAGTGACTGTGGATGTCCTAATATGGACACCAAATACAGAGGCTTTGTCTGAAGGGAACTGTATGTTCTCTCCTTCACCAGACGGGCCCCTAGAGCGTCTGTGTGTGTGTGTGTGTGTAGGTGTATGTGTAGGCGGGCTCTGGTGCATTCCATACCACTAAGTATACCCCGATGGATGAAAATCCAATAGATATGGATACCGAATATATCCACAGTTCCAATTCCGGATGTCTCGTGTTGCCTTTATATGTCTGATGTATTGGGCAAGCAGGTAACATTGGGGTTTTAGAATGGTGATACTATTTTTGTATGGGAAACAGAATCGATGCTCTCTTCCAAAGCCATTGGTCAGCTAGCCCAGAGCTCCAGCACACCAGTTATTACCACTGTAGGATTTCCCAGCCCCATTGTTACTACTATAGGGTGGCCAAGCCCCATTATTACCACTGCAGGGTGACCCAGCCCCATTATTACTAATGTAGAGTGGCCCAGCCCCATTATTTACTACTGTAGGATTTCCCAGCCCCATTATTACTACTGTAGGGGGGCCCAGCCCCATTATTACTAATGTTAGGTGGTCCAGCCCCATTATTACTACTGTAGAGTGGCCAAGCCCCAATATTACTACTGTAGGGTGGCCAAGCCCCAATATTACTACTGTAGGGTGGCCAAGCCCCAATATTACTACTGTAGGGTGGCCCAGCCCCAATATTACTACTGTAGGGTGGCCCAGCCCCAATATTACTACTGTAGGGTGGCCCAGCCCCAATATTACTACTGTAGGGTGGCCAAGCACCAATATTACTACTGTAGGGTGGCCCAGGACCAATATTACTACTGTAGGGTGGCCAAGCCCCAATATTACTACTGTAGGGTGGCCCAGCCCCAATATTACTACTGTTTGCAAGTATTTCCTCAGTGTTGTCTTAGAAATGTAGCATTCTCTGTGTTATCTCAACAAGGTCTGATATCTGATTGGAGGATAACTTTCCCATAATACCAATGGTCAACAACTCACATTTTAAATCCTAAAAACTCAGATGTTATTAAGGGTCTTAGATTAATTCTCTTTCTCTTCTTTTGTTCCTGACCTGCGCCAGTGAGATACCTACACTCTCTCTCCCTCTCCCATGAGCTTTGTCTCTCTCTCCCGCTCTGATCATGCCTAGAATAATGCATTGTAATGCTTGTTAATGTTTTGTAACTTAAGCTTTATGCCTTGCATGTGATTTTACAATGTAATAAAATACATTTATTGGTTACCTATTACTGTAACTCAACTATTGTCTCTTGCATATTGCTAAATCATCGTTACAGAGTTAGATAATTAATTTAATAGACTTTGTTAACATATTAATTGCATAGTCTTATTACGAGTCGCATGTGAGGTTTGAATAATATATATATACAGTATATGAGAAATATTATCCAACTACACTACAGCCAAAAAATCCTGCAGTAGCATAGATGTCACGATGGTATAAAGGATTTGGAGACAGGCGCAGGAATACACAATAGGGGTTTTTAATACACCCAAAACAAACACGTATATAAAAACACTGGGCTGTACCCAAACAAAAAAGCGAGGGTAAACCTCGTTGAACGACACTGGACGATACCCGTATAAACAATATATTAAGCACGCAGCATAACAGCTGTACCAACGCATAGGTACTCACCCAACCAACAGATATGGGAACAATAACCGACAAAGACAGAGGGAACAGAGAGCACATATATGACATACAAATCAGGAGAAATGCGAACCAGGTGTGTGTAATCAGACAAGACAGTCCGGGGTTGATGATAATGAATCCCTTTCAGTGAAGCCTAGAAAGCCGGTGACGTAGACCTCCAGAACTGGTGAACAGAATGAGCAGCAGTACCGGGGGATCCTTGACAATAGATGTTTCATAGATATGTGTATTGTGAATAATGTGCAGTACTTGATTCAAGTAAACAAGTTAATTGTACAGTATTAGGTATTTTACTTTCGTTCAGTAAGGGCCCGATCCCTACTTAGGAATTTACGCCTTTCCTACATACGCCTTTCGCACTGTCACCAACGTCGTCAGGGAAATGACCGGACCAAGGTGCAGCGTAGTGAGCGAGCGTACATTTCTTTATATTTTGACGGTCGCCAACAAAAACAAGAAACAACAAAAACGAACGTGAAGCTGACTAGGGCTATACAGGCCACTAACACAGACAACTACCCACAAAATACAAAAGGAAAAAAGGCTGCCTAAGTATGATTCCCAATCAGAGACAACGATAGACAGCTGAGAACCATACCCGGCCAAAACATAGAAATACAAAACATAGAATGCCCACCCCACATCACACCCTGACCTAACCAAATAGAGAAATAAAACGTCTCTATAAGGTCAGGGCGTGACACTTACGCACTTCTCAGTATTTGGTATTCTGCAGGTGTGGCTACCTTGCGCGCTGTGAATACATTTCATGCAACTGCTGAAAACTCTCCCAATTGCTGGCCAACAGATTTTCTTGTGGAGTTTTCATTCAATGGTGTTTGTAGTACATTTTCCGTACACACAGCCATCCCTTTAAATATGGTGTACTTTTAAGTTAGAATTTTGTTGACAGACTCACTAGAATACAGTACCAGTCAAAAGTTTTTTATTTTTACTGTTATCTACACTACCGTTCAAAAGTTTGGGGTCACTTAAGAAATGTCCTTGTTTTTGAAAGAAAAGCACATATTTTGTCCAATAAAATAACATCAAACTGATCAGAAATACAGTGGAGACATTGTTAATGGTGTAAATAACTATTGTAGCTGGAAACTGTGTTTTGTAATGGAATATCTACATAGGCGTACAGAGGCCCATTATCAGCAACCATCACTCCTGTGTTCCAATGGCACGTTGTGTTAGCTAATCCAAGTTTGTCATTTTAAAAGGCTAATTGATCATTAGAAAACTATTTTGCAATTATGTTAGCACAGCTGAAAACTGTCGTTCTGATCAAAGAAGCAATAAAACTGGCCTTCTTTAGACTAGTTGAGTATCTGGACCATCAGCATTTGTGGGTTCGATTACATGCTCAAAATGGCCAGAAGCAAAGACTTTCTAATGAAACTCGTCAGTCTATTCTTGTTCTGAGAAGTTAAGGCTATTCCATGTGAGAAATTGCCAAGAAACTGAAGATCTTGTACAAAGCTATGTACTACTCCATTCACAGAACAGCAAAAACTGGCTTTAACCAGAATAGAAAGAGGAGTGGGAGGCCCCGGTGCGCAACTGAGCAAGAGGACAAGTACATTAGAGTGTCTAGTTTGAGAAACAGACGTCTCACTAGTCTTCAACTGGGAGCTTCATTAAATAGTACCCGCAAAACACCAGTCTCAACGTCAACAGTGAAGAGGCGACTCCGGGAGAGTCTGCCTTCTAGGCAGAGTGGCAAAGAAAATGCCATGTCTCAGACTGGCCTATAAAAATATAATATTAAGATGGGAAAAAGAACACAGACACTGGACAGAGGAACTCTGCCTAGAAGGCCCAAGCTCGAAAACGAGCTGTCCAGGC
The DNA here is from genome assembly GCF_045679555.1 of Salvelinus alpinus. NCBI lineage: Eukaryota > Metazoa > Chordata > Actinopteri > Salmoniformes > Salmonidae > Salvelinus > Salvelinus alpinus. The sequence continues at coordinate 79,632,444 of NC_092089.1, read as the reverse complement.
TCTTAGCCCGGCTTGCTTTTGATGCTTCAAAAGCTGTGCTCACAAGCTCTCGGAGTGTCGAGATCGGCAAACCAACGTGGGCAGTAGGGCCCAAGTAGTTAATGAATTTGGGAGACATGTTTGACAGAAACAGTTGTTTGAATGGTAATAGCTCTTCCATTCCTGTTTCAGTGATTATGCCCAAGTAAGCTGAACGAAGCCTATGATAGTAGGCTAGTTGGTGTTCATTTTCAGCTTGTTTGACATTGTTAACCAACGAGCTGTCGTGTTTGCGAGTCGCAGAACCACTGAATTTTATTCTCAAAACTCTGGCAAGTTTAGCATAGTCGTTTTGCACGTGTTTCTCTTGTAGACGGATGAACCTTGTAACGTGTCTGTTGAACGTTTGCTTCAACAGGTAACCTGTTGGCCTGTCGGCATTCACAGCGTTTGGGTAGCCATCCAAGGCATCCTCAATGTCTTCTAACAACGTCTCAGTGTCGTTTGGCTTTCCTGGAACTGGGTCAAAGATGCAGAAGTTTTTTACCATTTTGTCATGTCGATCCCCGCCAAGTGCGCGGGGAGCATCTGCACCCTACTGTGGACACTTGTGGGCCGAAAGGCCAAGAGGAAAATCCAAGCTTTGGTTGTGTTGACGAGGAGGCGCCATGTCACTGTGGGCCGAATGTCCAAGAGGAAGAGACTGAGGGACCCCTAAGAGAGGTGAAGTCTGAAATCTCCTGTCATCTACATTCCCTCGTTCCCTGAGCTCCGGTTGTGAGATAGGTTGCTTGGTTCGGTAGTCCCGCTATAGCGCGTGACTGTTCTTTTTATCATAGACACGTAGGTGTCGCACTTGCTCCATTTGGCCTCATACTTATCTGTAATGGTTTGCAGGGAGAGGTCTTGAGTGTGGAGCGAGAGATCCAGTGATGATATGTCCTCCTTTTGCTTAGAGGTCATGTTTTCCAACTTTCTCACCTGGTCTTACTTCATTAAATCAGCGACTTCAAGGAGTTCTGCTGTTTTGTCATCCAACATGGTCATTGTGTTCATTAACTGATCGTCTTTGGTCTGCATCTTTTGGAATATATAGAACATTATTGCTTTGAGTGGTTTCATTCATAACTGTTTGCAGGGCATCAAGTTGCTCACCCCTGTATTTAGCTAGCTCGTCAGATTCATCTAGTTTTGCGTGGACCTCATCGTATTTATTTTTGGCTAAAACAAGTTGTTCCTGTAGAATACAGACTTGGTCAAGAGTTTGTTTGTGTTCTTTGTCATAAGTGTTCTTTCAACTGATCTGTTCTCGCATGCAGTTCCTCGGCTAACAGTAGCTTGTCTTTGTTGGCTCTTATTGCCAACTTCCTCGTTCTCTCTGCCTGTCCCTTGAACTCCACAGTTTTCTGCTCGTGCCTCTGCTAGGCAATGAGGTATTGGACCACTGTCCATCTCTGCTGGTGGGCATAGTTTAGGGCTAAACTGGAGAAAATCTTCTCAAGGCCTGTGCTTGACGGTCTATTTTGGAGAGTGTCTGATACAATTTCTGCAATTGTTTTGCTTATGGCATCAAAATCTAACATTCTCAGCCCCTCGGCATAGTTAGGATTTGCATCGAGGTCAGCGATCAATCTCTCCATGGGTGAGGGTTCACTTATTAGGGGGGAATGAGTGGCAACCCATTTGATAGCTTGCTCATTGTTATGATTATCAGTTATTTCATTTTATGTAAAGTTTGGATTTTGAATTGGAAGCTGCAAACACGATTTAAATCAGTTTAGAAACGTCAATGAATCATCAATACTGGGTCAGTAATGTGAGAGTTGGCTCTAATGAGCTTGCAAAAGCAGATTTAATTGATTCATCAATATTAATCAAATCTGTATAGGCTATTTGGGAATTAAACTTTAATTAACCTGAAAGTGTTGCTTTATCTAAGTTAAAGTGGTACAGTTTAACAATGTCTCATTGGTTGTAACAAATCAGTTTGTGTTTTATCCCAATAAACAACCTGAAAAGGTAGTATGGCAGTTTAATGTATTTATTAAATTGAACGAGAAAATTATATCCAATCAGTTGAGATTGGTTGGATACCATACACTGTAACCTGAATTATTTAAAAACAATTACCGGTGATTCTTCACCACCAGAGGTCACTGATAGCACAAGCTGAAATCACACGGGTTTCCCACCCGGCGCGGGATTTCACTTTGAACAAAGGGGATAACAAAAATGGCTGCTCCCCCTTTGTTAGCTTAGCATATGATGCAATGCTTAGCTTCACTTGTGTGGGAATTCCACTTCCCAGCACATGGAAAGTCCCCTCCAACAAGAGAACGGGTTTACTAAGTGACGTCTCACATTCAACCTTTTCGGCGTAGTTTGGATTTCTATGCAAGCATTGTTTCCGGACTATAAAGAAACATAAAATAAATACCTGCCTTTAGCTGGTATATATAAATAAATAAATGAATTGATAAATACCTACCAAAACGCTAGAGGTAGAGAGATAATGACTTCACTTCGGTAAAACAAAAATATCTACTCAAATTTCCATAATGGCCGGCTCATATGTCCTCTCTAGAAATTACTTATGACCGAGTCTACTCGCTCCTGACTGCGATAGACAGAAATAACACTACGTTGTGGCCCAACGCGTCTATTCCGTTCAAATACCTAAACATCGGCCGTTCATATGCCCTGTATAAGGGCACAAGGCGAGACCCAAATGCAGACACAGGAGGCAGATGGTTGAGCTCCGATATTTATTATACCAAAATGGGTAGGCAAAAGGCAGGTCGGGGACAGGCGTGAGTTCAGAGTCCAAACAGTCAGAGTCCAAACAGTACCAGGCGATAGGCAGGCTTGAGGTCAGGACAGGCAGGGGTACAGTGAACAGGTCCGAGTCCAAACAGTACAAGGGGATAGGCAGGCTCAAGGTCAGGCAGGCAGATACGGCGTCAAGACAGGCAAGGGTCAAAACCAGGAGGGCTAGGACAAAACAGAGACTGGGAAAAATAGGAGCTAGGAGAAACGCTGATTGACTTGGCAAAACAAGACGAACTGGCACAGAGAGACAGGAAACACAGGGACAAATACACCTGGGACTAATGGGGAAAACAGGAGACACCTGGAGGTGGGTGGAGACAATCACAAAGACAGGTGAAACAGATCAGGGTGTGACACCCTGGCTCGTAGTATTCGTTAAATCCCCTACAAACTGACTTTCGGCAGATATACAATACAGGAGTGGTTCTCTCCCTACCAGTATCTGGGTGAAAAAGGAAAAACCACACACACGCCCCTCTCAACAATAATCCTGCCGATAGCTATTATTGTTGTATACGTAACTTGGTACACAATTGCTATGGAGTTAATTCAAAAGTGAGTCCCTAGTTTTATCTTAGATTCCTCACAGGGGGCGCCAAATATTTTGTGACATTGGCATCATAATTGTGACGACAACTGTTTTTCGAACAATTCACTATGTTTATAATTACATGATTAAATGTATCAGGTAATCATTCACTCAGTAACCTAGGGAACCATGGGAAAAGTTTGTTTTAACGAGTATCCGTTTCCCAAAATAACTCAAAGAATACCAGAATATCGATTTTACAGCAGTCGCTAATTCAGTCATTTCCGCTACAGGCGTACACATCATGGACAAACTGAATTGGTCCACCCACACAGACAGCGTGGTAAAGAAGGTGCAGCAGCGCCTTTTCAACCTCAGGAGGCTGAAGAAATTTGGCTTGTCACTAAAAGCACACAAACTTTTACAGATGCACAATCGAGAGCAATCCTGTCGGGCTGCATCACCGCCTGGTATGGCAACTGCTCCGCCCACAACCGTAAGGCTCTCCAGAGGGTAGTGAGGTCTGCACAACGCATCACCGGGGGCAAACTACCTGCCCTCCAGGACACCTACACCACCCTATGTATCAGGAAGGCCATAAAGATCATCAAGGACAACAACCACCCGAGCCACTGCCTGTTCACCCCGCTATCATCCAGAAGGCGAGGTCAGTACAGGTGCATCAAAGCAGGGACCGAGAGACTGAAAAACAGCTTCTATCTCAAGGCCATCAGACTGTTAAACAGCCACCACTAACATTGAGTGGCTGCTGCCAACATACTGACTCAACTCCAGCCACTATAATAATGTAAAAATTATGTAAAAAATCTATTACTATCCACTTTAAACAATGCCACTTAATATAATGTTTACATACCCTACATTACTCATCTCATATGTATATACTGTACTCTATACCATCTACTGCACCTTGCCTATGCCGTTCTGTACCATCACTCATTCATATATTTTTACGTACATATTCTTCATCCCTTTACACTTGTGTGTATAAGGTAGTTGTTGTGAAATTGTTAGGTTAGATTACTCGTTGGTTATTACTGCATTGTCGGAACTAGAAGCACAAGCATTTCGCTACACTCACATTAACATCTGCTAACCATGTGTATGTGACAAATAACATTTGATTTGATTTCTGAACGTTGCATAATTCGTAAATCTGCACAAACCCGGGGTCTCACTAAATCATTCTGTACCAGACCAATTGAGTTGATTATTTATTTACTAACAAGCTAAATGACAATATAAGATACACAAACACACAGTCTAGGCTACTGATTAGAACTTAGTACAATGAGACAGGTCCCTCGTGGACCAACACAATATGACACGTGTTACACAAAATGGGGATTTAGAATGAGAGAGTGCACTAGAGAAAAGCACACTTAGATACATTTGTAAACTATGCTTAGTTTAGCCCTAACACCTTGCCCCGAACTGCTGCTCTTAAAACTTCTTATGGCTGCAGGGGCAGTATTGAGTAGCTTGGATGAAAAGGTGCCCATTTCAAACGGCCTGCTCCTTAGTCATAGTTCCTAATATTTGCATATTATTATTAATATTGGATAGAAAACACTCCAAAGTTTCTAAAACTGTTTGAATTATTTCTCTGAGATTAACAGAACTCATATTGGCAGGCAAAATCTTGAGTTGAAATGAAAACCGGAAGTCAGACATCTGAGATTGTCTGTATTCAACAGAGTACCAAAAGAATTCCAAATGACGTATGACAGGGGTTGCACTGCCTAGGGGTTCCACTAGATGTCAGCAATCCCCCCCCCCAATAGTGATCGACTATTGAGGATCGCTATGGGGCGCAATCAGGCGATGTGGGCTTGTACACAATCGCCGAACCTTAACACACACACACACACACACAGACACACACACACACACTCTTGGTGTGTGGTTACAGTAGGCTCACGTATGTCAATGGTTTTAGGAACAGCAGTAACATCTGGCTGGATTTAGGCTACCAACTGCCTAGCCGCTTGTAGGTCAATCTCGGGTGCAATGCTCACGTTCCCACACTGACTGACTGTGTGGAGGCTCATTGATTTAACGTTACGTTAGTCTACATGCTACCAGCAAAGTTATAAATGTTATAGCTGTCGGCTATATTAGCCACGACTTACCATTCTTTGTGTAGCTTCAAATGTCGAACAAAGTTGTAAATTGTTGCGCCTCCGTATGTAATTTTCTTCCTGCATGTTTTGCTAGTTGAAATCCGTTTTTTGTTGATACAGCTTCGTCTTTATATCTGAAAATAAACATTTTGGGTATCGTCTTTCCAAGGGCTCCATCTGAATTCACCCGCCGACGTTCCTCTGCACTGCCACGCACAGCTTTTTCACAGCTGGCACAATTTGATTGTCTGCTGTCCGATTCAAACTGTAATCCGTTAAATGAAGAGTTGATGCACTGCACACTTTTTAAAATATCCAAATTTTTTATATTTGGGCTTCGGGAAGGTATCAAGTCAGGTCGAGTCAAAAGGCTAAAATCCAAGTTAAGTCACGAGTCATTGGTGTTAAAGTCAAAGTCGAGTTGAAAGTCATCATATTTGTGACTCGAGTCCAAGTCATGTGACTCGAGTCCACACCTCTGGTTGTTAGCACCATTTTTGCTGATTAAATATATTGTCTCAATGTCCATTTATTGCATGTTACCATTCTGAGGTAGATTCTCCATAGAGACCACACAAACATTCCAATCCTCCACACTGAGAGGACAAAGGATTTTGTCTGCTGATTTAAGATTTACAATGGGTGTGAGGTGTCATACCCCTCCCCCCTTCAATCCTCTATACCTCTCCCCCTCTGTTGGGAGTAAGAGATGTCTCTGTAGGACTGTGATCCATGGTAACCTGAACCGAACTGGCCAGTCATGACACTACATTTCTTTTTTTAATATTATCAACTGTTACTAATGATCCTCAGCAACAACCACATGGCCGTGATGGCATTTATAGAGGAATCAAATGAAGGTGAACGAAACAATGTAATTAAATGGAATGATAATGTAGGCTATACCAACTGAAGGGAACTAGCAATATATCGTCAGTTGAATATGTGTTATTATTAGGCCTACTGATAGGGGATGCTGATAGAGGCTAATATTTAAAAATATAGAAATAAGGAACAGAGAAAGTCAGGGTAGCCTATAAACAAGACATTTGAGAGTACCCGTCCTTGAAAGTTAAAAGACCGTACAGTTTAAATTCTGCATAATGGCACAGCATTTCATAAACTTTACTTCTTCAGTTTGCTGCCAAATGACTGGTTTCACATGTGTCTCTAGTGATTACAATGTAAACTAGATCTAAAACAAGTGTCATTTATATTTACAATTTCCTTATCCAAACAGATTATTCATTTACCTAGCTTTAATCAATAGCTCTTATCAAGATGTAAATGACAGTGCATGGAGAATGGTGTTATGTCTACCGGAAGCAGATGCTATACTTTATTCATGGTTTCCTCGCACGTAAAGGTGGTGGCATTATGAGGGAATTAAGTCAAGGTCAGAATACGGCATATCTGTAGACACACCTCCACCACACCTTCATTTATTCGATCTCCACCCCAAACAAATAGCGGGTGAATAGCATGCTATTCTCATGCTTAAATTCTAAATACGCATGGAGAGAAAAGTGCATAATAAGGGAATTACATTCCATTTACGTGCACTTAATTCAGATCTGAATCAGGGCCTAAATGAACAATATTTAAGTTCTTCCTCAACTCTATATTTTAAACATAGAGCAACATGCAGTGCCTGTCATATTATTTCAATTTTGGAAACATACTGTACATTTGCCTCTATTTGTGACATTTATCGATAAAATCGATGCCTGAATTTACAAAGTTTGTACAAATTGTGTGATTTTGCTTAATTACAATACAAATTTAAAACACTGTGTGCAGCTTAACCCACAGGGTGCTTAAAACTGTCACGACTCCGACCGAAGGTGACTCCCCTTCCCGTTCGGGTGGCGCTCGGCGGTCGTCGTCGCCGGCCTACTAGCTGCCACTGACTCTTTTTCCTCCCCCTCCTTATGTGTTTATTTGTTACACCTGTGTTGAGGTGATTATAATTAGTTGGGCTTTATTAGTCAGCCAGCCCGTACGTTTCTTTGTGCGGGATTGATTCAGTTGTACCTTGGTATCGGGAGTAGACGAACGTATTGTTTATTTCGTTCGTAGAGTGTATTTGGACTGGTTTTTTGTCCCCCGTGTATGGGGCATTTGTTTGTACACCCAGTGTTTTCGTGGGGACATTGTTTACCGTGTGTGCATTAAAAGCACTATATTGAACTCTCTGTTGTTCCTGCGCCTGACTTCACACCCCCGACACCCAGAGCGTTAGAAAAACTACCTTTTTAAAGACCAATTGATGCCATGACGGCATTCAAAGGCTAAAAATAAAAAATGTTCTCTGTCATTTTGCGCCCCAATCTTTTCTCTGTCGCTATTTGAGTGGCAGGTCCACCTTGTGACACAGAGTATGCTCTAAATCTGTCAGGACTGGTTTTACTGGCCCCGTTTGAGTGTGCTCCAAAAAAAGGTAGACAGACAGATGTAGAGGGAGAACGTTCTACAAACTCACATTGGATGATAAGATTATGAGCCCAAATGTGAAATTCAATCTTCCAGGCTCCCCACAGTGGCTGTGTTTAGTTTTTTTATTTTCCCTATTGGGATTTCTCGTTGAGGTTGAATGGCACCCATATGCTGTGAACTTTAAGCAGGTGGCCAGTTGGATGGATACATACACGCAGGTATCAAATGCACCTAACCTAAACCATGTTGTCATAAAGTCTTTAAATACCACAGAGAAGAGTGGGGTTCAAGTGGATGTGTGTGTGTGTGTGTGTGTGTGTGTGTGTGTGTGTGTGTGTGTGTGTGTGTGTGTGTGTGTGTGTGTGTGTGTGTGTGTGTGTGTGTGTGTGTGTGTGTGTGTGTGTGTGTGTGTGTGTGTGTGTCGTGGTTTGCACTTGTGTGTGTGTGTGCACATGTCACATATGTGTAGGTGTGTGTACGTGCACACGTTGTGTGTGTCACTAAAGCTGTGGCCGTGTGGTGTTCTGGTGCTCATATCATAACCATTACCCAGGCACGCAATGTCCAACTGGAACATTTATCAGAGCTGAAGTTTGACAGCTGAACAAAGTGATTGTGTGATTAATGGCGTCTCATTCTTATTACCAGCAGCTCTGCAGGAGATTATTGTGTATTTGTGAGATGTTCTTCTTAATGCTCTCTTCTGATGACACAATCCTTAATATCCACTCAGTATGTGATGATCTGATTGAGCTCCGTATTAATATGCTCAACCTCTCTCAAGGGACTGTGTTTAATATTCTGTACATTCATGTTTTGCCAAATGTGTTTTGTTCACTATTGTTTGAGCTTTTCTGTAGATCTAAGCCATTCGTTTTCATACTGCACATCAGATCTGACTTAAAGTATTTGTTTTCTTTCTTTAGCTTGAGCATTTGGTATTGAGTACCAGGGGTGGGATTTTGCACTTATGGGACTATTCCATTGATTCCATCGTGCCAGACAAGCTCAGTCAAGTGCAGCTAAAGTATACAAATACTATTTACATCCACGAGAACTGCAAAATGTTGAAATCACCAGGTACATTTCAGATTGTCTTTTTGACAGAGGAATCCATAATCAGTTGACTATTAAAGGAGTGAACAAGACCATAAATCAATCAAAAATATTAGATAGCAAAGTAATGATAAAAATAATGCCTAAATTGCATTTTACTAAACAGAAACACCTGTCACTCACAAGTCACTGAAATTCCCTCCAGCAAATAATAGACATGGATATGATATACAATTAGATTCGCTTCCAGTTTTGTTGACAGTCATTGTTTCCCCCCTCAAACTTTAAATTTGATAATGTTTAGACTGTTTTTTTTTCTCTCTCTCTCTCATTCTCTCTATTTTCTGCTTCATTGGGTGTTGTGAGTAGCCAGGAATAGTAGCCTTCTGTTTTTCACTGATATGATTGTCACATGGAGACATTGATCATGATGGATGAGATAGTCTTCTACTCCACACCAGGCTACAGTACGTCCCAAATGGCACCCTATTCCCTGCAAAGTGCACAGCTCTGATCAAAATAAGTGCGCTGTTTTTTTATTTAACCCTTATTTTACCAGGCAAGTTGACTGAGAACACATTCTCATTTACAGCAACGACCTGGGGAATAGTTACAGGGGAGAGGAGATGAATGAGCCAATTTTAAGCTGGGGATGATTAGGTGACCGTGATGTTATGAAGGCCAGATTGGGAATTTAGCCAGTATACCAGGGTTAACACCCCTACTCTTACGATAAGTGCTATGGAATCTTTAGCGATCACAGAGAGTCAGGACACCCGTTTAACATCCCATCCAAAAGACGGCACCCTACACAGGGCAATGTCCCCAATCACTGTCCTGGGATATTGTTTTGACCAGAGGAAAGGGTGCCTCCTACTGACCTTCTAACACCACTTCCAGCAGCATCTGGCCTCCCATCCAGGACCAACCCTGCTTAGCTTCAGAAGCAAGCCAGCAGTGGGATGCAGGGTGGTATGCTGCTGTAGGGAACAGCGTGTCATTTGGCATGCAGCCCCCACTCCACCCCACCCCGGGTATTGGCTGCTTTTTAAAGGGGATGAGGTAACACTGTATGTCGAAATACTGCATCTTTCCATCCCAAATAGTACCCTATTCGCTACGTAGTGCACTACATATGATCAGAGCCCTATGGGGCCTGGTCAAAAGTAGTGCACTATATAGGAAATATATGGCCATTTGAGATGCAGCCCATGTCTAGAAAACAAAATGAAGTGGCATTTAATGGAAACACAGTGGTCTCTTCTCAGGCAGATACAAGAAGATATATTTCAGGATTTATTTAAAGGGATTAGGGCTTTTTCTGTCTCTAATCCCTTTGGTCATTTCGGTACATAAGGATTCTAAGATTAAAGCTAGACGGAAAAGCTAGCAAGCCGCACAGATGCAAAAAAGCAATTTGAGTTTGACTTTCGAAGGGGCGATCACATTCCGAATCCATTTTTTCTCTGCTTTTATTTCTTTATTTTGGCCTTTTTCTCTCTCGTTCTCTCTTTCTAAAGCCAGAGAGTCACTGATTAAATACTGTTTTTCTTTTGGATTCGTGGGGTGGATTGGACTAGCTCTGGCATCTGTTGTGATAGTCTTCCGGGCACAGAGGCCTTAAATAGTGTCCCAAATGGCACCCTATTCCCTATGTAGTGCACTACGTTTGACCAGGGCCCCTATAGCTACTGGTGCACCACTTGGCCTCAGCTGCTGTGTTTTAATGTATTGTCATCCATCAGAGATGCATTCTGTTACAGTCACAAGAAAAACACAGGCTTCCTTAATTGCTACATCCACTGGCTTCCAGCTTTACACACACACAGACTCCATACGCACACACCACACACAAACATATATACACACATACACACAAACCGCCCCACGCACATTCAAATGCACTCCACCACTATTGAGGCCACCCCAGACAGCCTTCCCTGCATCCACAGATCCACAGCAAGACTATTTCAGAAGCTCAGTCGCGAATCAAAGCCACACACACACACACACATAGAAGAGGAAAAGGTGGACCCTCCCCTTCTCTTCTCTTTCTCGTCTGCCCCCTCTCTCTCTACCGCCGGCAGTAATCCATGCCTTAAGAGTGTGGCTCTACATTCACACATACTCAGTCAGGCTAGAGGAACACTGTGTCATCAGGTTGATGTAATCCTCAGCGTCCAGACGTCTGGGAAGATGTGTAGAATGTGGATGTGGATCTTTGAAATAGACAGTATGTGATTCCAGACTGTTTTAATCGTCTATATAGTAGTACATCCTCCACGGCAGTCACAAATGAGATTACACAGAATAAGCTGCCATTAACTCCTATTAGTGATGATTTATGTATTGTGCGCAGCATGTAAAGTACTGTGAAGTAAAACTCATTGTCAGTGACCATATTATTATACTGCCATTATTCTTATAATTACCTAATGAGGTAGCTAACGATCGTATTTTTTCCCACATGTCTACGCAACACGTACGTCATACACACAATGCCCAATAGGGACTACCGCTTTTTGATTCCCCTCAGCACCTGGAGTAAAATAGTATTTGATACTTTAAAAAAATTATTGAACGTCTCACTATTTTATTCGTCCCATTGATCCATGCATACTCAATCAAGCACAACTAACCACGTCTGAATGATTTCAAATACTATTTGAAGTCAGGTGTCGTATACGTCTATCTACACCCATCTCTCTAATTGAGTTCAATGCGTTAAATTACTTTTATATCTTTTTAGTCTCAGTATGTAGGCCTAGTACTCTGAAGCACCATAGTGATTCACTTGAACTCTGGCTGACTGACGTGGCCCTGAGAGTTTTGTTGGGAGATCTTTGATTTACTGTGCTTACGCACCGCCACTCGAGCTCTTCTTTCCTGTTTGTGTGTGTCTGCATGTCAGACGCCGCTTTCATTCGCCACGTTATTCGACTGACTTGCCTATAATCTTGATACGTGAAGATGGTTTGGCTTGTTTTAATAAATCTATGTAACTGGAGAGGTTGGGGGTTAGAATCTTTAAAGAGGTTGAATGTTGTTTCTCAGACAGATCAATAAAGATTTGATTTATAGGTTGAAAACAATGTAGCAGACAGTAAAATATGGTATCATCATGCCTTTTCCTCTACTAATATAAAACAAGTATATCAATCTATTACTAATTTGGATAGTTGCCATGGCGCCCTGGTAGCAGCCTAGACAGAGAGCTCCTGTAAATTTGTACAGATTTATTTTAAAGTTTTTTTATTATTGTTTTTGGAACCAACATTTTTGCTTTTGATAATATTTTGTTTGTATTGCATATGGTTTTGAGGCACACATTTTCAGATTGACTGACAGGTTAAAGCTTTTTGGCTTGGCTAGTTTGCTAATCTGCTGGCTAATGTTTTTTTTAAATGCATCTAGACACAGTACCAGCTTTTTTATTTCACCTGGCTGCCAGTTCCTGATCTTTTGAGAACTTCATGTGAGGAGTGGCCTGAAGCGTGAGAGGAATGGGAGGTGGAGGAATACAGTGCTGAGGCAGAGGGCTCGTAATGAGGACGAGTGGCTGCTATTCTGAACTTGAGGAAGAGGAGAAGTCCAGTGGCTATATGACTCAGGCTGGCTCCCAGACTTGCCCTCTACAAGATCATCAGCAGACTCCATCACCATCATCTTCCATCTTCCAAAGACTTCCTTCTCTGACTATCAACCCCCCCACCCCCCTCCCCCCATCCTGTGTTGCCTTTAGGTATAACCTGCAATTTACCTTTCATGTCTCGTGAATTGGCACCAAAATGGAGGAACAGCTCTGGTGTTCAGCTCTGAATATCTGCAATCATGCAGCTGGTGCTGGCCTGCGAACTCCAAATAATTCCTCACACTGGCATCGCACCATAGCCTAAAATAATGATGGCACATTATCTCGGCTAACAACATATTTCCTTGTCGAGGGCAATTTGGCAACCGCCTTGATTGTATTGCCCGACAAGCCTGTAGAATTGTGCTCGGAGAATGGGTGAAAAGACACCCCCCTAACACACACTGTGTTTTCTGTGATTGATTAGCACAGTGACATTGGTACAATAGCTCCGAGGCGGTGAGATCCCTAAATAGAAAGTTTGAAGCAACAGCGAGGCGAGCCAAGAATTCTGATCAGCTGTGAATGTGAGGAGAGAAGAAATTTCCTGGGCCCGGATTCACAAAACCTTCTTAAGAAGAAATGTCTTCTTAACCAGCATTATTTCCTCAACCATAGACTTAAGAAGAAAATTAAGCAGTTGCTATTCCTCAAAGGTTCTTAGAAATTGTCTTGCGCTATTTCTTATGCTTCTCTTTAGCAAAAAGTTAAGAAGAGTTTTCAATTCTTGAAAATAAAGTTTGTGAAAATGTTATTTTTTTTAATTTTTTAATTTCACCTTTATTTAACCAGGTAGGCCAGTTGAGAACAAGTTCTCATTTACAACTGTGACCTGGCCAAGAAAATGCAAAGCAGTGCGACAAAAACAACAACACAGAGTTACACATGGATAAACAAACGTACAGTCAATAACACAATAGAAAAAGTCTATGTACAGTGTGTGCAAATATAGTAAGATTAGGGAGGTAAGGCAATAAATAGGCGAGAGAGGCGAAATAATTACAATTTAGCATTAACATTGGAGTGATAGATGTGCAGATGATGATGTGCAAGTAGAGATACTGGGGTGCAAAAAAAAAAAATAACAATATGGGGATGAGGTAGTTGGGTGTGCTATTTACAGATGGGCTGTGTACAGGTGCAGTGATCGGTAAGCTGCTCTGACAGCTGATGCTTAAAGTTAGAGGGAGATAGAAGTCTCCAGCTTCAGTGATTTTTGCAATTCGTTCCAGTCATTGGCAGCAGAGAACTGGAAGGAAAGACGGCCAAAGGAGGTGTTGGTTTTGGGGATCACCAGTGAAATATACCAGCTGGAGCATGTGCTACAGGTGGGTGTTGCTATGGTGACCAGTGAGCTGAGATAAGGCGGGGGCTTTACCTAGCAAAGACGTATAGATGACCTGGAGCCAGTGGGTTTGGCGACAAATATGTAGCAAGGGCCAGCCAACGAGAGCATACAGGTCGCAGTGGTGGGTAGTATATGGGGCTTTGGTGACAAATCGGATGGCACTGTGATAGACTACATCCAATTTGCTGAGTAGAGTGTTGGAGGCTATTTTGTAAATGACATCGCCGAAGTCAAGGATCGGAAGGATGGTCAGTTTTACCAGGGGTATGTTTGGCGACATGAGTGAAGGAGGCTTTTTTTGCGAAATAGGAAGCCGATTCTAGACTTAATTTTGGATTGGAGATGCTTAATGTGAGTCTGGAAGGAGAGTTTACTGTCACAATACAGAGGCGGATGCAAGATGCAAGCAACGATGGTTTAATGAAACAGATTACAGCATCAACAGGACAGACAGAATATACTCAGACGGAATCCAACCCAGGGCCTAGGGCGCATCCTCTGATGATAGCGTGCTGAGAAATCCAAGGGAGTGTGTCCGGCTGGGTAGGAAGGAGCACAGCAGATAATCCACACAAGGGCGGCGAGAGAATGAGCACTGACACACGACACAACCTCAGGGAAGAAACAACGATCTGACAACAAGAAACACAGGTTACAGAACATATAAAGGGGAAGATAATTAATTCCAGCTGGCGCAGACAATCAGGCCAAGATTGGGAACCACGCCCACACAAACACGAGAGAGAGAGAGAGAGAGAGAGTGAGGCAGTGGATTCATGAACCGTGACAATACCCCCCCCCCTAGGAACGCCTCTTGGCGTTCCCAGGCAAATTTACCTGTCGATTGAAATCATCGATGAGGGAGTGATCCAGAATGTCCCTAGCGGGTACCCAACTTCTCTCCTCCGGACCGTAACCCTCCCAGTCTACCAGGTACTGGAATCCGCGTCCCCTCCTTCTCGAGTTCAAAATCCGATTGACAGAAAAGGTGGTCTCCCCATCAACAAGTCGTGGCGGCGGGGGAACCGGGACCGGCGGGTTAATGCGTGCCTGAAACACCGGTTTTATCTTGGACACATGGAAGGTAGGATGAATTCTCCTATACGCCGGAGGAAGCTTGAGCCGGACCGCCACCGGACTAATGATCCTGGTGACCTTGAACGGCCCGATAAATTTGGGGGCAAGCTTGTTAGATCGGAGTGGAATGTTCTTCGTGGAAAGCCACACTCTTTGTCCAACGACGTATACCGGAGGCTTCGACCGGTGGCGATCGGCCTTAGCCTTGGTGCTCGCCCCCACCCGGAGGAGAGTCTCACGGGCTCTGCTCCATGCGTGACGGCACCTCTGGATGAAAGCGTGAGCGGAGGGAACAGTGACCTCGGACTCTGTACTGGGAAAGATAGGTGGCTGGTAACCTAAACTACACTCAAACGGAGAGAGACCCGTGGCTGCCACTGGCAACGAATTGTGAGCGTACTCAACCATAGAGAGTTGTTGACTCCAGGAAGAGGGGTTCTTAGAAACCAAACATCGCAACACTCTCTCCAAATCTTGGTTGGCCCTCTCCGTTTGACCGTTGCTCTGGGGATGAAACCCTGAAGAAAGACTGACACTCGCTCCCAGTAACCTACAAAACTCCTGACAAAACTTGGACACAAATTGGGGCCCCCGGTCAGAAACTACGTCCATCGGCAGGCCATGTAAGCGAAAGACATGATCCACGACCGTTACCGCTGTTTCCTTGGCAGATGGTAATTTAGGCAAGGGAATAAAATGAGCCGCCTTCGAGAACCGGTCCACCACGGTCAAAACAACCGTCCTGCCCTGGGAGGGCGGGAGACCGGTAACAAAATCTAGCGCGATGTGGGACCAGGGTCTCGAAGGGACCGACAGCGGTTGGAGTAACCCATCTGGGGGTCGATTAGAACTCTTCCCAGTGGCACAAACCGAGCAAGCCAAGACAAAACTGTGAATGTCACGAGCCATCAGCGGCCACCAAAAGCGTTGCTTCACTAAAAAGCTAGTACGGCTGACTCCTGGATGACACGCTACGTTGGAGCAATGCCCCCACCGAATAACATCGGACCGACACCCCTCCGGCACAAACAACCGATTAGGCGGACAACCGGGCGGAGGCGTTACCCCTTCTAAGGCCGTTCTGACCCTCGATTCAACCTCCCATATAAGTGTGGAGACCACTAGGGTCCTGGGTAGGATGCACTCGGGAGTGGATGGGCGTTCGGAATGGTCAAAAATGCGAGAAAGGGAATCGGGTTTGACGTTCTTGGAACCCGGGCGATACGAGAGAGAGAAGTCAAAACGTCCGAAAAAGAGTGCCCACCGCGCCTGCCTGGAGTTGAGTCTCTTGGCTGTTCTGATATATTCCAAATTCTTGTGATCGGTCCAAACTATAAAAGGTACCCCCGAACCCTCTAACCAATGGCGCCACTCCTCCAATGCTAACTTTACTGCCAACAACTCTCTGTTGCCAATGTCGTAGTTGCGTTCCGCAGGTGATAACCGATGGGAAAGGAACGCGCAAGGGTGCATCTTGTTGTCAGAAGCGGCACGTTGGGAAAGTACCGCACCTACCCCCACCTCTGAAGCGTCCACCTCCACCACGAACTGACGCGAGGGATCGGGAGCTATGAGGATGGGGGCCGAAACAAAGCGGCTCTTGAGTTTGACGAATGCAGCCTCGGCTGTATCGGTCCACCTGAACGTCACTCTGGGGGAGGTTAAGGCGGTAAGGGAAGCGACTATCTGGCTAAAGTTGCGAACAAAACGCCGGTAGAAATTGGCGAATCCCAGAAACCTCTGTAGGGCCTTACGGGAATCTGGGCTTGGCCACTCCACCACAGCCTTAATCTTGTCAGGATCCATGTGAATACCTTCAGTCGAGACGATGTAACCTAGGAATGGAACGGATTGTGCATGAAAAATGCATTTCTCCGCCTTGACAAAAAGTCCATTCTCCAACAACCTCTGGAGCACTCGTCTGACGTGCTGACCATGTTCCTGGAGAGAAGAAGAAAAAATCAGTATGTCATCCAGGTAAACATATATGAACTGATCAATCATATCTCTCAGCACGTCATTGACGAGTGCCTGGAAAACCGCTGGGGAGTTGGATAGCCCGAAAGGCATGACCAAATATTCGAAATGCCCTCTGGGGGTGTTAAACGCTGTTTTCCATTCGTCCCCCCTCCTTATGCGAACCAAATGATAAGCATTACGTAAATCCAACTTAGTGAACACAGATGCTCCCTGTAACCTTTCAAAGGCTGAGGACATCAACGGTAAGGGATAGGTATTCTTCACTGTGATGTTATTCAACCCACGGTAATCAATGCAAGGACGCAGAGATCCGTCCTTCTTCCCCACAAAGAAGAACCCCGCCCCCGCTGGAGAAGAGGAAGGACGAATGAATCCAGATGCCAGAGAATCAGAGATGTATCTCTCCATAGCCTCCCTCTCAGGAACAGAGAGAGAATATAACTTACCCTTAGGCGGAGACTCACCTGGCAATAATTCTATTGCACAGTCATAGGGACGATGCGGAGGAAGAGAAGCAGCACGGGACTTACTGAACACCTCCTTCAGGTCGAGGTATTCAACGGGCACGTTAGACAAATCCACTGCCTCCTCTAGAAACACAGAATCAGAGACAGATGAACAAGCCGACACTAAACAGGACTCAAGACACTTGTTACTCCACATGGATATAGAGTTCTGACCCCAGTCAACTCTGGGGTTGTGTTGGGTGAGCCAAGGGTGGCCGAGAACTAATGGTGCCAGAGGTGAGTCCATGAGTAGAAATGATAATGTCTCAGTGTGATTGCCGGAAGTGATGAGTGTGATAGGTTCAGTGGTGTGAGAAATGTTGGGGAGTTCTTGACCATTGAGAGCGTTGACAGATATCTTGTGCGTGAGTGAGGTGATAGGAATCTGGAGCTTGTGAGCGAGCTTGAAGTCCATGAAATTACCCTCTGCTCCTGAGTCCAGTAAGGCTTGGGTGTCGTGCGTGTGGGTGGCCCATCTTAGTCTTACCGGGAGGAGGGTGGATGATGAGGTCTTCTCTATGGTGACACCACCCGATAGTAGCCTCATACTTACTACCGGGCTTGATCTTTTACCGGGCAGGAGTGGATAAAGTGGTCCGCTCTACCACAGTAGAGACAGAGTCCTTGGGATCTCCGCCTCTCCCTCTCCTCCCGAGAGAGGCGAGCTCTTCCCCGCTGCATGAGTTCGTGAGCGAAGTCTGAACTGGCCGTGTTCCCGCCGCTGGCATGCCAGTCCTCCGTGTTGTTATACGGTCTGTTAGGGCATGCTCGGCGGCCAATACGACTCAGACGAGCGTCGACCCTCAAGGCTAATTCCACTAGTCCATTTAAACTCCTGGGAAGATCCAGAACATAAATCTCCTTCTGAACTCGGTCCTCCAGCCCATGCAGGAACATGTCCCACTGCGCCTCCTCGTTCCACTGACACCCTGCAGCCAGAGTGCGGAATTGAATGGAATATTCCGATACTGAACGGTCTCCTTGGCGAAGGTCAGCGAGTAGTCTGGCCGCCTCCCTATCCGCCACGGCCCGATCGAAGACTCTTCTCATCTCCTCGGAGAGTGTCTGGAAAGAGGTGCAGCATGGGTCCTGGTTCGCCCACACCGCCGTTCCCCAAAGAGCCGCTTTGCCGGATAGCAGTGTGAGTACGAATGCTACCTTAGACTGTTCCTGGTTGAAGGTCCGTGGCTGCAACGAGAAATGCATGGAACATCTCGTAAGAAAAGCTCTACAATAGTCCGGATCACCTGAATAACCCTCTGGTGTCGGTAGCCGTGGCTCTAGCTGAGAATCCAGCTCTGGCGGGGCGTGTGGAACTGCCGGTGTAGGTGGCGCAGCGAGACCCCTCAGATGTTGTAATTGTTGGGTCAGCTGGGATACCTGCGTCGCCATGGCTTGTACTGCCCGACCTGTGCTGGAGATGTTCTCCTCTTGTTGATCCATTCTCGTGATACTGCGGGAAATGAATTCGGTCAGACTCGTTGAACTCGCTGCATCCATGATGTGGTCAGATCGTTCTGTCACAATACAGAGGCGGATGCAAGATGCAAGCAACGATGGTTTAATGAAACAGATTACAGCATCAACAGGACAGACAGAATATACTCAGACGGAATCCAACCCAGGGCCTAGGGCGCATCCTCTGATGATAGCGTGCTGAGAAATCCAAGGGAGTGTGTCCGGCTGGGTAGGAAGGAGCACAGCAGATAATCCACACAAGGGCGGCGAGAGAATGAGCACTGACACACGACACAACCTCAGGGAAGAAACAACGATCTGACAACAAGAAACACAGGTTACAGAACATATAAAGGGGAAGATAATTAATTCCAGCTGGCGCAGACAATCAGGCCAAGATTGGGAACCACGCCCACACAAACACGAGAGAGAGAGAGAGAGAGAGAGTGAGGCAGTGGATTCATGAACCGTGACATTTACAGTCTAACCAGACTGTAACGCTTGTCGTCTGGAGGAGAAGAAGAGGACCAAGGTGCAGCGTGGTAAGTACTCATAATTACTTTTAATGAAATACGAATACTAATAACAAAATGACAAACTAACAGTCCAGAAAGGTGAAACCAAACACTAAACCGGAAACAACCACCCACAAACACAGGTGGGAACAGGCTACCTAAATATGATTCTCAATCAGAGACAATGAATGACAGCTGCCTCTGATTGAGAACCATATCAGGCCAGACATAGAAATACAACACAAGGACAACATAGAACACCAGACATAGAATGCCCACCCAAACTCACGCCCTGACCAACCAAGACAGAGACACAAAAAGGATATCTAAGGTCAGGACGTGACACAGACACCAGACACCTAGGTATTTGTAGTTGTCAGAACCGTCCAGAGAGGTGATGCTAGTCGGGCGGGCGGCTCCAAGATAGCTAAATCCTTGTCTTAAACTCAGGGCAATGTTTTAAACCAAAGAACATGTTTTAGAACAGTAATCTCAATTTTTTGTTTATTTATTTAACCTTTATTTAACCAGGAAGGGCTCATTGAGATTTAAAATCTCTTTTTCAAGTGCGTCCTGGCCAAGATAGGCAGCACCAAGTCATTACAAAAATTACAGACAAACGACATGAAAAACTACAAGTAATCTAGTAAAAACCATAGAATTCACAAGAGTATAACAAAATCAAAAACAGCAAATTAAAAACATTGACAGGTCAGGGAATCAGTCTCAAGATCATTCATCAGTGATTTAAAAATACCTATCGGGACAAGTTCTTCCAGTTTAAAAGTATTTTGTAAGGCGTTCCAAGACGATGGCGCAGAGTACATAAAAGCCCTTTTACCAAATTCAGTTCGGACATTTGGAACAGTTAGCAGGATAAAGTCCAGCGAACGAAGAGAGTACCCACCACATTTCTGAACAATAAAAATATGCTAACATGACTGCCATTGCTCGCCAGATACAGTGGGGAGAACAAGTATTTGATACACTGCCGATTTTGCAGGTTTTCCTACTTACAAAGCATGTAGAGGTCTGTAATTTTTATCACAGGTACACTTCAACTGTGAGAGACGGAATCTAAAACAAAAATCCAGAAAATCACATTGTATGATTTTTAAGTAATTAATTTGCATTTTATTGCATGACATAAGTATTTGATACATCAGAAAAGCAGAACTTAATATTTGGTACAGAAACCTTTGTTTGCAATTACAGAGATCATACGTTTCCTGTAGTTCTTGACCAGGTTTGCACACACTGCAGCAGGGATTTTGGCCCACTCCTCCATACAGACCTTCTCCAGATCCTTCAGGTTTCGGGGCTGTCGCTGGGCAATACGGACTTTCAGCTCCCTCCAAAGATTTTCTATTGGGTTCAGGTCTGGAGACTGGCTAGGCCACTCCAGGACCTTGAGATGCTTCTTACGGAGCCACTCCTTAGTTGCCCTGGCTGTGTGTTTTGGGTCGTTGTCATGCTGGAAGACCCAGCCACGACCTATCTTCAATGCTCTTACTGAGGGAAGGAGGTTGTTGGCCAAGATCTCACGATGCATGGCCCCATCCATCCTCCCCTCAATACGGTGCAGTCGTCCTGTCCCCTTTGCAGAAAAGCATCCCCAAAGAATGATGTTTCCACCTCCAAGCTTCACGGTTAGGATGGTGTTCTTGGGGTTGTACTAATCCTTCTTCTTCCTCCAAACACGGCGAGTGGAGTTTAGACCAAAAAGCTCTATTTTTGTCTCATCAGACCACATGACCTTCTCCAATTCCTCCTCTGGATCATCCAGATGGTCATTGGCAAACTTCAGACGGGCCTGGACATGCGCTGGCTTGAGCAGGGGGACCTTGCGTGCGCTGCAGGATTTTAATCCATGACGGCGTAGTGTGTTACTAATGGTTTTCTTTGAGACTGTGGTCCCAGCTCTCTTCAGGTCATTGACCAGGTCCTGCCGTGTAGTTCTGGGCTGATCCCTCACCTTCCTCATGATCATTGATGCCCCACGAGGTGAGATCTTGCATGGAGCCCCAGACCGAGGGTGATTGACCGTCATCTTGAACTTCTTCCATTTTCGAATAATTGCGCCAACAGTTGTTGCCTTCTCACCAAGCTGCTTACCTATTGTCCTGTAGCCCATCCCAGCCTTGTGCAGGTCTACAATTTTATCCCTGATGTCCTTACACAGCTCTCTGGTCTTGGCCATTGTGGAGAGGTTGGAGTCTGTTTGATTGAGTGGGTGGCACGGTGTCTTTTATACAGGTAACGAGTTCAAACAGGTGCAGTTAATACAGGTAATGAGTGGAGAACAGGAGGGCTTCTTAAAGAAAAACTAACAGGTCTGTGAGAGCCGGAATTCTTACTGGTTGGTAGGTGATCAAATACTTATGTCATGCAATAAAATGCGAATTAATTACTTAAAAATCATACAATGTGATTTTCTTGATTTTTGTTTTAAATTCCGTCTCTCACAGTTGAAGTGTACCTATGATAAAAATTACAGACCTCTACATGCTTTGTAAGTAGGAAAACCTGCAAAATCGGCAGTGTATCAAATACTTGTTCTCCCCACTGTAGCTAGCTAAAATGGTTGCCTAGCAACAAACATCTTCAAAAGATTTGTAAGAATATATTTGAAAAGTTCATTAGAAAATCATTACATCTTATGATATTGTTGAGGAATTGCACTGACGGACTATCTTATGAACTTCTTATTTTTTTCTTAAGAAGCTTCTTAATTGTTTTGCATAAGAAGTGTTTTGTGAATCTGGGCCCTGGTGCTTTTCAGGTAATAGCATCACAGAATTCTTTGAAAATGAACTTTCTCACTTTAAAATACATTTCTGTGGGGTTGAATTTGACTGTATCCAAATTTGCTGTCTAATTTGAGCGTCTTACTTGTCGGCTTGTCAAAGGTATGGATGACCATTCTTGGATTCTTAAAATGTTCCCCTTTTGGGAAAATAGATTTCCCAATCTGTTGTACATACCGGATACCTGGAATGGAGGCCATTTTGTGAATTCAGGCTCTGTATCGAATGTGATTCTCTGCTCTGCTTAAGACTATATTCCCCTTCACCCGCTGTGTATTTGGCAAACCTTGATGCCGTGGATCTCCCCTACTCTGTCAGAGGTATGCAGCGTGTATAACATTCCATCAACAGAGCCTCACTACTCTTCCTAAAGACCATTACAGTTTCATTTAGAGTGAGACATATCACCTTCCCACTGACAGGAATCCACACCTTCACCACAATGTATGATTCTTCAGAACAAAAAGCTTTGACAAGTGGAAAATCATGTCTCTTCTACCTGACAAGCACTCCACCCCCTCAGTCATCTGCTAAAACGCCCATAGACATTTTACCAGACACTCTTATCCAGAGCGACTTACAGGAGCAATTAGGGTTAAGTGCCTTGCTCAAGGGCACATCAACATATTTTTCACCTAGTCGGCTCAGGGATTTAAACAGCGACCTTGAGGTTACTGGAGCAATGCTCTTAACTGCTAGGTTACCTATCACCCCATAGCAAATACAGGTATGCCAGCACTACAATAGGTTGTAGGAAAGGGTCTGGGTAAATATATACTAAAAGTCTGTATGAAATATCATGATACCATGCTGTCTCCTTCCCTCTTTTTGGAAGACTTCAAGGGTCATTGCAACTCGGGAATCTTTCTAAGCTAGGCTAAGATACCTTGCAGGTAGCTACTGTATCAGCCTGCTCGCTACTCAGGCAAAGCCTCTTTCTTTGCCCGCTACTTTGCTGTCCACAGCATATAATCTACAACTGAGTCATTTAACAGGCTCTCTCATCCAGACGCAACTCACAATAAGTGCATTTAAATAAGGGAAGCTGAAACGACCTCATAATATGAGCATCCCCATAATACGGTTTCCTCCATGGCAGACATGAAGGAGAAAAGATTGGCTGGTCTCGTAGGAGGTCACAGCCGACCTGTCTGGATGGCAGATCCACCTACCGGAGAGATGACTTGGTTTACGACCCCCCTCTCTCTCTCTATCTCTGGGTTTCTCATTTCCTCCCTCTCTCCTTTTTCTTCACTCTACCAAGACTACATGCCACATGACATTCTGAAGGTGAATCCCATACATACAGAAATTACTTAGGAGGATAAATTACCCAGGAGGGCATTTTTATATTTCATGTTTTTTTCCGGTGGGCTGGTTATTTTAGCATGAGGCCTGGGTTCATTTGGCATGCGTAAAGTCCGACCAATAAAATCCCTGATACCATAGCCCAGGTATCATAACATTGTGTAAATTATGCCGAAAAATAAATTATGGATAGAGACAAAGGACGAATGAAGGGAAGAAATGTGGCCGATTTACTTAATCCCACCAGAAAGGTATATCAATTCCAGATTGGTTCCTCACCTCTCCGATTTCCTCGCTCCCTCAGCATTTGTATCTATGAAAACAGGCTGGGGGATTAATCTCCTAAACCCTCCTGACAGGGCCACGACCCACAGACATTCTCAGCAGGTGTTCCTCGTGTATGTGTCCGTGTGTGTGTGTGCGTGCATGTGTGCACATGCCGTTGTGTGTGAGTTGGTGAATGTATGTCCAAATTCCTCTCCATGACAATTGTCTTTCATTGTTCTTTTTTAGCTATGTGAATAGGCACAGTGTTTTGTTCACTGTTATATTAGATAATAGAAAATCAAGCCTTTGTGGATAACATATTACAATATATGATAGTAGAGAAGGTAACTATTCATAAAGCCATTATAATGCATTGACCTCTTCTAGCATGGGTTAAATTGTTGTTCATTATTTGATATAAATAACATGCAAAACAGGTATGTACACATATTATTCAAAATGTAAAGCACTAATAATTGTGTGTGTGCATGCTTGTGAACAATAGTGGCTTTAGTTGGAGAAATGCTAGTTGAGAAGCTTTGGAGGCGACAGGTGAAGTGCTAAGGTGTTTAGAGTTTAAATAGTTTCCCGCTCTCCCTCAATATAGAGTTGAAGGTGAACTCTGAATTGGTTAGTCGTGCACTTTGGGAGATCTCTACTTCAAACGTCAGTACAGGCAATTACATTACTTGCCATCTATAAAGCCCTCTTGCATAAATTTCCGCCATTCCTTACCTTATACGTCTGAAGGTTAACAATAAGTTACCAGACTCGGACTCAGGGAGGGCTAACACTGGAGATCCCTTTCATCTCTACCGAGTTATGTAAATCTGCTTTTAGTTATTTTTGCGCCTCTGATGTGGAATCTCCAAAAGTCCTTAAAGTTGGTGGAGTTGGTGCCTCTAGGCCAATTCAGGTGGCTCTTAGAGAGCCGTTTTACTAAACAATGTGTTTGTTTCATATGATTGTGTTTAGATTTTTGTGTTTTGCTTTTCATGTATTGTGTAATTTGTCACGCATGCTCCCGCTCCCCCTCCCTGGCGCTCGAAGGGGCCAGGCTCCCCAGCATTACGCACTCCTGCCACCATCAGTATGCACACCTGCCTTCCCCCGTCACGCGCATCAGCGATTATTGGACTCACCTGGACTCAATCACCTGTGTCATTACCTCCCCTATATCTGTCTGTTCCCAAGCTCTGTTCTCTGCTTCAGGATTAATGTTCGTTTGTCTTTGCATACCCGGTTCTGACTCTGTCTCTGTCCTGTTTGATGTCTGTTCCATATGAAATGTTCTACTCCCCGTACCTACTTCTCTTCTCTAGTGTCAGTCCTTACAGTAATTGATGTGTATATAGATATCTATAGTGTAATGTGTTATTTATTAATGTGTTTGACACTTAATAAGTCTTAAAATATACAGTGCATAGAGTACTTCCATTTTCTTTCTGCCTACAGTATGAAGGCAGCTGGAGACTAGCATTATGCAGGTGGAGACGAGCATTATGTCATTCAGCTGGGGACTACTGTAGCATTATGTCATTCATGGCATGCACTGTCAACTCTGAAAGATGGTTTCAATGCCTTTTTCATTGTTTACTTGAGGTATTCAATACACCTGTCTTTTGGAAATCAAAATCAAGGTCAGCCATAGTAGTACACTAGAGCAAATTAGGGTTAAGTGCCTTGCTCAAGGGCACATCGACAGATCTTTCACCTTGTCGGCTATGGCATTCAAACCAGCGACCTTGGCCAAGCTTTCTGACCGCTATGCTACCTGTCGCCCTTCTATTTCATAGTGCTGTTGATGCTGCCCATAATAGATAATGATGATGTGATCATTTATGTTTTTATAAACAACAAAGACCTTTACTTTTTAATCAATCAGTCACATTTACTTTATAAAGCCCTTTTTTAATGACTACTTATTCCAGCCAGTCAAAACAGAAGATTGAGTTACATTTCACAGACACTCTTATTCAGAGAGACTTACAGTAATGAGTGCATACATTTTCATACTGGTCCCCCATGATGAATCAAACTGGCAACATTGACATTGCAAGTGCAATGCTCTACCAAGTGAGCCACACACAGGTAACAATGCAGGTCATCTGGTTTATTGGAACATCTTAGATTTGTCGCATAAAAGTATTGTAGAATATCTTTAAGAGCGCCTGTGTCCTTTGGTTGGTTTTGATAGTCATGAGCATATTCAAAAGCAGCCAGCTTTACCATAGCAACAGGTAGGAAAGGTTAAACTTGTCAGCTACTTAAGACCAAAGATACAAGGCTGAGGTATTCGCTTTTGCTTCCTTCAAAGCCTTCTACATAGTCATCTCTGTAAAAGGAATTGTCACCCACCTTTTGCTTTTTCTTCCTCTCTTGCTATTCTAGAATTTCAAACAGCATGTCATCAAGCCTCACATCATTTAAACCCTCAAAATCAGGTTTTACTTTATGAATAATTCATGTTTTTTGTTAAATGTTTTTTAAGGACATGGTTCAATGCTCATCTAAACGTAATGTGATTCAAATAGAATGGGAATTTTGTGGCATCAACACCTGGTCTTATGTCAGAGAAAGAAGTGAGCACAGCATAAATATCATAAGAAAGGTTTTTAAATGTTGAGGTAGCCTACTCACAGCAAAAATATCACAAGAAAGGACTTTAAAGATTGTGGTAGCCTACTCACAGCCTAATAGATGTCGATTCAACTTCAATTTTATTTGTCAAATGTGTTTATTTGTTAAATCTGTTCACCTTACAGTGAAACAGAAATACCTTTTTTACATAAGTATTCAGACCCTTTGCTATGAGACTCGAAATTGAGCTCAGGTACATCCTGTTTTCATTGATAATTCTTGAGATGTTTCTCCAACTTGATTGGAGTCCACCTGTGGTAAATTCTATTGACTGGACATGATTTGGAAAGGCAAACACCTGTCTATATAAAGTCCCACAGTTGACAGTGCATGTCAGAGCAAAAACCGAGCCATGAGGTCGAATTGTCCGTAGAGCTCCGAGACAGGACTGTGTCGAGGCACAGATCTGGGGAAGGGCACCAAAACATTTCTGCAGCATTGATGTTTGGAACCACCAAGACTCTTCCTAGAGCTGGCCCGCCTGGCCAAATGTGGCAATCGGGGGAAAAGGGCCATGGTCAGGGAGATGACCAAGAACCCGATGGTCACTCAGACTGAGCTCTAGAGTTCCTCTGTGGAGATGGGAGAACCTTCCAGAAGGACAACCATCTCTGCAGCACTCCACCAATCAGGTGTTTATGGTAGAGTGGCCAGACGGAAGCCACTCCTCAGTAAAAGGCACATGACAGCCCACTTGGAGTTTGCCAAAAAAGGCACAAATTTCTCTGGTCTGATGAAACTAAGATTGAACTCTTTGGCCGGAATGCCCAGCATCTCGTCTGGAGGAAACCTGGCACCATCCTTACGGTGAAGCATGGTATTGGCAGCATCATGCTTTTGGAATATTTTTCAGCGGCAGGGACTGGGAGACTAGTCAGGATCGAGGGAAAGATGAACGGAGCAGAGTACAGAGAGATCCTCGATGAACCTGCTCTAGAGTGCTCAGACGTCGGACTGGGGCGAAGGTTTACCGTCCAACAGGACAACGACCCTAAGCACACATCGAAGACAATGCAGGAGTGGCTTTGGGACAAGTCTCTGAATGACCTTGAGTGGCCCAGCTAGAGCCCTGACTTGAACCCGATCAAACAACTCTGGAGAGACCTGAAAATAGCTGTGCATTGAAACTCCCCATCCAACCTGACAGAGCTTGAGAGGATCTGCAGGGAAGAATGGGAAAAACTCTACAAATACAGGTGTGCCAAGCTTGTGGTGTCATACCCAAGAAGACTCGAGGCTGTAATCACTGCCAAAGATGCTTCAACATAGTACTGAGTAAAGGGTCTGAATACTTACATAAAAGTCATATTTCAGTTTTTGAGGTTTAATACATTTGCACAACTTGCCAAAAATCAGTTTTTGCTTTGTCATTATGGGGTATTGCGTGTAGATTGATGAGGGAAAAAAACAATTTAATCTATTTTAGAATAAGGCGGTAACATAACAACATTTGGAAAAAGTCAAGGGGTCTGAATACTTTCCGAATTCACTGGGGGAACCGGTACCGAGTCACAAGTCCCCTTGATGAAATCCCTCAGGTAGACTTCACACAGGTAACCACTTTGTACTGGGACACAATCCTAACACTTTACTCTAGCTCTGTTTATACCTGGTTTGAACATACAACCTTTGTCCTGATCTCGTCCACATTCTGATTGTGCACAAATTTTTAAGTGTAGACGATTAAGAGACACATTGTGATCTGATTGTGATCAGATGTTTTAAGTGTAAACAGACAAGATCAGGACAATATCAGAATGAAGGACTTATGTTACCGGCAGGTATAAACAGGGCTAATGACATACTCACTTGCCTGTTAATCAAGACAGATGAAAGGGGGGCAAGGGTGTTAGAGGCAGATGGGAACAGGGCGCAGCTGCTGTTTGATAGGGTTGGGCCAAGGTCCCCCCCACCTCTCCAGACAAATGCTGAGCGGGACCGTCGCTGCTGAGACCAGGGTAAGGCCAGGCTAGGTAAGGCCATGCTAGGTGGGCAGGAAGGGCACAACCTGTCAGAAATAACACTGCCAACCCGGAATGCCATTTGGAGGTAGCGTTAACTGAAAATGACTTTCAAAGTTACACTCAGAAGGTTGGAGGTTTGTCATTGTAAAGTCCATGTTAACAGGACTGGTTACCAAAAAGTTAGCTCAGTGTTATGGAAACTACATTTTTTAAACAATTATTACTAAGTAATTAACCAAAATGAAGAACTCTCTGTAGATTATGCATTCATATTAATGTGTACAGTGCCAACGGAATAATACAACTGTTGAACATTGTAATGACTTTCAACCAAAGGAAAATGTGAGTCGGTGAAATGCACCATGGGAGATTATCAAAGCTATCGATATGATCCAAGCGACTCTGAAGCCATGAATGGCTGTGTCCCATAAGTACTGATAGTGATGCTGTCAACAGGTTTCACATGGGAGAGGGGGGAGATGACATGCTTACAAAGAGCCTGATGGTACCAGGTAGTTCAAAATGGCAGACAAGAAGCACATTCAAAGGTATGCCACAGGAGTGTAAATTCCTGCTGTTACGTCTACCGCCATGACATAGTGTTCTGTAACTTGGCCTGTAGAACATGGCGAGAGCTTTTGCCTATCTGATTGCCAGTGTAATTGCACTCAACAGAGAATTACCACAAAGTCATCAATCAACCACTATCCATGGGAGGCTTAACTTTTCCCCCATTTTAAAAAGATACAGAAGCTATGAGTCCCATCCGTGTATGAGGGATGTGTTAAATGGGGATTGTCACATGTATCATATGATGCAGTAGCATCCGTTGCAAAGGTAGCCACTGTTACTATCTTTGATCCGCTGTATGAATTGTATTGTGTCATCCACTGTTCATATACTGTATGGCTCTATTCTAAAGTCCGCACAGATTGGCTAGGCTGATTTCCTAAAGGAAAAATGCTTAGAAAACCACAATAGTTTGTTAGTTTGTTAGTTTGTTATGAGAAGTAAACCATCCCATAATGCAACAGTACACACTCAATAGCACAGCAATCATTTGAATGTCGATTTGTCAACATACTATATATGAGAGTAAATAAAAACAGGAAGTACACATCAAAAAGCACAAGAACAATCTATTTTCTCATGAAGTCTGCTGAGAGAGTCTGGGAGTAATATAGTGGTAATGTCACGGTTGTGTGTAGAGACGGACCAAGGCGCACCGTGCTCTGAGTTCCACATCTCTATTTTTTTTAAACTTTCAAAAAAACAAAAGGAAACAAACACAGAACCGTAACATAAGAGGTGCTACATGCACTAACTCAAAACAAGATCTCACAAAACACAGTGGGCAATTGGCTGCCTAAATATGATCCCCAATCAGAGACAACGACAAACAGCTGCCTCTGATTGGGAACCATACCAGGCCAACATATAAATAAAAACCCCTAGATAGGAACACCCCCCCTAGTCACACCCCGACCTAACCAAAATAGAGAATAAAAAGGCTCTCTATGGTCAGGGCGTGACAGGTAAACTCAATCAAAGTATACCTTTTCTTGTACCTTGGCATTGCAGAGAGTTGTGACACTTGGTCCTGATTTATGCCCACAAAATTATAAACATCCTCATCAAAAATGTGTATCAATAACATGTCATGTTTCATTTGTCTGTGTTTCCTATTAGACTCAAACTATCATCGATCCTTCTACTGTAGTTTTAATGAAAATAAAGAATAATGTGGACATTGGTCACAACAGTTGCATAATATCATTGTATAAATACTATTTTCAAGGAGGATATTCTATAGACTTTAATATTACCATTACTATATGATCAAAACATTACCAAAAGCATGAACAGTTATAGTTTAATGTAGGCATATCAGCGTGTACATTTATAGTTCAATGTAGGCCTATCAGCGTGTACATTTATGGTTTAATGTAGGCCTACCAGCGTGTACAGTTATAATTTAATGTAGGCCTATCAGCGTGTACAGTTATAATTTAATGTAGGCCTATCAGCGTGCACAGTTATAGTTTAATGTAGGCCTATCAGCGTGTACAGTTATAGTTTAATGTAGGCCTATCAGCGTGTACAGTTATAGTTTAATGTAGGCCTATCAGAGCATACAGTTAAAGTTTAATGTAGGCATATCAGCGTGTACAGTTATAGTGCAATATAGGTCTATCAGCGTGTACATTTATTGTTTAATGGAGGCCTATCAGTGTGTACAGTTATAGTTCAATGTAGATCTATCAGCGTGTACAGTTATAGTTTAATGTAGGCCTATCAGCATGTACATTTATAGTTGAATGTAGTCCTATCTGCATGTACATATAAAATTGAATGTAGGCCTATCAGCGTGTACATTTATAGTTGAATGTAGACCTATCAGCGTGTACAGTTATAGTTAAATGTAGTCCTATCTGCATGTACATATACAATTGAATGTAGGCCTATCAGCGTGTACATTTATAGTTGAATGTAGACCTATCAGTGTGTACAGTTATAGTTGAATGTAGACCTATCAGAGCGTACAGTTATAGTTCAATGTAGGCCTATCAACGTGTACAGTTACAGTTTAATGTATGCCTATCAGCTTGTACAGTTATAGGTTAATGTAGGCCTATCAGATCGTACAGTTAAAGTTTAATGTAGGCATATCAGCGTGTACAGTTATAGTTTAATGTAGACCTATCA
This sequence comes from Salvelinus alpinus, assembly GCF_045679555.1. Taxonomy (NCBI): domain Eukaryota; kingdom Metazoa; phylum Chordata; class Actinopteri; order Salmoniformes; family Salmonidae; genus Salvelinus; species Salvelinus alpinus. Next base: position 79,601,264 of record NC_092089.1, on the reverse strand, counting down.
GCGTGTACATTTATAGTTCAATGTAGGCCTATTAGCGTGTACATTTATAGTTCAATGTAGGCCTATTAGCGTGTACATTTATAGTTTAATGTAGGCATATCAGCGTGTACAGTTATAGTTTAATGTATGCCTTTCAGCTTGTACATTTACAGTTTAATGTAGGCCTATCAGATCATACATGTATTGTTTAATGTAGGCCTATCAGCGTGTACATCTATAGTTTAATGTAGGCCTATCAGAGCGTACAGTTAACGTTTAATGTAGGCCTATCAGAGCGTACAGTTAACGTTTAATGTAGGCCTATCAGTGTGTACAGTTTTAGTTCAATGTAGTCCTATCTGCATGTACATATAAAATTGAATGTAGGCCTATCAGCGTGTACATTTATAGTTGAATGTAGGCCTATCAGCGTGTACAGTTATAGTTCAATGTAGGCCTATCAGCGTGTACAATTATAGTTGAATGTAGACCTATCAGCGTGTACAGTTATAGTTTAATGTAGGCCTATCATCGTGTACATTTATAGTTGAATGTAGGCCTATCAGAGCGTACAGTTATAGTTCAATGTAGGCCTATCAACGTGTACAGTTACAGTTTAATGTATGCCTATCAGCTTGTGCAGTTATAGGTTAATGTAGGCCTATCAGATCGTACAGTTAAAGTTTAATGTAGGCATATCAGCGTGTACAGTTATAGTTTAATGTAGACATATCAGATCGTACAGTTAAAGTTTAATGTAGGCCTATCAGCGTGTACATTTATAGTAGAATGTAGACCTTTCAGCGTGTACAGGTTTAGTTCAATGTAGGCCGATTAGTGTGTACATTTATAGTTCAATTTAGGCCTATCAGCGTGTACAGTTATAGTTCAATGTAGTCCTATCTGCATGTACTTTTATAGTTTAATATAGGCCTATCAGCGTGTACAGTTATAGTTTAATGTATGCCTATCAGCATGTACAGTTATAGTTTAATGTAGGTCTATCAGCGTGTACATTTATAGTTTAATGTAGGCCTATCAGCATGTACAGTTTTAGTTCAATGTAGTCCTATCTGCATGTACTTTTATAGTTTAATGTAGGCCTATCAGCGTGTACAGTTATAGTTTAATGTAGGCTTATCAGTGTGTACAGTTATAGTTCAATGTAGGCCTATCAGCGTGTACAGTTATAGTTTAATGTAGGCCTATCAGCGTGTACAGTTATAGTTTGATGTAGGCCTATCTGCGTGTATAGTTATGGTTTAATGTAGGCCTATCAGTGTGTGTATGTTTTCTTTGTACACTTACTGTTCAATTATAAATATACCATGACAGTAGAGTAAAGTGAGCAGAGAATATTCTGCAAAAATATTTATAGAAACAATCTTCCCTCGTTCGTTAATGTTTCATTGTAAGAGGGGGGTCTTGCCACAACAGAGCAATGTCATTCTCATCAAGGACTTAATTAGCTGTCATAATATGGCCAAGAGGGATTCTATTTAATAGATGGTTCCCTTGTCACGTTACAGCAGTAGTAGATAGCGATGGTATGGTTATATGAGGAAACCTTGACAGCTCCTGTCCATTCCTAGCCCGGTGAAACAATGGCTTGTGCAACATTCAGGCTGATTTAACCAGGCTAGTACTTTACAGGTGCAGATTCGGCTGGTGATGTCAGAAGTTAAGGAAGATGATGGACGATCATTTTTTTTAACACAAAATATTTTAGAGGATTGTTAATATTTTAAATAATCTCAAATGTCTTTGAAGGGGGGCATTCTCCCCTTCCTCCCTGCAAGAGCCTCCTCTGCCCAAACCTACTGTATATCCATCTGGGCTTTCTGTTTCCATCCTCTGTCCAAAAGCACAGGAAATGACAGAGGAATAAAAGGATGTCGTTGATTTTAAACGTCATGTATCACCTGTCAGACGTCTGTACTGGGAGAGCACCACAGGTCCCTTTGTCGCTTGTCGTCAGTGGTTCTTTACCATGCTCAGACAGACAGACAGACAGACAGACAGACAGACAGACAGACAGACAGACAGACAGACAGACAGACAGACAGACAGACAGACAGACAGACAGACAGACAGACAGACAGACAGACAGACAGACAGACAGACAGACAGACAGACAGACAGACAGACAGACAGACAGACAGACAGACAGACAGACAGACAGACAGACAGACAGACAGACAGACAGACAGACAGACAGACTGATACACACACACACACAGAGACAGACAGACTGACACACACACAGAGCCAGACAGACCGACTGATACACACACACAGAGACAGACAGACAGACCGACAGGCACACATGCAGTGGAGAGGGTTAAAATAAGAAATGTGTCTTTGCCCCACACAGAAAGACCAAGAAGATCATCAAGGACCCCTGCCCCTAAGACCCTCATGAACTTCTACAGATGCACCGTTGAGAACATCCTGTCAGGCTGTATCACCGCCTGGTACTGCAACTTCACTGCCAGCAACCGCAGGGCTCTCCAGAGGGTGGCGTGGTCTGCCCAACGCATCACTGCCTGACCTCCTGGACATCTACAGAATGTGTGAAAAATAACTCTCGTTGGCTGGCCCTCGCTATATATTCGTCGCCAAACCCACTGGCTCCAGGTCATCTATACGTCTTTGCTAGGTAAAGCCCCCGCCTTATCTCAGCTCACTGGTCACCATAGCAATACCCACCCATAGCACGCGCTCCAGCAGGTATATTTCACTGGTCATCCCCAAAGCCCAACACCTCCTTTGGCCCCCTTATCTCCCTCTCTAACTTTAAGCATCAGCTGTCAGAGCAGCTTACCGATCATTGGACCTGTACACAGCCCATCTGTAAATAGCCCACCCAATTACCTCATCCCCATATTGTTATTTTTTTTTGTTCCTTTGCACCCCGGTACCTCTATTTTCACATCATCATCTGCACGTCTATCAATCCAGTGTTAATGCTAAATTGTAATTATTTCGCCTCTATGGCCTATTTTGCACACACTGTATATAGATTTTTCTATTGTGTTATTGACTGTACGTCTGTTTATCCCATGTGTAACTCTGTGTTGTTGTTTTTGTCGCACTGCTTTGCATTTTCTTGGCCAGGTCGCAGTTGTAAATGAGAACTTGTTCTCAACTGGCCTACCTGGTTAAATAAAGGTGAAATAAATTATTATTATAAAAAATTTAAATCACAGTCGGTAAACAGTTGATAATGCCTCAAATTTCCCGGCTGCATCCTCTTTGTGTGGCGGTAATGCCCCCTAAAAAAATCCATGCCTTTTGCAGCAAGTTACCTTTGTGCCTTTGGGCTGAATATAATAATTATAATTTCCTTCTCCTGGCTGCGTGCCGAAACACCTCTCATTCACATGGCTTTCCGGGTCTTTCTCACAGGCTACAAGTGAAGACGGACACATCTGGGACGCAACTGTGAGTGTCCTTATCCAATTGCGAGGCACATGTGAAGATAATGGAAGAACTTTCCAATATTAACTTTTCGTCAGCCAACAAGATGAGTAGGCATACCAAACAGCAAAAATTTCTAAAAACCTGTTTTCGCTTTGTCATTATGGGGTATTGAGCGTAGATTGGCCAACATCCAGTGAAAATGCAGAGCGCCAAATTCAAATAAATCACTATAAAAATTCAACTTTCATGAAATCACACATTCAATACCAAAATAAAGCAACACTTGTTGTGAATCCAGCCAACATGTCAGATTTCAAAAATGCTTTACGGCGAAAGCAAACAATGCTATTATCTGAGGATAGCATCCCAGCTAACAATCACAGACCATCATATTTCAACCCTCACGGCGCGTCACAAAACGCAGAAATAAAGATATAATTCATGCCTTACCTTTGACGAGCTTCTTCTATTGGCACTCCAATATGTCCCATAAACATCACAAATGGTCCTTTTGTTCGATTAATTCCATTGATATATATCCAAAATGTCCATTTATTTGGTGCGTTTGATCCAGAAAAACACCGGTTCCAACTTGCACAACGTGACTACAAAATATCTCAAAAGTTACCTGTAAGCTTTGTCCAAACATTTCAAACTACTTTTGTAATACACCTTTAGGTATTTTTTTACGTAAATAATCGATAAAATTGATAAAACTGAAGACGGGATGATCTGTGTTCAATACCGGAGGAAAACAATGTGTAGCATGCTTTCTGGTCACGCGCCTCTAACAAACAGTACACTTCACTGGAGCCTCATTCTGAAACATGGCTACTTCATCATTTCTCAAAGGAAAAACCTCAACCAATTTCTGAAGACTGTTGACATCCAGTGGAAGCGATAGGAACTGCAGGAAGGACCCTTAGAAATCTGGATTCCCAATGAAAACCCATTGAAAAGAGAGTGACCTCAACAACAACAAAAATTGTTTTGCCTGCCAAATATGTTCTGTTATAGTCACAGACATGATTCAAAGAGTTTTAGAAACTTCAGAGTGTTTTCTATCCAATGATAATACTAATATGCATATATTAGCATCTGGGACTGAGTAGGAGGCAGTTTACTCTGGGCACGCTTTTCATCCAAACGTGAAAATGCTGCCCCCTATCCTAGAGAAGTTAACCACTCAACCTAGAATAGCCGCATGTACTAATCGTTTGGAGAAAATATCCTTTCTATTTTATTCAGCTATGTTCATTTGTATTATTAATACTATAAAATACTATAAAATAATGCCACAGAATTCTAAGAAAATCCTTTCTGCTAACTAGTGTAGCCCACAGCCATATGGCGAAGCCAGATCAGGGCCTAACATAAGGACAACGCAGAGTATGCTATTCTGTTCTTCTGAAATAGACTACATTTTCTTCATATCATGTTTCTTTAGACCTGTCTAAAATACATGGATTTATTAGACTTTTTAAAATGTAGATGTTCCAAAGGTCTGCATTAGTGGATTGTAGGCTATGCGTGGAAGCCAAGAGATGCAAAATGTGTTTATGTTAATTAACGGTCAATTACCGTGAGGCCGGCAGTTATTTTCTTGACAATCACCACTGACAAAATGTTATGAACACCACAGCCCTAAGTACAGGGGCATCAACGCTAGAACGAGAGACTGAAAACATATTCTATCTCGAGGCCATCCAACTGTTAAATAGTTACCACTAGCCAGCCTTCTCCCAATACCTACCCTAAACTTAGTCAATGTTATTAGCTGGCTACCACCCGGTGCTCTACCATGCTGCCCTATGCACATAGTTATTGAACAATAGTCACTTGAATAATGATTACATACTGTTTTACCTACTTCATATGTATACTGTATTCTAGTCATGGCTCATCCTATATAACTACTGCTGTACACACCTTTTCTATTCATATACTGTCCATTCTGTCTATACACACCATATAAATACAGTACCAGTCAAAAGTCTGGACACACCTACTCATTCAAGGGTTTTTCTTTATTTGTACTTTTTTCTACATTGTAGAATAATAGTGAAGACATCAAAACCATGAAATAACACATATGGAATCATGTAGTAACCAAAAAAAGTGTTAAACAAAAGTAAATATATAAGTAGCCACCCTTTGCCTTGATGACGGCTTTGCACACTCTTGACACTCTCTCAACCAGCTTCACCTGGAATGTTTTTCCAACAGTCTTGAAGGAGTTCCCACATACTGTATGCTGAGCCCTTGTTGGCTGTTTTTCCTTTTTCCTTCACTCTGCGGTCCAACTCATCCCAAACCATCTCAATTGGGTTGAGGTCGGGTGATTGTGGAGGCCAGGTCGTCTGATGCAGCACTCCATCACTCTCCTTCTTGGTCAAATAGCCCTTACACAACCTGGAGGTGTGTTGAGTCATTGTCCTGTTGAAAAACAAATGATTGTCCAACTAAACACAAACCAGATGGGATGGTGTATCACTGCAGAATGCTGTGGTAGCCATGTTGGTTAAGTGTGCCTTGAATTCTAAATAAATCACTGACAGTGTCACCAGTAAAGCACCCCCACACCATCACACCTCTTCCATGCTTCATGGTGGGAACCACACATGCGGAGATCATCCATTCACCTGCTCTGCGTCTCACAAAGACACGGCGGTTGGAACCAAAAATCGGACTAAGCAATGGTCTGAGGTCCATTGCTAGTGTTTCTTGGACCAAGCAAGTATCTTCTTATTATTTGTGTCCTTTAGTAGTGGTTTCTTTGCAGCAATCCGACCATGAAGGCCTGATTCACACAGTCTCCTCTGGACAGTTGATGTTGAGATGTGTCTGTTACTTGAACTTTGTGAAGTATTAATTTGGGCTGCAATCTGAGGGGCAGTTAACTGTAATGGACTTATCCTCGGCAGCAGAGATAACTCTGGGTCTTCCTTTCCTGTGGCGGTCCTCATAAGAGCCAGTTTCATCATAGCGCTTGATGGTTTTTGCGACTGCACTTGAAGGAACTTTCAAAATTCATGAAATATTCCTGATTGACTGACCTTCATGTCATAAAGTAATTATTGACTGTGGTTTCTCTTTGCTTATTTGAGCTGTTCTTGCATAATATGGACTTGGAAAGAAATTCCACAAATTAACTTTTAACAAGGCACACCTGTTAATTGAAATGCCTTCCAGGTGACTACCTCATGAAGCTGCTTGAGATAATGCCAAAGCTGTCAACAAGGCACACGGTGGCTACTTTGAAGAATCTAAAATATATTTTGATTTGTTTAAATGTAACCTATATTTCACTAGGCAAGTCAGTTAAGAACAAATTCTTATTTCCAATGATAGCTCACAGGCAGTACCTTGTTCAGGGGCAGAACAACAGATTTCTACCTTGTCAGCTCAGGGATTCAATCCAGCAATCTTTTAGTCACTGGCCCAATGCTCTAACCACTAGGCTACCTGCCGCCCCAACTATCATTAAGCTACTACATGCTTCCATATGTATTATTTAATAGTTTTGATGTCTTCACTATTATTCTACAATGTAGAAAATAGTGAAAATAAAGAAAAACCCTTGAATGAGTAGGTGTGTCCAAACTTTTGACTGGTACTGTATATAATCTGGACTGTTCTGATATTTCTTAATTATTATCATTTTTTGGTTTTATGTATTTTGTCATTGTATTACTAGATATTACTGCACTTTTGGAGCTAGAAACATATAGATTTAGATATTACTGCACTGTTGGCGTTAGAAACATAAGCATTTCGCTGCACCTGCGATAACATATGCAAATCTGTGTTCGCGACCAATAATATTTGATTTGATTTGACAGAAACACACTCACACATAGCCAAATAGCCACACAGAAACACACACAGACACACGCACACACGCACTGGCTGTGTGTGCGTGCTGTTCATAGCAGTGATCCTACTCCAAAGTGGCGTCTTAGTCCCGAGTAACAGCACGTTTCACGACACTCGGCAGACCTATCGATGACACCAGAGCCCTGCAGTGGTTATGAAAAAAAATCTCCAGGCAACATTAGGATTGAGATTTTCAGATTATCTCTCATAGCAAGCCACCTAACTCGACTTGTAGTCTATATTTAGCTGCCCCTCTTGCTGCAGTCTTCCTGTGTGTTGGGTTCTCCAGCCAAATAATAACTCCCCTTAGTTCGGTGTGTCTGTTCCCCTCAACATCTGGCTTAGCTCTGAAGACATATCAACATTTAAACAACCTTGTATCATTACAAAGGATGACAATTGCCTAGGCGTATTTGATGAGATATCCCAATCCCATTGCTCCAGTTTTAGTGTCGCAAGGCCACCCTGCAGCCTGCTCTGCAACTGTCAGTACACCCGAGGTAGATGTTTTGCAGAGCTGTGGGGTTCCTGAGTGGAGAACCTGGGATCAGGCCCTCTTCCTTCCCCCTCATCTGCGGTCTGATTGGAGTTGGAGGCCAGGAGAGAGAGGCCAGACCTTCACAGCTTGATTCACTCCCATAATTAACAAGATTCATAATTATTAAGAGGATAACCTTTCTGTTTCATAAGGCGTGAACGTGTGTGAGAGTCGGTTTCTGCATGTGAGTGTTTCGATATGTGCATGCTTGAATGCGTGTGTGTGTGTGTGTGTGTGTGTGTGTGTGTGTGTGTGTGTGTGTGTGTGTGTGTGTGTGTGTGTGTGTGTGTGTGTGTGTGTGTGTGTGTGTGTGTGTGTGTGTGTGTGAATGTGCATTTGCATGGGTGTGTGATTGTGTGTGTTGGCCTTTGAGTCATCGCTAATTGCCTCTAATGAGATGGCTGGTATATGGCTGGTAGACTGTGTGTGTCAGAGGAACTGAGTACATGGCTGGTAGACTGTGTGTGTCATAGGGACTGAGTACATGGATGGTAGACTGTGTGTGTCAGAGGGACTGAGTACACGGCTGGTAGACTGTGTGTCAGAGGGACTGAGTACATGGATGGTAGACTGTGTGTGTCAGAGGGACTGAGTACATGGCTGGTAGACTGTGTGTGTCAGAGGGACTGAGTACATGGCTGGTAGACTGTGTGTGTCATAGGGACTGAGTACATGGCTGGTAGACTGTGTGTCAGAGGGACTGAGTACATGGCTGGTAGACTGTGTGTGTCATAGGAACTGAGTACATGGCTGGTAGACTGTTTGTGTCAGAGGGACTGAGTACATGGCTGGTAGACTGTGTGTGTCATAGGGACTGAGTACATGGCTGGTAGACTGTGTGTGTCAGAGGGACTGAGTACATGGCTGGTAGACTGTGTGTGTCAGAGGGACTGAGTACATGGCTGGTAGACTGTGTGTGTCATAGGGACTGAGTACATGGCTGGTAGACTGTGTGTGTCATAGGGACTGAGTACATGGCTGGTAGACTGTGTGTCAGAGGGACTGAGTACATGGCTGGTAGAGTGTGTGTCAGAGGGACTGAGTACATGGCTGGTAGACTGTGTGTCAGAGGGACTGAGTACATGGCTGGTAGACTGTGTGTGTCAGAGGGACTGAGTACATGGCTGGTAGACTGTGTGTGTCAGAGGGACTGAGTACATGGCTGGTAGACTGTGTGTCAGAGGGACTGAGTACATGGCTGGTAGACTGTGTGTGTCAGAGGGACTGAGTACATGGCTGGTAGACTGTGTGTGTCAGAGGGACTGAGTACATGGCTGGTAGACTGTGTGTCAGAGGGACTGACTACATGGCTGGTAGACTGTGTGTGTCAGAGGGACTGAGTACATGGCTGGTAGACTGTGTGTGTCAGAGGGACTGAGTACATGGCTGGTAGACTGTGTGTGTCAGAGGGACTGAGTACATGGCTGGTAGACTGTGTGTCAGAGGGACTGAGTACATGGATGGTAGACTGTGTGTGTCAGAGGGACTGACTACATGGCTGGTAGACTGTGTGTGTCAGAGGGACTGAGTACATGGCTGGTAGACTGTGTGTGTCAGAGGGACTGAGTACATGGCTGGTAGACTGTGTGTCAGAGGGACTGACTACATGGCTGGTAGACTGTGTGTCAGAGGGACTGAGTACACGGCTGGTAGACTGTGTGTGTCAGAGGGACTGAGTACATGGCTGGTAGACTGTGTGTCAGAGGGATTGACTACATGGCTCCATATATTTCCCAATTTCCTCTCTCATTGCATCTAGCCCTTACCCAGCCCCTTTTCCACATGGCTACCCAATGCACTTCCCTGCAAAGCGAAAAACACCAACGGCTTTTTATTATTAGAATGGCCTCAATGTGGGGCTTCTTTCAAAAGGTTAATTGCTGCTGTCCATCTCTCGTGTGATGAAGATTTTAGCTTCCAGCGAAAGCATAACACTTCACATAGCACTTGTGCCTGATGTTGTGCTACAATGAAGTTCCTTACTTCACAGTGAAAGGGGAAAAAAGGAATAAAAACACTCACCTTAAGTTAAGTCTTAACGTTGGAGTTTATTACTCATTAGAGCTCTGCGCTAAGAGAGAGAGAGAGAGAGAGACGAGTTTGCTTGTTATGGCGAACGCTAATTGGGCGAAAGCTAAAGAACCTAACTCCTGCCAGTGATTGACTTTGAGAATCCCACTTCCTCCCTTCTCTGTGTAGCCAATTAGTACCACTGCTGTAATACAAATACTTTTAGCTTTGTTTGTGATCTCTTTACATCCTGCGAGAGATTTTGACTGCGAAAGGAGCACAATCTGCTTAATAGCCTCATTTTAGCTTCCACATAATGTTGAACTGAGATGAGCTCTTTCTGTCGACTAGGCTCGATGTTATTAGGGTCTACATCTGTAAACATTTGGAATGAATCCCTCAGAATAACCGTAGTGGAAACCAACAGAGCAGATGCTGTTTTAAAAGCGGCAGATCCCAAAGGGGTCGGTGTCATGGCGGATGTGATCACAGCTTTCTGGAGCAGCTCCCTGATGGAAGAGAGAGATGGAGAGACAGCTAGATTGTCGTGCTTAGATATCGGAGCTGAAAGCAGCTTAGATTTCACAGTTGAACTGGCCTTAAGGCCAAGAGCCTTTGCATGGTCGTCACAGCCAAACCCACGGTTGAAACTAATGTGTATTTTCAGTAATGGGTCAAATAAATCAAGGTTTTTCCACAAGAATATTGGTCACTAAGTGCTTAGCAGTAATCTGACATCCAACACTGTATTCTACTGTAAGGTCAGCACAAGGTGCTTGGTCAGAACATGCTGTTCTATCTCAATAGCTACGGATGTAGGATCTTAATTTGATCACGCTTTTGTTGATGAGAATTTTCCTGCACGGCAGGAAGTCAAATCAAATGTTATTTGTCACATGCGGCGAATACCACAGCTGTAGACCTTACAGTAAAATGCTTACTTACAAGCCCTTAACCAACAATGCAGTTTTAAGAAAAAAGTTGTTAAGAAAGTATTTACTAAAATAAACTGAAGTAAAACATAAATAAATAACATAAAAAATAAGAAAAATGGAAAAATAACAAATAATTAAGGAGCAACAATAACATAACAGTAGCAAGACTGGTTAATCGAGAAAATATTGGTAATATGTACATGTAGGTAGAGGTAAAGTGACTAGGCATGGTAATAAACAGAGAGTAGCAGCAGCGTAAAAATGGGGGTGGGGGGACAATGCAAATAGTCTTGTTAGCCATTTGTTTAGCTGTTCAGGAGTCTTATGGCCTGGGGGTAGAAGCTGTTAAGAAGCCTTTTGAACCTATACTTGGCACTCCGGTACCGCTTGCCGTGCGGTAGCAGAGAGAACAGTCTACGACTAGGGTGGCTGGAGTCTTTGACATTTTTTTGGGCCTTCCTCTGACACCGCCTGGTGTAAAGGTCCTGGATGGCAGGAAGCTTGGCCCCAATGATGTACTGGGCCGTACGCACTACCCTCTGTAGTGCCATGCGGTCGGAGGCCGAGCAGTTGCAACCAGTCAGGATGCTCTCGATGGTGCAGAACTTTTTGAGAATCTGAGGACCCATGCCAAATCTTTTCAGTCTCCTGAGGGGGAATAGACATTGTCGTAACCTCTTCACAACTGTCTTGGTGTCTTTGGACCATGATAATTTGTTGGTGATGTATACACCAAGGAACTTGAAGCTCTCCTGTACTCCCTGTTCACCCATGACTGCGTGGCCAAGCACGCCTCCAACTCAATCATCAAGTTTGCAGATGACACTACAGTGGTAGGCTTGATTACCAACAACGATGAGACGGCCTACAGGGAGCAGGTGAGGGCCCTCGGAGTGTGGTGTCAGGAAAATAACCTCACACTCAACAAAACAAAGGAGATGATCGTGGACTTCAGGAAACAGCAGAGGGAGCACACCCTATCCACATTGACTGGACAGTAGTGGAGAAGGTGGAAAGTTTTAAGTTCCTAGGCGTACACATCACAGACAAACTGAAATGGTCCACCCACACAGTGTGGTGAAGAAGGCGCAATAGCGCCTCTTCAACCTCAAGACGCTGAAGAAATTTGGCTTGTCACGCAAAACCCTGACAAATTTTACAGATGCACAATCGAGAGCATTCTGTCGGGCTGTATCACAGCCTGGTACGGCAGCTGCATCGCCCTCAACCGCAAGGCTCTCCAGAGGGTGGTGCGGTGTGCACATTTACATTTTACATTTAAGTCATTTAGCAGACGCTCTTATCCAGAGCGACTTACAAATTGGTGCATTCACCTTATGATATCCAGTGGAACAACCACTTTACAATAGTGCATCTAACTCTTTTAAGGGGGGGGGGGTTAGAAGGATTACTTTATCCTATCCTAGGTATTCCTTAAAGAGCACATTGCACAATGCATCACTGGTGGCAAACTACCTGCCCTCCATGACACCTACAGCACCCGATGTCACAGGAAGGCCAAAAAGATCATGAAGGACATCAACCACCAGAGCCACTGCCTGTTCACACCGCTACCATCCAGAAGGCGAGGCCAGTACAGGTGCATCAAAGCTGGGACCAAGAGATTGAAAAACAGCTTCTATCTCAGGGCCATCAGACTGCTAAACAGCATTCACTAACTCAGAGAGGCTGTTGCCTACATTGAGACCACTTTAGTCACTATACATTGAGACCACTAGTCACTTTATACAATGCTACTCTAAATAATGCAATTTTAATAATGTTTACGTATCTTACATTACTCATATCACATGTACATAGTGTATTTTATACCAGCTATTGCACCTTGCCTATGCCGCTCGGCCATCACTCATCCATATACTTATATGTACATATTCTCATTCACCCCTTTAGATTTGTGTGTATTAGGTTGTTGTTGGAGAATTGTTAGATTACTTGTTAGATATTACTGCACTAACAGAACTAGAAGCACAAGCATTTCGCTACACTCGCATTAACATCTACTAACCATGTGTATGTGACAAATAAAATTTGATTTTACTTGATTTGATTTGCTCCACTACAGCCCAGTTGATGATAATGGAGGCGTGCTCGGTCCTCCTTTTCCTGTAGTCCACAATCATCTCCTTTGTCTTGATCAAGTTGAGGGAGAGGTTGTTATCCTGGCACCACACTGCCAGGTCTCTGACCTCCTCCCTATAGGCTGTCTCATCATTGTCGGTGATTAGTGTCGTCATCAAACTTAATGATGGTGTTGGTGTCATGCTTGGCCATGCAGTAATGGGTGAATAGGGAGTACAGGAGGGGACTGCGCACACACCCCTGAGGGGCCCCCATGTTGAGGATCAGAGTGCCAGATGTGTTTGTTACCTACCCTTACCACCTGGGGGTGGCCCGTCAGGAAGTCCAGGATCCAGTTGCATAGGAAGCTGTTTAGTCCCAGGGTCCTTAGCCTAGTGATGAACTTTGAGGGCACTGTGGTGTTGAAAGCTTAGTTGTAGTCAATGAACAGCATTCACACGTAGGTGTTCCTTTTGTCCAGGTGGGAAAGGGCAGTGTGGAGTGCATTAGAGAGTGCATCATCTGTGGATCTGTTGGAGCGGTACGCAAATTAGATTGGGTCTAGGGTTTCTGGGATAATGGTGTTGATGTGAGTCATGACCAGTCTTTCAAAGCACTTCATGGCTAGAGATGTGAGTGCTACGTGTTGGTAGTAATTTAGGCAAATTACCTTGGTGTTCTTGGGCAAAGGGACTATGGTCGTCTGCTTGAAACATGTTGGTATTACAGACTCAGTCATTGACATGTTGAAAATGTCAGTGAAGACACTTGCCAGCTGGTCAGCGCATGCTCGGAGTACATGTCCTGGTAACCTGTCTGGCCCTGCGGCCTTGTGAATGTTGACCTGTTTAAAGGTCTTACTCACATCTGCTACGGAGAGCGTGATCACAAAGTCGTCTGGAACAGCTAATGCTCTCATTCATGCTTCAGTGTTGCTTGCCTCGAAGCGAGCATAGAAGTTATTTAGCTCGTCGGTAGGCTCGTGTCACTGGGCAGCTGGCGGCTGTGCTTCCCTTTGTAGTCCATAATAGTTTGCAAGCCCTGCCACATCCGACGAGCGTCAGAGCCGTTGTAGTACGATTCAATCTTAGTCCCGTGTTGATGCTTGCCTGTTTGATGGTTCGTCGGAGGGCATAGCGGGATTTCTTATAAGCATCCGGGTTAGAGTCCGGCTGCTTGAAAGTGGCAGCTCTACCCTTTAGCTTATTGTGGATGTTGCCTGTAATCCATGGCTTCTGGTTGGGGTATGTACGGTCACTGTGGGGACGATGTCATCGATGCACTTATTGATCAAGCCAGTGACTGATGTGGTGTACTCCTCAATGCCATCGGAAGAATCCCGGAACATATTCCATTCTGTGCTAGCAAAACAGTCCTGTAATTTCCACTTCTACATTTCAGACTTGATTTGCCCTAACTGAAAATGTATCACCACCTACAAAATAATATATATTTATTAGAATCCACATAATCATTCACATTTCCAGTTGCTGTATTATTTTCCTGCTGTAGCAAACTGGCTCAAATTAAGATCCTACATCTGTATGAAGTACAGTAAGCGAAAGGAACACATACAAGGCTTTCTCACCTCATGGCCCACCCCGACCCTGACACAACCCTATTGAGATGATCAAGTGATGTCGTCATTGCCATAATGCTTAGGGTTTGTCTGACACAAGGATATGGATTATATGAAGGCGAAAATGGTTCACCAGTGTCACTGGTCTTTGATATAGTCATAAGGACATGACCTTGCTACTAGTCTTAAGAGACCTATTGATGACACATGACCATTGTTCAACTCGACATTGAAAGACCATTGACACAAAGCAGTTGGATGCAATGGTAGATGGTTCAGTTGATGGAAATGTACAGTATACTTTCTGATGTGTTGTTAGGTGCTTTCTCCAAAGAGCCAGAGAGTGCTTTAGAACCTGGGAGGACGCTGCCAATGTCAAGGCTATAGCAGTTATTGTGCTGAGCAGAGAAAATAGTGGAGCTGAAAGACAGAGAGAGTGTGTGTGTGTATGTGTGTGTGTTCGTGTGTGTGTTCGTGTGTGTGTTCGTGTGCGCGTGCGTGCACAGTGAATACGGAGTGGCACAGAGTAGTCCCCTAGAAGTGAAGGCAAGGGAGGCCTGTCAACATTCTAACAGATGTGTAAATTAGTACCTAGACGAATGTTAGGGACATTTGAATGTACCACTGACAGGCAAATATGTTTAAAGAAATTGGTGCAAGTGGGGGAAATTGCCTATGTCATTTTTTAACATTTATATTTAATAAAAATATCTCGTTATTCCACAATGCGATTACACATTCTCCCTAAAGGAGCTTCTCAACTTTAATTTGAAAATGTATGTGGCTTAATACAACACCATTTGCATAACAAGGTACGTAATTGTACATCCACCCATATTTAACGCGATAGCGTGGCCCGCACGGCCGTAAAAAGTTAATAATTTTTCTGATAGCTCATTAATAAATTATACAACACCAAATACAGTATTTATAAAATGAAACATTCAGAGGTTTCAGATCACAATAGGTTGTTGGATATAAAAGCTTAAAACACTTCCAGTGTATTTCAGTTAGAAGTAATTTCAAAGAGAGTCTGTGAAAAATATTATAATGTCCAAAGGAGAATTAATGCCTGGATAGGAATAGAGTCTGCGCTATTTAACTTGACCCATAGCCACCATGACAGGATCATATCCTACTGTATAACTTGGCCCATAGCCTCCACGACAGGATCATATCCTACTGTATAACTTGGCCCATAGCCACCATGACAGGATCATATCCTACTGTATAACTTGGCCCATAGCCACCATGACAGGATCATATCCTACTTTATAACTTGGCCCATAGCCACCATGACAGGATCATATCCTACTGTATAACTTGGCCCATATCCACCATGACAGGATCCTACTGTATAACTTGGCCCATAGCCACCATGACAGGATCATATCCTACTTTATAACTTGGCCCATAGCCACCATGACAGGATCCTACTGTATAACTTGGCCCATAGCCACCATGACAGGATCATATCCTACTTTATAACTTGGCCCATAGCCACCATGACAGGATCATATCCTACTGTATAACTTGGCCCATAGCCACCATGACAGGATCATATCCTACTTTATAACTTGGCCCATAGCCACCATGACAGGATCCTACTGTATAACTTGGCCCATAGCCTTCATGACAGGATCATATCCTACTGTATAACTTGGCCCATAGCCTCCATGACAGGATCATATCCTACTTTATAACTTGGCCCATAGCCACCATGACAGGATCCTACTGTTTAACTTGGCCCATAGCCACCATGACAGGATCATATCCTACTGTATAACTTGGCCCATAGCCACCATGACAGGATCCTACTGTATAACTTGGCCCATAGCCTCTATGACAGGATCATATCCTACTGTATAACTTGGCCCATAGCCTCCATGACAGGATCATATCCTACTGTATAACTTGGCCCATAGCCACCATGACAGGATCATATCCTACTGTATAACTTGGCCCATAGCCACCATGACAGGATCATATCCTACTTTATAACTTGGCCCATATCCACCATGACAGGGTCCTACTGTATAACTTGGCCCATAGCCTCCATGACAGGATCATATCCTACTGTATAACTTGGCCCATAGCCTCCATGACAGGATCATATCCTACTGTATAACTTGGCCCATAGCCTTCATGACAGGATCATATCCTACTGTATAACTTGGCCCATAGCCACCATGACAGGATCCTACTGTATAACTTGGCCCATAGCCTCCACGACAGGATCATATCGTACTGTATAACTTGGCCCATAGCCACCATGACAGGATCATATCCTACTGTATAACTTGGTCCATAGCCACCATGGCAGGATCATATCCTACTGTATAACTTGGTCCATAGCCTCCATGACAGGATCATATCCTACTGTATAACTTGGCCCATAGTCACCATGACAGGATCCTACTGTATAATATGGCCCATAGCCTCCATGACAGGATCATATCCTACTGTATAACTTGGCCCATAGCCACCATGACAGGATCATATCCTACTGTATAATTTGGCCCATAGCCACCATGACAGGATCCTACTGTATAACTTGGCCCATAGCCTCCATGACAGGATCATATCCTACTGTATAACTTGGCCCATAGCCACCATGACAGGATCCTACTGTATAACTTGGCCCATAGCCTCCATGACAGGATCATATCCTACTGTATAACTTGGCCCATAGCCACCATGACAGGATCCTATCCTACTGTATAACTTGGCCCATAGCCACCATGACAGGATCATATCCTACTGTATAACTTGGCCCATAGCCTCCACGACAGGATCATATCCTACTGTAAAACTTGGCCCATAGCCACCATGACAGGATCATATCCTACTGTATAACTTGGCCCATAGCCACCATGACAGGATCATATCCTACTGTAAAACTTGGCCCATAGCCACCATGACAGGATCATATCCTACTGTATAACTTGGCCCATAGCCACCATGACAGGATCATATCCTACTGTATATTTAAGGGACAGTATTTCTAGCATTTGAGCCACACTTGTAAAATCCCTTTGCAAACTCTAGTGTTCCATAAAGTACATTTACAAATAATAATTTATAAACACAATCATCAATTTAACATTAAAAAAAGAATGCAGCACTTCAGACGATTGGACAATTAGACAAATAATTGGGTATACTCGAAAATAAAGCTTTTTTAGTCCTTCGTCGCATTCCATGGTTAATGGTCATTTCCGGTACCTCCTGACCTTTTTTAAAATACCGTTTTCTTTATTCTCACACAGCCTCAGCTTTGCTTTATGCATTTATTTATCCATAATTGCTTCTGCTCTTGAGGGTATTTGTCTTGGGAGTAACACTGATCTTTATGTGTGTAATTGGTGCATGAAACATATTGACCCTGTTGAGAAAGAAGATGTCCAGTGTGGGTGGTATATAAAAAATCTCTCAAGTCCTAAATGTGTTACTACTCCTCCATAGTTCAGTGATGACCCCCGCTAATACGTTTGTGTACTGTATTGAGCCATCATGGTGGATTGCAGACCCACGTCTACATCATCGCAGCATCGATATAAGCATTTATTCTCTTGTTTATTGAGTTAAATTGCATATACACTACAGGTGAAAAGTTTGAGAACACCAAGTTTTTCTTTATTTTTATTATTTTCTACATTGTAGAACAATAGTGAAGACATCACAACTATGAAATAACACACATGGAATCATGTTCTAATGAAAATAGTGTTTATTTTTGAGATTCTTCAAAGTAGCCACCCTTTGCCTTGATGACAGCTTTGCACACTCTTGACATTCTCTCAACCAGCTTCACCTGGAATGCTTTTCCAACAGTCTTGAAGGAGCACTTGTTTGCTGCTTTTCCTTCACTCTGCGGGCCGACTCATCCCACAAATTTTGAATTTGGTTGAGTTCGGGTGATTGTGGAGGTCAGCTCATCTGATGCAGCACTCCATCACTCTCCTTCTTGGTAAAATAGCCCTTACACAGCCGGGAGTTGTGTTGGGTCATTGTCCTGTTGAAAAACAAATGATTGTCCCTCTAAGCCCGAACAAAGACATGGCGGGTTGGAACCAAAAATCTCCAATTTGGCCTCCAGATCAAAGGACAAATTTCCACCGGTCTAATGTCGTGTTTCTTGGCCCAAGCATGCCTCTTCTTCTTATTGGTGTCCTTTAGTAGTGGTTTCTTTGCAGCAATTTGACCATGAAGGCCTGATTCACACAGTCGCCACTGAACAGTTGATGTTGAGATGTGTCTGTTACTTGAACTTTGTGAAGCATTTATTTGGGCTGCAATTTCTGAGGCTGGTAACTCTAATGAACTTAGAGTTAAAGTCCTCATGAGAGCCAGTTTCATCATAGCGCTTGATGGTTTTTGCTACTGCACTTGAAGAAACTTTCAAAGTTTTGGAAATTTGTTTAACACTTTTTTGGCTACTACATGATTCCATATGTATTATTTCATCGTTTTAATGTCTTCACTATTATTCTACAGTGTAGAAAATAGTAAAAAATAAAGAAAAACCCTTGAATGAGTAGGTGTTCTAAAACTTTTGACCGGTAGTGTAGATATATATTCCCTCTGGAATATTCAATCACATATTTTCGCTAATACGAACAGACAGAGAAGTAAATATCAATAACAATAGGTTTCGAATATGTGCAGTGGTGTAAAGTACTTAGGTAAAATTGCTTTCAAGAACTACTTAAGTAATTTTTTGTGGTATCTGTACTTTACTTCACTATATTCCTAAAGAAAATGATGTACTTTTTACTCCGTACATTTCCCCCGACACCCAAAAGTACTCGTTACATTTTGAATGCTTAGCAGGACAGGAAAATTGTCTAATTGACACACTTATCAAGAGAACATCACTGGTCATCCCCTGCCTCTGATCTGGAGGACTTACTAAACACATGCTTCATTTGTAAAGGATGTCTGAGTGATAAATTGAGCCCCTGTCTATCTGTAAAAAAAGAAAAGAAAAAAAAAACTTGAAAATGTGTCCGTCTGCTTTGCTTAATATAAGGAATTTTTAATTATTTTTACTTTTACTTTTGAAACTTAAGTATATTTAAAACCAGATACTTTTAGACTTTTACTCAAGTAATATTTTACTGGGACACTTTCACTTTTACTTGAGTAATTTTCTATTAAGGTATCTTTACGACAATTGGGTACTTTTTCCACCACTTATTATGTGCCATCGAATAGTTGATCTTTCCTATTTAGTTTGTCTATTCTGCATATTTATCTGCTTCATTTTTATAATCAAATGTTCTCCACTTTTGAATACATTTCAAGTAAATTGATGATTCTGCCGGTGATGTGATGCAGATAAATTGCTGCACCGAGTCATGCAGATGAATTGCCATACTACTGACAAAACACTGAGATTCTTCAAGGACTTACAATATACGATGACAGATCAGCAAGATGATTTTCATGCCCAAAAGTGAAATCTATGCATCTACTCCTATAATTCACCATTTAGCCATGCTTTAGGTTACGTTGAGGAAAGCTTAAGAATACGTCAAGTAATCAATCTCATTCTATATTTTGGTGAAGAAATGCAAACTATAGAAAGAGGAGTTTTGAAGTTTCCCTGACACGTGCCAGTTTGGCATCGATTGGCATCAGGGTGGCAGGGTGGCATCACGCATCAGATCCCCAGGTTGTTCCACTGTCACTTGTGCTCATATTCAGCTGTACGATGGCTGGGTGCTTTGACAGTGGGCATCGGTGGCAGTCGTGCCAGTCGTACCAGCTGCCCCATTCGCGGTGCCAACTCTGATCAGCCTTACTTTTACACTAGAGATTGTAGAGGTAGGTCATTCTTCTCTATTCTCTAAAGTATAATCAAGTTAAAGGTTGATTTAAGAAGAAACAACTTTGACTTGCTGCTTGCTGAGGTGTTAGAAAAATACAAGGAGCCTTTTCATGCTGGGTGTACATTACACGACTTTCAAAATCCTGACATAGCTGAGCATCTCACATTAAACGGCTGTCTTTCTTCTAGTTTTTTGTCTTGCCAACGTAGTGGGGCGCACAATAAATTATCTTTCACAGACGGGGTTCACACACTGCAAGATTCTTCACTTGGATTCTCAATATCATCACGCTATCTCTCGAAAACAATGATGTGATGAGATTGTTAATGTAGCTACAAGAAGCTGTGGCTCAAAGCAGACTCATAAACTTTTTCAGTCAGACATTCACACTTGCCATACAGCCATACAGAGTTGAATTATCTCGCCAACATTTTGAATTGAATAACATTGATTGTGAACTTCAGAGCTGTAACGATTTGACACTTTGGCTTTGGTTAAACGCATACTAGTAATCATCGCTCGTGCTCGACAGTGTACACATTCTGGGTGATGCGAAACAACGTCCTCATTGGGCACTCATTGGTTGAATCAATGTTGTTTCCATTCCATTTCAATGAAATTATGTTGAATCAACGTGGAATAGAAGTTGAACTATGGGTCATCATCTCACTGGCCTCTTCTCTGGCGAGC
The DNA here is from genome assembly GCF_045679555.1 of Salvelinus alpinus. Taxonomy (NCBI): domain Eukaryota; kingdom Metazoa; phylum Chordata; class Actinopteri; order Salmoniformes; family Salmonidae; genus Salvelinus; species Salvelinus alpinus. Next base: position 79,580,318 of record NC_092089.1, on the reverse strand, counting down.
TCTCATTAACTATTGCTGATCATCATTCTCAAAAATGCTGGTTGTACTACAAGAGCATTGCAGATTTTGTGCCGTTAAAATCAAACATTTTTGAAAATATCGTGATCGGTAGCCCTCAGGTTGCGACCGTTCACATTAAGCCTCGCGCCCCGAGTAGGCAACGACATAGTGATTTTGTCTCCGATCTCAAAAACTTGTCTGGGACAGCTAAATCGGGGCCAAAATCCTTTATGCTTTATGACTCATTCACTGAGCATTGGGATGCTGACGTTGATGGCTTGTTTTATCGAGGTAGTTACCCGTTAATGTGCTCAGAATTTCAAAGTGCATTGCTCGACATTAAAAGCAAGAGCTTGTCATTTGGATGGAGGGAGGCAAAATGCTTTTCTTTGTTTATCGATGAGAGTATGGGGAGATCAGAGTGACGGAGTAAAACTGTTTTCCACCTTTAGCCGAAATGGAATTGTCCCCCCATGACACCAACGACTGCTCTGAAAACTAAAAACCTTTACCTAAGTCCTGAAAACTGGGGTTTACGCTCCTTTAAATCTGAGTCATTGTAACAGGAAAAGCAGTTTCAAACCACAGACATTGAATAAGGACAAAACATTTTCTGCAGGGATCTTTGTTGCCATGATGCATGGTCACCAGGGTTCAAACTGTATTTTTGTGTCCTTATAAAATCTACATTTCTTGAGGGATGTTTTGGTCGTAATGCATGGTCACCAGACCTGGGTTCTATTAGTCTTATTGTGTCCTTTCAAATACTTTAGTCATGCCACAGCGAATTAATACTGAGGCTCCAAAGCATTTGGAAATCCAGAAGTGAAAGTCATTACAGGCAGGAAACGTCGATCTGCATAGTGCCTTTCACATCGATTTTCAACAGCCTAACCCAAGGAGGTAAAAAGGCATGCAATATTTCACTGGATACTGAAGTAGGCCAATCAAGAATGCAAGCGTTGCTGTTTGGATAGATTGGTGCACTGCATGATGTCTGTCATCAGGTCTGTCTGAGTGTTGCTGCAGGGTTTGCTGACCTCTGTAGTCACCCCCCCTCTCTTTCTCCCTCTCTCCCTCTCTCTCCCTCTCACACTCTCTCCATGCCTCCCTCTCTCCCTTTCTCTTTCTCTTTCTCTCTCTCTGACAACTAGATTTAGGAAAGCGTGGCGACTTAGGGCTCTGAGATATGTAGTAGGCAAGATATCATATCATACACTTTTTTTTTATGTGCTGGGGAAATATTTCATAGGATTTATCAGTGGAAGCTGCCATGTTTCGGTTCATCTGCACTGTGTCTCCTACTCCTTCTCATCCCCCTCCTTCTTCATCATCCTCTACCTCCTCCCCTTCATCCTATTTCATCATCCTCCACCTCCTCCTCCCCTTCATCCGACTTCATAATCCTCCTCCCCTTAATCCTACTTCATCATCCTCCTCCCCTTCATTCTACTTCATCATCATCCTCCCCTTCATCCTACTTCATCATCCTCCTCCCCTTCATCCCCTTCATCATCCTCCTCCCCTTCATCCTACTTCATCATCCTCCTCCCCTTCATCCTACTTCATCATCTGCCTCCCCTTTATCCTACTTCATCATCCTCCACCTCCTCCTCCCCTTCCTTCTACGTCATCATCCTCCACCTCCTCCTCCCCTTCATCCTACTTCATCATCCTCCACCTCCTCTTCCCCTTCATTCTATTTCATCATCCTCTACCTCCTCCTCCCCTTCATCCTACTTCATCATCCTCCACCTCCTCTTCCCCTTCCTTCTACGTCATCATCCTCCACCTCCTTCTCCCCTTCATCCTACTTCATCATCCTCCACCTCCTCTTCCCCTTCATCCTATTTCATCATCCTCTACCTCCTCCTCCCCTTCATCCTACTTCATCATCCTCCACCTCCTCTTCCCCTTCCTTCTACGTCATCATCCTCCACCTCCTCCTCCCCTTCATCCTACTTCATCATCCTCCACCTCCTCTTCCCCTTCATCCTATTTCATCATCCTCTACCTCCTCCTCCCCTTCATCCTACTTCATCATCCTCCACCTCCTCTTCCCCTTCCTTCTACGTCATCATCCTCCACCTCCTCTTCCCCTTCCTTCTACATCATCATCCTCCACCTCCTCTTCCCCTTCATCCTATTTCATCATCCTCTACCTCCTCCTTCCCTTCATCCCACTTCATCATCCTCCTCCTCCTCCTCCTCCCCTTCATCCTATTTCATCATCCTCCACCTCCTCCTCCCCTTCATTCTACTTCATCATCCTCCACCTCCTCCTCCCCTTCATCCTACTTCATCATCCTCCACCTCCTTCTCCCCTTCATTCCACTTCATCATCCTCTACCTCCTCCTCCCCTTCATCCCACTTCATCATCCTCTACCTCCGCCTTCCCTCCTCCTGAGAATGGCTTTGCTTTGTGATTAATACAGTATGCTCAGACAGAATGAAATGGATCTTCTCTTTACTTTGCTCCAAGATTACACTGTTGTCTAATCGAGAAATGTTTGAATGGAGGCAGCTGCCTTTTTGTTGGAAATGTCATTTGAAATGGCGGGTGATATGGTATATTCGGGAAATTCCATGTCTCGTGCACAATGGAAAGTTTAATCACATGACACATTTCTCATAACTGTGGAACCTCTTATAAAGGGTGAATAAGGTCCCTGATGAATTAATGAAAAGAGATATTTGAAAATCAGTACCATCCCTCTCTGAGCACTGCTCCAAACCGCCCTCATTTCCACTGCTCAATTACATTACGTTATGTGGAGACATCATTAGAGCCCACTTGGTGTGTGTAACTCGAAATGACTCCAACATTGCCTAACTATTGGCCACTGATACAGTGAAGGAATTATAGATAATTGTCCAACTTCCCAAGTAAGCATTTCACTCTACCATTTACTCCTCTGTATCATGTACATGTGACAAATACACTTTAATTTGATTTGAATTACTGTTTAATAGCTTGTTCAGTCTAACCAGGCAGTTTATTTATATTCATATTCAGTCTTGTTAGTTTCATTTGAAGATTTTTGGTCCTTCCTAAATCCGAAATGGTATTTAACACCTTGAGATATAGATATGGGAAATGACATTTCTAAATGGACATTTTCAAGTATGATTGATATATTCCCTCTGGAATATTCAATCACATATTTTCGCTAATACGAACAGACAGAGTAGAAATTGGGTAAGTGTGAGATATAGTATGACAGTTTATTTCTTTTATCTGAAATGGCTAAATCTATTTAATATCGAGGATGGGAACCCATAATGCAAGTTAAATTGCAAAACTACCTCTGTCAATGTCACATTGTGTGCTGATGCAGCATCCAATTTGACTTGTTATTACCCACTGCAACATTTTAAAATGCAATTACAGCACTCAGTACAAAACAGCCTATACACTTGAACTGTATTCGATACTGTCACGCCCTGACCTTAGAGATCCTTTTTATGTCTCTATTTTGGTTTGGTCAGGGCGTGAGTTGGGGTGGGCATTCTATGTTTTGTTCTATGTTGTCCTTTTCTATGTGTTTGGCCTGGTATGGTTCCCAATCAGAGGCAGCTGTCAATCGTTGTCTCTGATTGAGAACCATACTTAGGTAGCCTGTCCCACCTATGTTTGTGGGTAGTTGTTTCCTGTTTTCTGTTGTGTGTCTGCACCAGCCAGAACTGTTTCGGTCGTTCTCTTTGTTATTTTTGTTATTTCAGTGTTCATTAAATAAATATGGACACGTACCATGCTGCACCTTGGTCCTCTCCTTCCAACAGCCGTTACAGATACACATGGATTCCCCCCCCCCCCCCAAAAATACAGTTTTCATATAGTGGTGATTTTAGAAGGGTTTGATAGGTTAATTATCAGACCACTGTCTTTATCTACTGCACTCAAATGGGAAATGGATGATGGAACTAATTTGAGCGTGCTGACACAGGTTGGCCCCGACTGCCTAGCAGGGGTAGAACAGAGCATGATGGCTGACCTTTCCTTTCCTCCACACAGCAAAACATGGAATGTACAGTGATCATTATCCTCATATACTGTACACTGAGTGTACAAAACATCTTCCTAATATTGAGATGCACCCCCTTTTGCCCACAGAACAGACTCAATTCGTTAGGGCATGGACTCTATAAGGTGTAGAAAGCATTCCACATGGATGCTGGTTCATGTTGACTCCAATTTTCCCACAATTGTGTCAAGTTGGCTTAGATGTCCTTTGGGTGATGGACCATTCTTGATACACAAGGGAAACTGTTGAGCGTGAAAAACCCAGCAGCGTTGCAGTTCTTGACACAAACTGGTGCGCCTGGCACCTACTACCGTACCCTGTTCAAAGGCACTTAAATCTTTTGTCTTGCCCATTGACCCTCTGAATGGCACACATACACAATCCACGTCTCAATTGTCTCAAGGTTAACAAATCATTTTTTAACCTGTCTCCTCCTTTTCATCTACACTGATTAAAGTATATTTAACAAGTGACATCAATAAGGGATCATAGCTTTCACCTGGATTCAGCTGGTCAGTCTATGTCATGGAAAGAGCAGGTGTTCTTAAAGTTTTGTACACTCAGTGTATGTTACAGCACTTTACTGCTCCCTGCTCTTTTCTTGCTTAAAGTGGCAATCAGCTGAGGGATGGAGCTGGAGAAATGTAACCACTCTCAAATTCATAGACAGAGCTATGGATGCAAGGAGTGACCATCCATGATCTGAAAATTATGGTTTTAACATTTTTTTTTAGGCTATACATTATTTATTTACGTTGTTTAAAACATTGTAGTAAAAAAAGTATTATATTTTGGGTGCTGATGGGGTACGACAGTTGAACTAAGCTCATAAGGATTTAAGTTATACATTAATTATATGTACCCATTGATTCTTGAAGAATATACAGTGCATTCGGAAGGTATTCAGACCCCTTGACTTTTTCCACATCTTGTTACGTTACATCCTTTTTCTAAAATTGATTAAATTGGTCGTTTTTTTCCCCTTCATCAATCTACACACAATACCCCATAATGACAAAGCAAAAAGAGGTTTTTAGAAATGTTAGCAAATGTATCAAAAATAAAAAACGGAAATATCAAATTTACATAAGTATTTAGACCCTTTGCTCAGTAGGTTGTTGAAGCACTTTTGACAGCGATTAAAGCCTCGAGTCATCTTGGGTATTACGCTATAAGCTTGGCACACCTATATTTGGGGAGTTTCTCCCATTTTTCTCTGCAGATCCTCTCAATCTCTGTCAGGTTGGATGGGTAACGTCTCTGCACAGCTATTTTCGGGTTCTCCAGAGATGTTCGATCGGGTTCAATTCCGGGCTCTGGCTGGGCCACTCAAGGACATTCAGAGACTTGTCCCAAAGCCATTCCTGCGTTGTCTTGAATGTGTGCTTAGGGTCGTTGTCCTGTTGGAAGGTGAACCTTCGTCCCAGTCTGACGTCCTGAGCGCTCTGGAGCAGGTTTTCATCAAGGATCTCTCTGTACTTTTCTCCCTTAATCTTTCCTTCAAACCTGATTCATCTCCCAGTCCCTGCCGCTGAAAAACATCCCCACAGCATGATGCTGCCACCACCATGCTTCACTGTAGAGATGGTGCCAGGTTTCCTCCACACGTGACGCTTGGCATCCAGGCCAAATAATTCAATCTTGGTTTCATCAGACCAGAGAATCTTGTTTCTCATGGTCTGAGAGTTCTTTAGGTGCCTTTTGGCAAACTCCAAGCGGGCTGTCATGTGCCTTTACTGAGGAGTGGTTTCCATCTGGCCACTCTACAATAAAGGTCTGATTGGTGGAGTGCTGCTGAAATGGTTGTCCTTCTGGAACTCTGGAGCTCTGTCAGAGTGGCCATGGGGTTCTTGGTCACCTCCCTGACCAAGGCCCTTCTCCCCCGATTGCTCAGTTTGGCTGGGCGGCCAGCTCTAGGAAGAGTATTGGTGGTTCCAAACTTATTCCATTTAAGAATGATGCAGGCCACTGTGTTCTTGGGGACCTTCAATGTTGCAGAAATGTTTTGGTACTCTTCCCCAGATCTGTGCCTCGACACAGTCCTGTCTCAGAGCTCTATGGACATTTCGACCTCATGGCTTGGTTTTTGCTCTGACATGCACTGTCAACTGTGGGACTTTATATAGACAGGTGTGTGCCTTTCCAAATCATGTCCAATCAATTGAATTTACCACAGGTGGACTCCAATCAAGTTGTAGAAACATCTCAAGGATGATCAATGGAAACAGGATGCACCTGAGCTCAATTTTGTTTTTTATTCTGAAACATCTCAAAGATCATCAATGGAAACAGGATGCACATGAGCTCAATTTTGTTTTTTATTTAAAAAATCTGTCTTCGCTTTGTCATTATGGGGTTATTGTCTGTAGATTGATGAGGGAAAAAAATGTATTCAATCAATTTAATAGTAAGGCTGTAACGCAACAAAAATGTGGAAAAAGTGAAGGGGTCTGAATGCTTTCCGAATTCACTGTAAGTCCAAAAATGTATGTAGAAACTGCAGATTGCCCCTTTATCTTACACTTGTTGGCTCAACATCAGATGAAGACCTATTATAAAAGAGGGCATCCGTTCCTTTGCTAATCAGTTGGAATTGCTTGCTTGAAGCACCCTCTAATTTTAATCACTGAGGTCAACGTGGTCTTTCCCCACCGCTATGGTTCACTTCATCTTTTTTTGCTCACATGGGAATACAAGGCTATATGGCATCGCAGGCTAGCAGTCCGTCCTTTCTGAAGGCCGCAATTATGTGACAGGATTATATCATAGATTATTACCGTTATCTTTTGTCCGAGTCTCAATGGATTAATCTCTTACATGTCTGTGTTCTTAGCCAGAGATGATACCCATATCACACAATGAACATGGGGAACCTCTTGCCTAAAATAGAACCCTAGAAAACAAATCAATGACCTTACCATGATCAAAGGAAGTGCCCAGGACTCATAGACATACCAGTAATGTCCATAAACACATCTGGCAGCATCAGTTTGAAATGAAATACAATGAAGCACCTGAGTATTTTATAAAAAATACTGTTTTACTGTTTATGAACATGGCTTAATAACACTGCTGTGACATGTGTTGTTGCTTACACTGCCTATATTCCACCCAGAGCCTTGAGAGGGCCTAACAATGCTGTGTTCAGGTTGTCAGACTTTTGGAAAGTAACAGATTTTTTGCAAACCGTGCCAGTCTCTCTAGAACCTCCTCAACCTCCAGAGAAGAAGGCAGTCAACAAAATGTACTGTAACTGTTGGAGGATGGATTTCATAGCCAGCTCCAAGGCTATGGACAAATACAGATATTCATCATTAAGGCCTCTACCAGCTGACAGATGTCTCACTGTATTTAGCAACTTATTTTTCATTTATTCTGCAGACTTTCACTAGTGTCTCATGGCAATTTTCTAAATATTTCAATAAGAACTTGGTCTCTTTGTTGTCTTTTATGTAACTATGGAACATTTCCCAAGGTGATATACTTTACTGTTGATAAGTACAGTAGATTGGTGGGTGGGTAGTTGGATGGCTGATAGGTAGGTGGGTGGATCTGAGGTTGCATTGCTAGCTGGATTGTGCACTACAATAGAATGTACTTTATGAAAGGGAAGGACAAAGTGCATTACATGTATAAATGTAATTCATTGCAGTAGAAACAATGTAGCATGAAAAACAGGCATATCGTTAAGCCCAGAAGATTATGTTAATATAAGTATATCTGTTCACTGGGGCTAAGCATATTAGAATCTGGAAATTTATGAGACATTTTTTTATTTTCCTTGCCTTTCAGATATAAATTCTGACCTGGATCAGAGATTGAAATAAATGTTAATTCACTTCAGGAATTATGAGCCAAGAAGTTCATTTTATTGGTTATCACCCGAGATAGTGTAAGGCTGCGGTGTCTAGAATCCATGTATCATATACCCACTGCTGCTGCAATGTTCCTGAAATATATGGAGAATAGCTCATGTTGATGACAGTTCATTGCCTTGGAAGGAAATACATCTTGGAAACTTACAGCAAACCCATAACCCTGAGGTCACACACTATGCCAGTTTCTTACACAGCAGCAAAGGCATATACTGCACGTACCTCAGGCTTGAGAACTGAACTCAGAATACACCAGTGACCTGAAGACATTGAATTCATCCTAGTATAATCAACCTATGAGACCAGATTATTTGGTGTTTTTTGGGGATCCTTTTGAATGTTATTGTATAGACAGTAGTAGGGTCACAGACAGAGTGGCCAAGACGGGGCTCAATACCCCACAGTGTGGAGCATGTGGTCTGGAGTCAGAAGCACTACCGCTAGACCATACTCCAGTACCAGAATCATGTGTTATGATAGACAGGTAGTATTTGCATAAATGTAGATGTATGATGTCACCTTAGCATGATTTGTGTCTCTCCTCTGCATTTTCGGATAATGTAGTTAACATTCTTTGAATAAAGAGATCATTGTCAAGCTCATAGTCCTGACCCCTTGACTGATGGGATGGCACAAGTTATTAAGTGTCTGTCTGGATATTATGCCAACATCAACATCCTTCCTACCTAACAATACATCTCCTTAGACTGGGGTCCCGTGTGAATTGCTCATCACACAAGGCCCTCAATGAAAAAAACAGCTGCGCTGACAGATGTTCAGAAGGAAAGAATTCCCATCGTGCAGGGAGGCAGACAGTATTCCCAACTAGTATTACAGGAGAGGATTTGGAGCCTAAAGGGGATTTGGAGCCTATATCTGTCTGTCCAACTCCCTATTTCAATAGGCGGGAATCAGACAGGATAAATCAAATTATTTGTTTAGCTGAGGATTACTCTACTCTCCTTGGCTCGTATTCACAAAGCATCTCAAAATAGGAGCGCTGATCGAGGATCAGATCCTCCATCTTATTCATTATGATGACTGATCAAAACTGATCCTAGATCAGCATTCCTCCCCAGGCCTGCTCCTCCTTAGTCTAGCTCACCTATCATCACACATTTACCTTTTAATAACAGTACACACAGATGAGGAAGCACATTGAAACACTGCATTTCCTGGATTCATGCATGGTGGTGACATACGTATGTATTCAACTCATCCTGACCCTGGAGTCTCAGTTTAAGCCAAACTGCAATTTCGAGCAGTTTTAAAACAGATCAGAGAAGATCAGAAACTCTTAGCTGAGACAGAAGAGTTAAACACATTCTTCCGTTCCTTGAATCAGTCAGACATCACAGCCGTATGCATCTCCAGACGACGTTGAGAGCTCTATTCCCAAGGTGTGTTGTTTACTTGAGGTTGAGCTGCAGATGCTGAGCTGTGTTCATAAAATTACTCCAAATATCCAATTATCCATCTTTCGGGCTGTGGAACAGAGAGTCCTCCCCAAACCCCAAGAGGATGCCTGTAGTCCTGACACTAACAGAAAAGAAACAACTCCATGTCACAGTCTAAATATAGCAGGTTTTTTCTCTCCTCCTCCTTCTCGCCTCTCTCTCTCTCTCGCTCTGTCTGGAGGAGGATATAAAATACAAATATGCTATACACTGTGGACTGCTGCTTAATTGAAAGGTCAAGATGGGTAATTTTAATGTGTCAAACATGAATTAGTATATATCAGGCATGTATGTTTGAGGCAAAATATCCACTTTTTAAATGTTCCACCGTCTAGTCATTTTTGAGAGCATAGCCGTCTGCTTAGCAACCGTAACACTACTGTAACACAACTGTAACAGCGAAATATGATAGTTGATTTATTCTTAATTATAATTGAGACGTCGAGACTAGTCATTTGATCTAAACAATTCACAATTAGTATGTACCATATCAAGCATAGTCGTGAGGCAAATTATCCACTGTTTCAATTATCCACCATTTAACCATTTGAGTGCAGTCTGCTTAGCAACTGTAACAAATTAATGTATGGTTATAATTGATGATATGACTTTTGTTGATATATTCCTGAACATTTTGGGTGAGGGGTTGAAGAGAAGATAAAAATCGGTGCAAATCTTGTTTGCTAGACCTAATGTACATTTGCTGAGTAGTCCTTGTTTTTTAGTCTGCATTTCAATGGATGGTTGGTTCAGACATTTCTTTCCCAGCTATTGAAGGATGCCTCAGCTGTGGCAGGGAGGGCACACAAGAGGGTCACACGCAATATCGATCAAGGTGCAAATGGGTATGACTCCATCAGCTCCAGTGGTTACTGTGTGTGTCTGAGAGATGTGGGAGGTGATGGAACAGTGTATCGATGGGACAGGGACAGTGCCAAGATTTTGCCAAGATTTTCTAAGGTGTTGTTGTTTCATCCAAATGATCTTGGATGATTATCTTCTGCTGTCTATTATTATAGTCCTCATGTTGAAATCCTTGAATGTGTTTCCATGGCAAAGGTAAAGAGCCTTTACAGTATATAGTCAGTTTGAGAGCTTGAGAAAAAAAGCAAGTGGTTGAACGTTACTAATTAGAAAACTGTGCTAAATTGCTGCTTTCCTGTCTACAAGTTGATAATAATGCTAGATTATAATGCATTATCCCAATGTTTTATGACATCTCCAATTTACTGTAGCACATATTCACTTGAATCAATTAAATAATACTTTTTCGAAGTATGGTGATGCATGTTTTCAGGATAAAAATCTAGTCTGTCCCTTACACTGTGAGAACATCCACAACATATCATATATTTTCTCCCTAATAGTAATGAGCGTAGTGCTAAGACGATACAATCAACCGTGACTTTGCTCTTTTTTACAATGTGTTTGTGCACACTAGATAAACACTACAGATCAGATGTCATACTTTTAGACATAGCATTATGTATTCCTGCATTGTGTTCTTTGTTTCAAAATCAGCGGAAAAGTCATTTCAATAGCAGTGGAACTTTTCAGAAATTGTTGGAATATAAATGGGTTCCCCCTTCTGTTTCTAACCCAGGAGAGAATTCAACAAGAATTCTGCCAAACTCGTCTTTCCTACCTGTTGGAGACTGCGAGGTAGCTTTTACATCTATCAATCTTCATATTGACTCACAAGAAAATGGAGTGCCTGGAGAGAGGGAAGTGGAGGAATATTAAGAAACACAGACGCACAGCCGTGGTAGGAATCAAGCCGAAAATTAGTGAGGTAAAACGGGAATGAAATTGGCTGGGGTTGGAGGAGGAATGGAGGAATGGTGGCATTCCACTGGGCTACCTTTTAATGATGTCTTGTGGCCCGCGGCTGTGCACCGCCAATGGCCTCCTCCTCGTATGCAAAGTTCTTTGGAAGACCCTCTAATAGAATGATTGACTGCTCGGGCAAAGCAACTGATGACAGCCTTCAAAAGCATTGCCCTCGTGTTTAATTACCCGGGGGCTTACAACACATGATGAATAATTGCCTCATAACCGCATGCATAAAGATCGATAATTGGCATTCTCGGCTTAGAATATTAAGTTTTTTTCCCCAGGTTCATTTGCTGCATTACTCACTTCTGAGTACTCGTCAGCTGGCTATACCTGGTGGATTTAATCTCTCTCTGACTAATTGTTAATACCCATCTTCCGTTATGGATCAATCTGTTGTGTGTGGAGACGTGTGTTTTCTCCCGGGCGGCTCATTTGGCTCGTCCCTATGTGCACTTGCAAGCTCACAAATTGTCCATGTGGTTGTGTTTATTGGGGAAAACAACCCCACCGCAGTCAAAGAAAAATCGATGTTCATTTTCACAATGAGTTCAAAATGGGCCAAGCAAAGACTTGTCTCTGAAGTGGTAGCAGTTCATATATTCGTTGGTGTTGTCTCCCAGGTCTCGGAGTGATTCTCTCATTTCACTTGGAGAGAAGGAGAGGGGAAGGAGTGAGGCCATAACTACCTTCCTTTGTGTTCCGTCTAATTGGCCAGCCAGAGAAATCACAGAGAATGGGGGGGACAGCAAAAACAAGCAAAAATGACCCCAACCTTTATCACGTTGGTTGCTGTAGGTTCATTTACCTCAGTCCATCTACAAACACATAGCCTATTAGATATACAATTAGCCACTACACATTAACTCACATTAACTCGGAACCGGGATTAAAAACCATAATTTAATGGGTACAGAAAGATGTAGAACAGCAAAAAGAAGCACAAATGACCCCAGCCATTATCACATCGGTTGCTGTAGCTTGATTTACCTCAGTTCATCTACAAACACATAGCCTATTAGATGTACAATTAGCCACTACACATGAACTCACATGAACTCACATTAACTCACATTAACTCACATAAACTCACATTAACTCACATGAACTCATATTAACTCAGCACTGGGATTAAAAACTATAATTTAATACGTACAGATTGATTTGTTAGCAGAAAAAGTATTTTATTAATAAAAGGTAAACAAATATGTTTGCTTTAAATAACTATTTTTCTGTTGTTGCAGTTTTACAGCTTATTTCCTGCAATTCTACAGATTTTGCCATGGGGTCTGGATAATTTTTTTGCAATTTTAAAAGCACATTTTCTTGCAATTCTACACATGTTGACATGACTTAAGCCATGGGGGTTCCCTGGAGGTCAGGCTGATATTAACAACATGGAGAAGAAGCAGCAGGTCAGGCTGATATTAACAACATGGAGAAGAAGCAGCAGGTCAGGCTGATATTAACAACATGGAGAAGAAGCAGTAGGTCAGGCTGATATTAACAACATGGAGAAGAAGCAGCAGGTCAGGCTGATATTAACAACATGGAGAAGAAGCAGCAGGTCAGGCTGATATTAACAACATGGAGAAGAAGCAGCAGGTCAGGCTGATATTAACAACATGGAGAAGAAGCAGTAGGTCAGGCTGATATTAACAACATGGAGAAGAAGCAGCAGGTCAGGCTGATATTAACAACATGGAGAAGAAGCAGCAGGTCAGGCTGATATTAACAACATGGAGGAGAAGCAGTAGGTCAGGCTGATATTAACAACATGGAGAAGAAGCAGCAGGTCAGGCTGATATTAACAACATGGAGAAGAAGCAGCAGGTCAGGCTGATATTAACAACATGGAGAAGAAGCAGCAGGTCAGGCTGATATTAACAACATGGAGAAGAAGCAGCAGGTCAGGCTGATATTAACAACATGGAGAAGAAGCAGCAGGTCAGGCTGATATTAACAACATGGAGAAGAAGCAGTTGCTCAGGCTGATATTAACAACATGGAGAAGAAGCATCAGGTCAGGCTGATATTAACAACATGGAGAAGAAGCAGCAGGTCAGGCTGATATTAACAACATGGAGAAGAAGCAGCAGCAGGAACCTCGATAGTCTCCCACAAGAGAGAGATGCTCTGGTGAAGCAAACTGTACTGACAGGGAAGGCTGAATACAACTCACTGCTCTCAGGTTAGCTCTTATCATCAAACCTTCACACGTACAGTATTTATTTATTTAACCTTTATTTAACCAGGCAAGCCGGTTAAGTACAAATTCTTACTAACAATGACGGCCTAACCTTCTTCACCTCACATGAGGTAGTCTCCAACAGGGAGGAGAGAAGAGTTTGGCATATTTCTTGTTCCATTTCCCATTTAATTTGGTATGTCTTGGTGTGTTTACCAATTGTCGAATGCAGAGTTTCAGACAACCAGTGGTGCCTTATAGCCTTCGCGTCAGACATCATTACTATATAGCCGGAATAATTAATGTTGAATGTCAAAATAAGCTGCTTTAATTATCTGAATGGTGTGAATTCACCCCCGATCACTTCAGACGTGACTTCTGAAGTGACCTCATTAATTCAGATTAAATTCACACCTCTCAGGGTTGTTGTTCACAGGTTAGTTTCTCCTCCCGCGCCATCCTTGGCCTCCCGCCTCCTCAAACTGGACAATGAACAGACAAGACAGACACAAACAACAGAACACATAGGTTACGTCTAAAATGGCCCCTTATTCCCTATGTAGTGCACTACTTTTGGCCAGAGCTTTCAAAAGTAGTGCACTAATTTAAAATAAAGTGCCATTTGGGACGCAGTTATAGGGAATTGACTGAATTGTGGTATCGAAATACTTTCTTGGAATAGCACTTAAGGTGTTGGTTTTGTTAGCTGGCTATATAATGTTAAGTTGTTTAGAAAAAAAATCTGAAATACCTAAGAATACTGTGTCCTTGAGGTTATTTCCTGTTGGCTGATTGTTATGTGGAGGTTGCTACACACACTGGTCGTTAACCATATTTCAACACTGTCATGTCTGCTGTCATAAAATCCAAAATGTCAACATGTACAGTGACTTCAGAAAGTATTCACAGCCCTTGACTTATTCCACATTTAGTTGTGTTACAGCCTGAATTCAAATTTGATTTCAATAGTTTTCTTTCACCCATCTATACACAATACCACATAATGACAAAGTGAAAACATGCTTTTTGCAAATGTATTGAAAATGAAATACAGAAATATTTCAATTTGAATAAGTATTCAAACCCCTGAGTCAATACTTTGCAGAAGCACCTTTGGCAGCGATTACAGCTGTGAGTCTTCCTGCGTAAGTCTGTAAGAGCTTTCTACACCTGGATTGTGCAACATTTGCCCATTATTCTTTTCAAAATTCTTCAAGTCAAATTGGTTGTTGATCATTGCTAGACAACCATTTTCATGTCTTGCCTTAGATTTTCAATTAGATTTAAGACAAAACTGTAGCTCGGTCTCTCAAGCACATTCCCTGTCTTCTTGGTAAGCAACTCCAATGTAGATTTGGCCTTGTGTTTTAAGTTATTGTCCTGCTGAAAGGTGAATTCATTTCCCAGATTTTGCCTGAGCTTAGCTCCATTCCATTTCTTTTTTATCCTGAAAAACTCACCAGTCCTTAATGATTACAAGCATACCCATAACATGATGCAGCCACCACTATACTTGAAATATGGAGAGTGGTACTCCGTTATGTGTTGTGTTGGATTTTCCCCAAACATAGCACTTTGTATTCAGGACAAAAAGTTAATATCTTTGCCATAGTTTTTGCAGTATTACTTTAGTAACTTGTTGCAAAAGGGATAGATGTTTTGGAATATTTTTATTTTGTCCAAGCTTCCTTCTATTCACTCTGTCAATTAGGTTAGTATTGTGGAGTAACTACAATGTTATTGATCCCTCCTCAGTTTTCTCCTATCAGAGCCATTCAACTCTGTAACTTTGTAATCCCCCTAGAGTCAAATTATGCACCGGTGTGTCAATCTAAGTTACATAACAAACAAAAAATCCCCATCAAAATTTTTCGGTTTAAGCTGGATCCACTGCATCTGCCATTGTCGCACTTCCACAGAGCTGGAGCAGTGTTTGTCAGACCAGGAGACATCCTGAAAATCGGTCTTCTCACAAAAACGTCTTTAGCATCCGAACGGTTCTCTGTTATGCTCTACGGCCATCACAAGTGTCAGGAGACTTGTCTTAAGTCGGTACTGTCGATATGCCAACTTCTGTTTGGTAGCCTCCAAATGGTTTGACCTACAAATCCCACTGTGGAAAGGGGAGATTCCCACGAACACGATGGTGTTCTCTGTTTTGCTCTACGACCCCCACAAGTGTCATGGGACTCGTCTGAATGTATGAAGGCAGTTTTGTGCCTATCCAAAAAAAGGGGTTAAGTACTGTATGAGTAAAAATTTATATATATTTCCTGATTTTTTTATATCTCCTAGATTTAGGACAGACACTTCAAAACCTTGTTAGTTTCCTATGACATTTTTTGGACTGTCCTTTTTGCCATTTATGAATGTGTTATTCAATGCGTTTCTATATGCTTTAGTAGTAAAAACCAAAATCAATATAATTTTTTTGTAATTTTCTCCCCTTTTTCTCCCCAATTTTGTGATTGTCTCATCGCTGCAACTCCCCAACGGGCTCAGGAGAGGTGAAGGTCGAGTCATGTGTCCTCCGAAACATGACCCACCAAGACTCGCTTAATTTTGTAACAACAATTAACCACATTTCTCTTATTTCAAGTTCAAATGTTTTTAATATCCTCTGCCTAATACTCAAAATTCCACATTAAGGTATTGTTTTCCTCTAAATGTTATTCTGAGAGAGATATCTGAGAGAGATATTAACTGTAAAGCCTTATCAGATCTATATAATCTTGGGACTGACTGCATCATTTTGCCGTTAGGGTCACCTTTCACCTCTATGCAGAGATCCACAATGTATTAGGAGACTTTTCATTATGCCCTCTCAACAAAGACAGCTCTTATTTCATAGAGTTTCGGGTAAGAAGGCAGAAATGTGATAACCACACGAGAGAATTTGTCACCTGAAACGTGCTGGTTAAGTCGCACACAAAACAGACACATGCACGCACGCGCACACACACACACATACACACAAATAATGAGTCAAATGGCATGTCAGCAGCTTTGTCATGCCGCTGGAGCATGACAATTGTCCACCCCCTCATTGAGGGTGGACAATTATCAACCTCAGTGAAGGTGGACAATTATATACCGCATTGAAGGTGGACAATTATATACCTCATTGAGGGTGGACAATTACATACCTCCTTGAGGGTTGACAATTATATACCTCATTGAGGGTGGATAATTAAGTGAAAAGTAACAGTTGGGAAGTGAAGACACAGACGTGGTTGCCTAGTATCTCTCTATAAGGTTTTGAAACATTCGGGACAGAATAGAGCGAGAAAAGTTGCTGTAGCAGCCGGTCTAATCAGTTCTGGCCATATTATCTAACTTTACCCTCATTAAGGCAGGCGAGTGACATTTCACTATAGCGCCAAGGGACCCAACAATGCAAATAAATGGAGAGAAACTCAGTGACAATTAACTACAGGACCAAGGGAACTCTACATTTAACTACAGGACCAAGGGAACCCTACATTTAACTACAGGACCAAGGGAACACTACATTTAACTACAGGACCAAGGAACCCTACATTTAACTACAGGACCAAGGAACCCTACATTTAACTACAGGATCAAGGAACCCTACATTTAACTACAGGACCAAGGAACACTACATTTAACTACAGCACCAAGGAACCCTACATTTAACTACAGGACCAAGGACCCTACATTTAACTACAGGACCAAAAAACACTACATTTAACTACAGGACCAAGGAACCCTACATTTAACTACAGGAACAAGGAACCCTACATTTAACTACAGGACCAAGGACCCTACATTTAACTACAGGACCAAGGAACCCTACATTTAACTACAGGACCAAGGAACCCTACATTTAACTACAGCACCATGGAACCCTACATTTATATACAGGACCAAGGAACCCTACATTTAACTACAGGACCAAGGAACCCTACATTTATATACAGGACCAAGGAACCCTACATTTAACTACAGGACCAAGGAACCCTACATTTAACTACAGGACCAAGGAACCCTACATTTAACTACAGTACCAAAGAACCCTACATGTAACTACAGGACCAAGGGAACCCTACATTTAACTACAGGACCAAGGAAACCTACATTTAACTACAGGACCAAGGAACCCTACATTTAACTACAGGACCAAGGAACCCCACATTTAACTACAGGACCAAGGGAACCGTACATTTAACTACAGGACCAAGGAACCCTACATTTAACTACACCACCAAGAAACCCTACATTTAACTACAGGACCAAGATAACCTATATTTAACTACAGGACCAAGATAACCTACATTTAACTACAGGACCAAGATAACCTACATTTAACTACAGGACCAAGATAACCTACATTTAACTACACGACCAAGGAACCCTACATTTAACTACAGGACCAAGGAACCCTACATTTAACTACAGGACCAAGGGAACCCTACATTTAACTACAGGACCAAGGAACCCTACATTTAACTACAGGACCAAGGGAACCCCACATTTAACTACAGGACCAAGGGAACCCTAAATTTAACTACAGGACCAAGGAACCCCACATTTAACTACAGGACCAAGGGAACCCTAAATTTAACTACAGGACCAAGGAACCGTACATTTAACTACAGGACCAAGGAACCCTACATTTAAATACAGGACCAAGGAACCCTACATTTAACTACAGGACCAAGGGAACCGTACATTTAACTACAGGACCAAGGAACATTACATTTAACTACAGGACCAAGATAACCTACATTTAACTACAGGACCAAGATAACCTACATTTAACTACAGGGCCAAGATAACCTACATTTAACTACAGGACCAAGATAACCCACATTTAACTACAGGACCAAGGAACACTACATTTAACTACAGGACCAAGGAACACTACATTTGACTACAGGACCAAGGAACCCTACATTTAACTACAGGACCAAGGAACCCTACATTTAACTACAGGACCAAGGAACCCTACATTTAACTACAGGACCAAGGGAACCCTACATTTAACTACAGGACCAAGGGAACCGTACATTTAACTACAGGACCAAGGACCCTACATTTAACTACAGGACCAAGGAAGCCTACATTTAACTACAGCACCAAGGAACCCTACATTTAACTACAGCACCAAGGAACCCTACATTTAACCACAGGACCAAGATAACCTACATTTAACTACAGGACCAAGATAACCTACATTTAACTACAGGACCAAGATAACCCACATTTAACTTCAGGACCAAGGAACACTACATTTAACTACAGGACCAAGGAACCCTACATTTAACTACAGGACCAAGGAACCCTACATTTAACTACAGGACCAAGGAACCCCTCATTTAACTACAGGACCAAGGAACCCCTCATTTAACTACAGGACCAAGTTAACCCACATTTAACTACAGCACCAAGGAACCCTACATTTAACCACAGGACCAAGATAACCTACATTTAACTACAGGACCAAGATAACCTACATTTAACTACAGGACCAAGATAACCCACATTTCAAATCAAATCAAATCAATTTTATTTTATATAGCCCTTCGTACATCAGCTAATATCTCGAAGTGCTGTACAGACACCCAGCCTAAAACCCCAAACAGCTAGTAATGCAGGTGTAGAAGCACGGTGGCTAGGAAAAACTCCCTAGAAAGGCCAAAACCTAGGAAGAAACCTAGAGAGGAACCAGGCTATGAGGGGTGGCCAGTCCTCTTCTGGCTGTGCCGGGTGGAGATTATAACAGAACTATGCCAAGATGTTCAAAAATGTTCATAAGTGACAAGCATGGTCAAATAATAATCATGAATAATTTTCAGTTGGCTTTTCATAGCCGATCATCAAGAGTTGAAAAACAACAGGTCTGGGACAGGTGGCGGTTCCATAACCGCAGGCAGAACAGCTGAAACTGGAATAGCAGCAAGGCCAGGCGGACTGGGGACAGCAAGGAGTCACCACGGCCGGTAGTCCCGACGTATGGTCCTAGGGCTCAGGTCCTCCGAGAGAAAGAAAGAGAGAAGGAGAAAATTAGAGAGCGCCAAGATTTTCAAAATGTTCATAAATGACAAGCATGGTCAAATAATAATCAGGAATAAATCTCAGTTGGCTTTTCATAGCCGATCATTAAGAGTTGAAAACAGCAGGTCTGGGACAGGTAGGGGTTCCGTAACCGCAGGCAGAACAGTTGAAACTGGAATAGCAGCAAGGCCAGGCGGACTGGGGACAGCAAGGTGTCATCATGCCCGGTAGTCCTGACGTATGGTCCTAGGGCTCAGGTTCTCAGAGAGAAAGAGAGAACGAGAGAATTAGAGAGAGCATACTTAAATTCACACAGGACACTGGATAAGACAGGAGAAGTACTCCAGGTAACCAACTGACCCTAGCCCCCCGACACAAACTACTGCAGCATAAATACTGGAGGCTGAGACAGGAGCGGTCAGGAGACACTGTGGCCCCATCCGAAGAAACCCCCAGACAGGGCCAAACAGGAAGGATATAACCCCACCCACTTTGCCAAAGCACAGCCCCCGCACCACTAGAGGGAAATCCTCAACCACCAACTTACAATCCTGAGACAAGGCCGAGTATAGCCCACAAAGGTCTCCACCACAGCACAAACCAAGGGGGGGCGCCAACCCAGACAGGAAGATCACGTCAGTAACTCAACCCACTCAAGTGACGCACCCCTCCTAGGGACGGCATGAAAGAGCACCAGCAAGCCAGTGACTCAGCCCCTGTAACAGGGTTAGAGGCAGAGAATCCCAGTGGAGAGAGGGGAACCGGCCTGGCAGAGACAGCAAGGGCGGTTCGTTGCTCCAGAGCCTTTCCGTTCACCTTCACACTCCTGGGCCAGACTACACTCAATCATATGACCTACTGAAGAGATAAGTCTTCAGTAAAGACTTAAAGGTTGAGACCGAGTCTGCGTCTCTCACATGGTTAGGCAGACTGTTCCATAAAAATGGAGATCTATAGGAGAAAGCCCTGCCTCCCGCTGTTTGCTTAGAAATTCTAGGGACAATTAGGAGGCCTGCGTCTTGTGACCGTAGCGTACGTATTGGTATGTACGGCAGGACCAACTCGGAAAGATAGGTAGGAGCAAGCCCATGTAACGCTTTATAGGTTAACAGTAAAACCTTGAAATCAGCCCTTGCCTTAACAGGACCAAGATAACCCACATTTAACTTCAGGACCAAGGAACACTACATTTAACTTCAGGACCAAGGAACCCCACATTTAACTACAGGACCAAGAGAACCTACATTTAACTACAGGACCAAGATAACCTACATTTAACTACAGGACCAAGAAAACCCACATTTAACTTCAGGACCAAGGAACCCTACATTTAACTTCAGGACCAAGAAACCCTACATTTAACTACAGGACCAAGGAACCCCACATTTAACTTCAGGACCAAGGGAACGGTACATTTAACTACAGGACCAAGGAACCCCACATTTAACTACAGGACCAAGGGAACGGTACATTTAACTACAGGACCAAGATAACCTACATTTAACTACAGGACCAAGATATTCTACATTTAACTACAGGACCAAGATAACCCACATTTGACTACAGGACCAAGGAACCCTACATTTAACTACAGGACCAAGGAACCCTACATTTAACTACAGGACCAAGGAACCCTACATTTAACTACAGGACCAAGGGAACCCTACATTTAACTACAGGACCAAGGGAACCGTACATTTAACTACAGGACCAAGGAAGCCTACATTTAACTACAGCACCAAGGAACCCTACATTGACTACAGGACCAAGGAACCCTACATTTAACCACAGGACCAAGATAACCTACATTTAACTACAGGACCAAGATAACCTACATTTAACTACAGGACCAAGGAAGCCTACATTTAACTACAGCACCAAGGAACCCTACATTGACTACAGGACCAAGGAACCCTACATTTAACCACAGGACCAAGATAACCTACATTTAACTACAGGACCAAGATAACCCACATTTAACTTCAGGACCAAGGAACACTACATTTAACTACAGGACCAAGGAACCCTACATTTAACTACAGGACCAAGGAACCCTACATTTAACTACAGGACCAAGATAACCTACATTTAACTACAGGACCAAGATAACCTACATTTAACTACGGGACCAAGATAACCCACATTTAACTTCAGGACCAAGGAACCCTACATTTAACTTCAGGACCAAGAAACCCTACATTTAACTACAGGACCAAGATAACCTACATTTAACTACAGGACCAAGATAACCTACATTTAACAACAGGACCAAGATAACCCACATTTAACTTCAGGACCAAGGAACCCTACATTTAACTTCAGGACCAAGAAACCCTACATTTAACTACAGGACCAAGATAACCCACATTTAACTTCAGGACCAAGGAACCCTACATTTAACTTCAGGACCAAGAAACCCTACATTTAACTACAGGACCAAGGAACCCCACATTTAACTTCAGGACCAAGGAACCCTACATTTAACTACAGGACCAAGGAACCCCACATTTAACTACAGGACCAAGATAACCTACATTTAACTACAGGACCAAGATAACCTACATTTAACTACAGGACCAAGATAACCCACATTTAACTACAGGACCAAGGAACACTACATTTAACTACAGGACCAAGGAACACTACATTTGACTACAGGACCAAGGAACCCTACATTTGACTACAGGACCAAGGAACCCTACATTTGACTACAGGACCAAGGAACCCTACATTTGACTACAGGACCAAGGAACCCTACATTTGACTACAGGACCAAGGAACCCTACATTTGACTACAGGACCAAGGAACCCTACATTTGACTACAGGACCAAGGAACCCTACATTTGACTACAGGACCAAGGAACCCTACATTTGACTACAGGACTAAGGGAACCCTACATTTAACTACAGGACCAAGGAACACTACATTTAACTACAGGACCAAGGAAGCCTACATTTAACTACAGGACCAAGGAACCCTACATTTAACTACAGGACCAAGGAACCCTACATTTAACTACAGGACCAAGGAACCCTACATTTAACTACAGGACCAAGCGAACCCTACATTTAACTACAGGACCAAGGGAACCGTACATTTAACTACAGGACCAAGGACCCTACATTTAACTACAGGACCAAGGAAGCCTACATTTATCTACAGCACCAAGGAACCCTAAATGTAACTACAGCACCAAGGAACCCTACATTTAACTACAGGACCAAGATAACCTACATTTATCTACAGGACCAAGATAACCTACATTTAACTACAGGACCAAGATAACCCACATTTAACTTCAGGACCAAGGAACACTACATTTAACTACAGGACCAAGGAACCCTACATTTAACTACAGGACCAAGGAACCCCACATTTAACTACAGGACCAAGGGAACCCTACATTTAACTACAGGACCAAGGGAACCGTACATTTAACTACAGGACCAAGGACCCTACATTTAACTACAGGACCAAGGAAGCCTACATTTAACTACAGCACCAAGGAACCCTACATTTAACTACAGCACCACGGAACCCTACATTTAACTACAGGACCAAGATAACCTACATTTAACTACAGGACCAAGATAACCTACATTTAACTACAGGACCAAGATAACCCACATTTAACTTCAGGACCAAGAAACCCTACATTTAACTACAGGACCAAGATTACCCACATTTAACTTCAGGACCAAGGAACCCTACATTTAACTACAGGACGAAGGAATCCCACATTTAACTACAGGACCAAGATAACCTACATTTAACTACAGGACCAAGATAACCTACATTTAACTACAGGGCCAAGATAACCCACACTTAACTTCAGGACCAAGGAACACTACATTTAACTACAGGACCAAGATAACCCACACTTATCTTCAGGACCAAGGAACACTACATTTAACTACAGGACCAAGGAACCCCACATTTAACTACAGGACCAAGGGAACCGTACATTTAACTACAGGACCAAGAAATCCTACATTTAACTACAGGACCAAGGAACCCTACATTTAACTACAGGACCAAGGAACCCCACATTTAACTACAGGACCAAGGGAACCCTACATTTAACTACAGGACCAAGGGAACCGTACATTTAACTACAAGACCAAGGACCCTACATTTAACTACAGGACCAAGGAAGCCTACATTTAACTACAGCACCAAGGAACCCTACATTTAACTACAGCACCACGGAACCCTACATTTAACTACAGGACCAAGATAACCTACATTTAACTACAGCACCAAGATAACCTACATTTAACTACAGCACCAAGATAACCTACATTTAACTACAGCACCAAGATAACCTACAATACATTTAACAACAGCACCAAGAAACACTATACAAATAAATGGAGAGAAACTCAGTGCCCAGAATTATAATGGCCTCCTTATTCTACTTTTAATGACCCAATCAAATTCTCAAGGTCAAATTTATCAGGAAAGGTAGTCTTGCCAGCCCTTACCCTACCAGTACGACCTCACCTCACAGTTGGCTAATGGAAGGGGAATAGTTCCACTTAACCCTGCATTGGGGCATGTTGGGAAATGGAGTATCATGAGGCTAATAGCTCTATCACTTTACTCCCTCATACTTTCCTCCACTTTCAGATTGGTTTAAGAAACCCCCATCACGGTGTTCTTGTTGCTTTAATCCCTCAGGCTCACCTAATGAAGGGGTAATGAAAAGTTAATCCACATAGCTAGCTTCGCTTTTACTGTGCCTTTGGCTAATGCTGCTTTTAACTTCCTTTAGCTTGCCGGCTCTCTCATTAACTTTGAAATCACGAGTCATTAACAACAGGTTGTTAGGGGCAACCCTGTCGGCTGGCCTTTGCCAGAGCACTCTGCCACTCTGACTGTGGAATATTCTGCTGAAGGAAGTTTAAAGCACAATTAGGGAGACAAATTCCTTAGCACACACTGACCTCTAATGAGAATACTGGCTGGGTTTTCAGGGGCTCTTACCGTATCGATTTCACTTAGTTTCGAAGTCTCTAAAGGCAGGTACCTGAGCGGTTAAGCTTGTTGGGCCTGTAACCGAAAGGTTGCTTTTTTGAATTCCCAAGCTGACAAGGTGAAAATCTGTTGATGTGCCGTTGAGCAAGGCACTTGACCCTAATTGCTTATTTAAGTTGCTCTGGATAAGAGTGTCTGCTAAATGACGTAAATGTCAACACATTTGAAATGTCTCGCCCTCCAGGGCCAGCGAGGTTGCCCGCCAGAACTCTGGCCAGACTGTGTCCGTTTCAGCTGGAGTTTATAGACTTGTTTAATCCTAATTTCTTCTTTTAAGTGTGCACACTAAGAGTTGAGTTCAGTGAGATAATTGAAAAAATGCTTAACATAGTGTACTTTGTAGATATAGGCTTTTTGAACCCAGTCTGACAATAGCGGCTTATAAGGCAGCCTTATTTTTATTTATCAGAGTGGCAAAACATATTGATTTGTTATGTCTGTATTTTTACATGAAATTATTAATTATTTAAAAGGGTAATTAAGCAATAAGGCCAGAGGGGGTGTGGTATATGGCCAATATAGCACGGCTAAGGGCTGTTCTTCCGCACAACGCAACGCGGAGTACCTGGTTACAGCCATTACAGCCGAGGTGCCTTATTGCTATTATAAACTGGTGACTAATGTAATAAAAATACATGTTTTGTAACACCCATGGTATACAGTCTGATATACCACAGCTTTCAACCAATCAGCATTGATGGCTCAAACCACCCAGTTTATAATTAAAAATGAATCACTCCCAACATTTAGAGCAGAGATGTGCTATTAGTTATTTAAAATGACAGCAAAGGCTAATACTGTAGCTTGTCGTCTTTCCTCACAGTTAATTTTGTTCCGAATAGGAAATGGCTCACTCTCTTGTTTCTTCCTTCGCCTGCAAGTTACAATGCCATAAAATGTCATAAAACACGTCTGACCGCGCCAACAATAAATAGTGATTTGATTACAAATGGTTAATGCAAGGGCAAACAAGTGTATAAATGTTGCATTCCTGGGGCTTTCTGGACAGCTCTCAACTGATTACCAATTCATCATATTGGGGCTGTGGAGTTCTCCCACCAGCGATGCTCAGGAAAATGAGAATGAGTTTAACGAATGGGGATGAGGCTAATTCATCTGTCCTTGCTAGACCACCAGTTTGTATAGCTGGATATCAGACTTGGGTTCAAATACTATTTGAAATCTTTCATAATTTGAATATTTGCTTTTGCCTGCCTGAAGTTCCAGATGGAAATAGTTTGCAGATTGAGCTAGGCAACCTGCATCAAGCCCAGCATTAGTGTTTGAACCCAGGCCTGCTGTATTCCACTCTATTTCAAGATGTTCCACAGCAGAATGGAAGATTTCATGCAGCCCCAGAGAGACAGCCAGAAAAATAGCATGTTCTTCGCTGGATATGCTAGATAAAATCACACATATAATTAGGAACATAATGCAATGCATTATGTATGTGTTTATAGCCTGTACGTTGCCCACATTTTATATGAACAAATGATACTACTTCTCTATCAGCCTAGTAGAACATCATGCTATAATGACTGATTTTAGACAGTACCAGTCAAAAGTTTGGACACACCTACTGTGTGAAAAACACCTAGGGTTTTTCTTTATTTTCTACATTTTCTACATTTCTACAAGCTCCTTGAGAAATTGCCAAGAGTGCGCAAAGCTGTCATCAAGGCAAGGGTGGCTGCTTTGAAGAATCTCAACTATAAAATATATTTTGCTTCCTTATTAGTTATTTCATAGTTTTGATGTCTTAACTGTTATTCTACAATGTAGAAAATAGTAAAAATTCAGAAAAACCCTTGAATGAGTAGGTGTGTCCAAACTTTGGACTGGTACTGCATGGTGTCTTCATGTTTTCCCTTCTTCACATGATTTCATATGTTCTTTTACAATGATAACAATGTGGTTGTCTTTCCACTATGTATAAGTCCAGAAGTATTTTTTGTTTAACTGTGGATATACAATGGATTCTGCATGCCTCAATACTTCCACTTGATCTAGAAACAGAAGATAGAGGAGAGTAATGGAAGAGTTTAATTCCAAAGCGCTATATATCCATTTTCAGAAATGTTGGTAAATTAGTTTATATTGGTCAAAGAAATCATGAAAGAGATGGGTGTGTTGATTCAGTATCTAATTATGGCATGGGGTTGTTCAATGACAAATGTATCTGTTTAAAATCTATGACTGATGGTTTCATTTCAGAGCGACAAATAATTAGCAAAATGCTATATGTGTCCGCCTCACTCTCAGAGAAAGAAGTATTACTGCTAGGTTTTACACAGTCAAATGTAACAAATAACTACATTTTTAAGAACTGTACAAATGATACATATTTGTGACAAACACATTTAAAAAAAAAAATCTAATACAGTAATATGAGATACACATGTAAAACATTTACACTTAAGTAATTTAGCAGATGTTCTTATCCAGAGCAATTTACAGTTAATGCATGAATCTTAAAATAGCTAGGTGAGACAACCACACACAGTCAAATATACAGGATACGAACATTCCATTCCAGCTAAACAATGGATATACAGCGTTAAACAAAAAATGACACATCTAAAATCGATGAGTTAAAAATTTGAGAACAGTAATATTTTACACACATATGAAGGTACTCATAACCAATCATTTCTGATGAAAAAACACAAATCTGAAAAATGTATATAGCGTTTTGGAAATATACTTTTCAATTACATACGAATTAGAGAAAACTACCAGAGAAAGTCGAGGGTACTGTGTGCACTGGCATCTCTTGCACATTTTCGGCAGTCCGCATGCTGTTGTGTCCATGCTGTAATTTTAATCAGATGCAGATCAAACAGGCTGGGTGTCTGTCATTGCTTTTATCTAGTCTTTGGGGACTCTTTCCTGCCTCTGCTTGGGCACCACCTGGGCCTCTCTTATTGTGCCAATCACATTCCCCTGTAGGAGGCTCAGTCTCTATCTCTCATTTCTTTCCTCTGTTTTCTTTCCTTCTTTCTCTCTCAGGCAGGAATGTGATATTAACTGCAGAGTATTCATCACCGGAAAGGTGTTGCTGTAGACACACACACAAGCATGCACACACGCACACACACATGCACGTGCGGCCACACACGCACACGCACACACGCATGCGCACGCGCACACACATACACACAATTAAACTACATACACAGCATCTATAACAGAGACAAGCAATGGTTGCATGTTTGTAAGAGTGGAGTATTCTCTAGAAGTGTATACAGTCACCTAGTAAATGGATGACATGGATAACTGTGCAAGAAGTAACTAACTGTCTATTATTGCCAGTTACAAAATGTACCAGTATCATACAAATGACTGCTGGCTTTTAATCCCACCCTTTCTCTATGTAGTGCAGCACCAGGGACACTGTCTGTAAAGTACTGTACAACCAAACAGGGACATTGAGCTGCTGCTGCTCCCTAAACCATTGTCTTCCTCTTTCCCACTGGGGAGGTGATTATCTATTGTCACACTCAACTACAGTGTTCCAGTTCCTATCACAGTGGAGGCATCCACTATGCAACAGTGCCTGGATGGTACTTGATGCCTTCTCTCATGATTTAAGACAGATTCAGGGACTAATTTATGGGGGCCTGCTCTGTAATTGTGCAAGCATGCCTTTGCATACCAGATCCTGCCAATGAGTTATGGCTCTTGCGGTACACCACGGCCGCTATGCCAGACAATCCATTTTGCATAGTTAGAAATCAATTTATGAGCGTTTACGTAGGCTGGGTGGTGTCAAGCTGGTGATGACTCGGGCTCCGGGTGAAGCCAGTGACTGTTGTAACCCCAACATATCCACTCATCTTAACGAGAAAAACATAGTCCCATTCTACTGCTTATGTATTTTTACCGCCGATATTTGATGCTAATTGGTTGGACGCCACTATTACACTTTATATTAAGTTGTTAATTACAATGATTCATTGGAATCATTCATCCTTAATTTGAGTCCATTAATTTGAGATTGTTGGAGAACATTGAAGTTGACCTAGCCCAAACCACTGTTAGGGTGGGTTTGTGGTGAGAGTAGTTGACTTGGTGGTGGTGCATTTGGTTATACTTATGAGTATAACTAAATGCACGCTTTTTATTGCTCTCACTTACTTCCTTTATCCTTTTTATCCCTCTGGGTCATAAGTCATTTTATTATTCCGTCCTACAGTAGATAGTGTGCCTGATTTTGGTTTTAAAATCCGAGATCATTAGATCTGGCTGTAACATTTGAAGATATGGACAACAATATTTTTCGGGGGGAGAACGAAGCTATTTACCTCTACATTTATAAATCAGAAGTCCTTCTCCTTCACAGCAGGGGGTTTGATAGGAGAGGGATGCTGGCCTGGAAATCATGAATCATGGATCTCAATTTCAGCTAATCTTGGTTCAGCAGAATTTATCTCTGATGATGGGGAAATATATTGGAGGCCGACCAACATTTCTACAGCAGCCGGCAAAGTTTGAAGCTCTGCTTAAGCCTCCGCATTTGTGTTTAAGTAGCTGAGAGCCACACCATAATCTGCTATTTCATTTGTAGCATTAATTAAATTATGTTTGTTTAGGTTGGCTTTGTTGTGGCCTACTGAAATTAATGGCCTATCGTGTAATATTGTGTAGAAAGAAGGACCTGGGATGTCCCTTTCCCCTATAGGAATCTTTCCCTTGTCTTGGCCAAAATGGAAGGAGTTGGAGGGTTGTGAGTGTTCCGTTGCTGAGAGGAAACGGTTGGTATTTCCACAACAAACATGTGACAGAGTCTTCCGTTAGCTTAATGAACTGGAGGTTAGAGGTCTTGCACGTCATGACTCCAGCTGTCTTTGCAGTAACCAGGGGTGCTGAACCAGGGTCCAATTGGAGTAGGGTGGAGAGGCACCATATCTATGGCTAGCATAGGGGGCCGCTGGGCCAGTGGGAAGGAATTACCAAAGGGCTAATGGAGAAGAAGCCTGCTTTGCACTTCATGATTAATTAATTATAACATTCAGCTTGATGGCTCTCTGAGGACCATGGTGCTTTGCTGCTTGCTGCTGATGCGCTGTCTGCCGTTGACGCTCTATCACCACAAGGAGCGAGACATGTAAAGTCACACGGTACACTACCATGTTGCTTTACAAATTACTAGTCCTAATTTGATAGAGGGAAATATAATTGGCAGATTCATTACACTCTGTATTAAACCTATTTTATAGAAACATATGCAATTACAGTGATACCGGACATGCTATCTTGAACCCTTGCTTAATTACTGTACTTTGGTTCCAATTGAGAATTTCTTCTTTTTACGATATGGCTTTAATTTATTCACATTGTTCACGTCTTTGATGTTCTCAAAAGGCTGTGGTATAGATTATAGGAGTTCATCATTGTAGTTGGATTGCTGCAATTAATTTGATGAAAAAATATTTGAGCCAGGGCAAGATAAAATGTCATAAGGGATTTCCACTAGGCTTATCAAAAAAGTTTTCTGTATTGTATTTGAATCTTCTTTTATCATGCCACCAAAACCAAGGGACTGTAATCTATTGGACCTGGAATAAAAAATCGTAGTTTATATTTTGAATGAAAGGGAATTAACGGCAGATACCAAGTACGCTAATCCTAGTTTCCAAAAGTAAATAGCAAACACTGGACATGGTAGCATTGCCAAACCAAACTTGTTTATGGTTTATGTGATATTGGTCTGGACACGTCTTGCTTTCTACCGGGAGGCCATATGAAGTCCTCACAGAGCCCTTGGCACAGCTAATAGGCCAGCTGATATATTGGAATATTTGCAGTGGGCCCAGCTTGAAAGCTGTGCCTCGCATTCGTCCATTCGTCCCTGTTGGAGGCACTTTGGCACAGAAAAGGCATTCTTCTAGCGGCCTAATTCGGGTCATTTCACGGAACCAGTCATCTAAACAAGCTAAGAGGCCCACCGAGGTGCTTCGGCATACTGCATGAGGTAGAAACCTCCGTCCTAACAGGACATCTGTGACATGGCAATCTGTTCTCTCAGACATGTCTTGTTGCTGTTGTTGTTTTCGTTGTCATTTTTGCTTCTGCTGTTGGAATGCTGATTTATGTACATTACCTTTTGTGTAGAACTGCAGATATATTATAAACTGTCTGCATGGCTAGAGAGATGGTAGTAGATGGATGTGAGTGAGGGTTAAGTGGGGTAGGAATCACAGTAAGTGTTGAGACAGAGTGACAATGAAATGTCACGGAAGAGTTGTGCAAGCAGATACCTCGACGGAGAGCAGGGTGAAATTAGAGTAGGTAAAGTAAGACTGGCAGATCATTTCCAATCTGGAGGCTAAAGGCACTAGGTGAAGCCATGGTAATTGTCTGCTCAGATGAAAAGCTCTGTAATGACTGCAAAACCATCCTTTGCTGACATCGGCAGAAAGGGAGGCCTCAAATAACCCATAATGCACCTGTGTTGTCACGGGAACTCAAATCTCACAGGTTATGAGGCAATTGGAAAAGGTATGCATTTTGCACTGCATACTCTTCGGGGGAACTATTCAAAACAATGTGCCCCCATGAAATACTAGTTGAGTTAAACGGAATTGGCAATTTTCAGACTGCGTTCCTAGTTTCTTCCGGTCAAATGTATTTCCATTGATGTAATAGGCCTCATTGTGTACCTCATAATGTCAAGGAATTATTTATCCAAACAGTCTAATATAAACCATGTACTGCAGTCTTTCACCATTTTATTTGACTGTTGACTTTTCCGTGCTTTTGGAACTGAAAACAACATAATTGTCTTCCTTTTTGTTTTGATATTAGACGCATATCCTCAGCCATGATTGCTAATTACTTTTGACATAATTTTCCCAAAGTGGTAATCATGCCCTTACCATTGATTGCAAGTGCATGAAACCACGTAGGAATTTTTCTGTTCCTCTTTTCAGCATCCGCCATTAGGAGGAGGAGAAGGCCTATGCACCATGTAATAGATCAAGCACAGTCCCAGGAGCCAGATGTAATAATAGCAATAAATATTAATAAAAGATGTGCCGCAAAGCTCTCCTCCCTCCTCTTAATATCAATACGGAATCCAATGGTGCTGGACATACCTCTTTATTGATCCTGGAGCTGTGCAAAGAATAGAAATGCATGTCTTTTTCTAATTCCGTAGCCTGCTTTATCACAGATAAGTGATTTTTATCGCGTTGAACCAGGGCTATTGATCGGGAAGGTGTTCAATATAAAACACATTTTGCTGTCAATTAGTCAATAATAAGAATGTCTCAGGCCTTCTCTGTAAATGTCTGATTTGACTCAGTGGTTAATATACACAAACACATAGGGTGCATGATAGAGAGCGTGTCATAGACAACACTTTGCATAGGGAGGTTGTCATAGACAACAGTGTGCATAGGGAGGGTGTCATAGACAACAGTATGCATAGGGAGGGTGTCATAGACAACAGTGTGCAAAGGGAGCGTGTCATAGACAACAGTGTTCATAGGGAGGGCGTAATTTATATTTTCTGCATGGAATCAGCAGTGTTAAATGGCAAATTTGTATCTTGTAAAATCAGATTCCCTATTAGACTTGAAATTGACATTTCTCATTACAACCAATCATGGGTAGCTTTGTTTCTTTAATTGCCTTATAGCTATACATACAGTATATGACATACACTTTTTTCATGAATGCTTTACACATTTAAGGATACATCGGAAAACGTGGGTGCTGTTTTTTTGCCTTCAAACTGTTATGCTATGTTTCACCATAGTTTGTTCTAAACTCATCAAAAAAAGAAACGTCCCTTTTTCAGGACCCTGTCTTTCAAAGATAATTCGTAAAAATCCAAATAACTTCACAGATCTTCATTGTAAAAGGTTTTAGCACTGTTTCCCATGCTTGTTCAATGAACCATAAACAATTAATGAACATGCACCTGTGGAACGGTCGTTAAGACACTAACAGCTTACGTAAGCAATTAAGGTCACAGTTATGAAAACCTAGGACACTAAAGAGGCATTTCTACTGACTCTGAAAAACACCAAAAGAAAGATGCCCAGGGTCCCTGCCCATTTACGTGAACGTGCCTTAGGCATGCTGCAAGGAGGCATGAGGACTGCAGATGTGGCCAGGGCAATCAATTGCAATGTCCGTACTGTGAGACGCCTAAGACAGCGCTACAGGTAGACAGGATGGACAGCTAATCATCCTCGCAGTGGCAGACCACGTGTAACAACACCTGCACAGGATCGGTACAGCCGAACATCACACCTGTGGGACAGGTACAGGATGGCAACAACAACTGCCCGAGTTACACCAGGAATGCACAATCCCTCCATCAGTGCTCTCTGCAATAGGCTGAGGGTAGTGACAGAGGGTAGTGCGTATGACAGAGGGTAGTGCGTACGGCCCAGTACATCACTGGGGCCAATCTTCCTGCCATCCAGTACCTCATCCAGGCGGTGTCAGAGGAAGGCCTTAAAAATGGTCAAAGACTCTTGCCACCGTAGTCATAGACTGTTCTCTCTGCTACCGCACAACAAACAGTACCGGAGCGCCAAGTCTAGGTCCAAAAGGCTTCTTAACAGCTTCTACCCCCAAGCCATAAGACTCCTGAACAGATAATCAAAGGGCTACCCGGAACCCTCTTTTATGCTTTTGCTACTCTCTGTTTATTATCTTTGCATGGTCACTTTAACTCTACCTACATGTACATATTACTTCAATTACCTTGAATAACCGGTGCCCCCGCACATTTACTCTGTACCGGTAGCCCTTGTATATAGCCTTGCTATTGTTATTTTACTGCCAATGTTTAATTATTTATTACTATTATATTTTATTTTAAAATTTTGACTTATCTATTTTTTATTTAACACTTATTTTTCTGAAAACGTCTTAAAGCATTGTTGGTTATTAAGGGCTTGTAATTAAGCATTTCACTGTAAGGTCTACCTACACCTGTTGTATTCGGCGCATGTGACAAATACAATTTTATTTTATTTTATTTGAAAAACACAACCTCTCTCTCACACTAACTCACACGCCCCCACACACGAACACACACAAGCTGGACACAAGAAACAGGCCCTCAATAAAAACACAATTCCTTCTCTAGACACAAGATTCCGTGACTCCATCAAAGGCTAGGCTATCTCAGTCCTGATTATTCAGGATGTCTCACACCCTTACACTTTCAGCTGATGATGTCTTATTTATTGTACCAAAGCCAAATCCATCACGTCAAATCCTCTGGAATGTTAGGATCCTCTGATTGGGTCCGGCCTAGCAAGTGAGGACAGCTGTATATGAGTGGAAGCCCATTTGAACTACGTATTTCTACAGTGTTTTTGGCTGGTTGCCATGACCACACCTGAATACACCAGTAGTGTAAAGGTTGGGGGTCAAGAATATAAACCGTTAGCATCTCATTAGTCAATTATCTCCCTCCTGCTCCAGCTGTGTGATTTGCAGGAGGCATTGACTTGCATGGAGGCAGCCTATGTATTTCATGCATAAGGAGGAAGCTGTTCGCTTCTTCTTTTCCACTCACTTATATACAGTAATTATGTTATATATATTATACAGTTGCTAAAATGTTCTTGAAAAGAGGTGTAATCCTTATTTCATAGCACGGTCATCCTTTGCTTATTATATGCATGGTGGCACTGTTGTCAATATCAGTCAGGTTAATTATAATTTATATAATATATATAACATATATGAAAAGAATGACGACCTCGAACCTTTAAAAAATTATGATCAAAAAACAATTTTTCTTGTCAGCGAAATGTCAGGGTAATCAAATCAAATCAAACCAAAGTTTATTTGTCTTGTACAACAGGTGTAGACCTTACAGTGAAATGTTTACTTACAGGCTCTAACCAATAGTGCAAAAAAGGTATTAGGTGAACAATAGGTAAGTAAAGAAATAAAACAACAGTTAAAAGACCGGCTATATACGGTAGCGAGGCTATAAAAGTAGCGAGGCTACTTACAGACAGCGGTTAGTCAGGCTGATTGAGGTTGTATGTACATGTAGATATGGTTAAAGTGATTATGCATATATGATGAACAGAGAGTTGCAGCAGTGTAAAAGAGGGGTTGGTGGGTGGTGGGTGGCGGGAAACAATACAGACAGCCCGGTTAGCCAATGTGCGGGAGCACTGGTTGGTCGGCCCAATTGAGGTAGTATGTATATGAATGTATAGTTAAAGTGACTATGCATATATAGTACATCACAAAAGTGAGTACACCCCTCACATTTGAGTAAATATTTGAGTATATCTTTTCATGTGACAACACTGAAGAAATGACACTTTGCTACAATGTAAAGTAGTGAGTGTACAGCTTGTATAACAGTGTACATTTGCTGTCCCCTCAAAATAACTCAACACACAGCCATTAATGTCTAAACCGCTGGCAACAAAAGTGAGTACACCCCTAAGTGAAAATGTCCAAATTGGGCCCAAAGTGTCAATATTTTGTGTGGCCAACATCATTTTCCAGCACTGCCTTAACCCTCTTGGGCATGGAGTTCACCAGAGCTTCACAGGTTGCCACTGGAGTCCTCTTCCACTCCTCCATGACGACATCACGAAGCTGGTGGATGTTAGAGACCTTGCACTCCTCCACCTTCCGTTTAAGGATGCCCCACAGATGCTCAATAGGGTTTATGTCTGGAGACATGCTTGGCCAGTCCATCACCTTTACCCTCAGCTTCTTTAGCAAGGCAGTGGTCGTCTTGGAGGTGTGTTTGGGGTCGTTATCATGTTGGAATACTGCCCTGCGGCCCAGTCTCCGAAGGGAGGGGATCATGCTCTGCTTCAGTATGTCACAGTACATGTTGGCATTCATGGTTCCCTCAATGAACTGTAGCTCCCCAGTGCCGGCAGCACTCATGCAGCCCCAGACCATGACACTCCCACCACCATGCTTGACTGTAGGCAAGACACACTTGTCTTTGTACTCCTCACCTGGTTGCCGCCACACACGCTTGACACCATCTGAACCAAATAAGTTTATCTTGGTCTCATCAGACCACAGGACATGGTTCTAGTAATCCATGTCCTTAGTCTGCTTGTCTTCAGCAAACTGTTTGCGGGCTTTCTTGTGCATCATCTTTAGAAGAGGCTTCCTTCTGGGACGACAGCCATGCAGACCAATTTGATGCAGTG
This sequence comes from Salvelinus alpinus, assembly GCF_045679555.1. Classification (NCBI taxonomy): domain Eukaryota; kingdom Metazoa; phylum Chordata; class Actinopteri; order Salmoniformes; family Salmonidae; genus Salvelinus; species Salvelinus alpinus. The sequence continues at coordinate 79,544,714 of NC_092089.1, read as the reverse complement.
TATTGCGTATGGTCTGAGCACTGACAGGCTGACCCCCCACCCCTTCAACCTTTGCAGCAATGCTGGCAGCACTCATACGTCTATTTCCCAAAGACAACCTCTGGATATGACGCTGAGCACGTGCACTCAACTTATTTGGTCGACCATGGCGAGGCCTGTTCTGAGTGGAACCTGTCCAGTTAAACCGCTGTATGGTCTTGGCCACCGTGCTGCAGCTCAGTTTCAGGGTCTTGTCAATCTTCTTATAGCCCAGGCCATCTTTATTTAGAGCAACAATTCTTTTTTTCAGATCCTCAGAGAGTTCTTTGCCATGAGGTGCCATGTTGAACTTCCAGTGACCAGTCAGTATGAGGGAGTGTGAGAGCGATGACACCAAATTTAACACACCTGCTCCCCATTCACACCTGAGACCTTGTAACACTAACGAGTCACATGACACTGGGGAGGGAAAATGGCTAATTGGGCCCAATTTGGACATTTTCACTTAAGGGTGTACTCACTTTTGTTGCCAGCGGTTTAGACATTAATGGCTGTGTGTTGAGTTATTTTGAGGGGACAGCAAATTTACACCGTTATAAAAGCTGTACACTCACTACTTTACATTGTAGCAAAGTGTCATTTCTTCAGTGTTGTCACATGAAAAGATATACTCAAATATTTACAAAAATGTGAGGGGTGTACTCACTTTTGTGATGTACTGTATGATAAACAGAGAGTAGCAGCAGCGTAAAAAGTAGAACATTTGATTGAGGTTAGTAAAGTAAGACATGGAAACAAATTAAGCAATAGGAATGTCATTGGAGTCAATGGAGATAAGAAGAAGCCAATGGTGAGAGCTCCTCCTAAATGTAAATCCGGAACACTCCAATTAGTATGATATGTTACGTTTCGTATGGTATGTATTAATTTGTGGATGTCCATCATTTATTTTGTATGATATGTTACGAATTACAAATCTTATGATATGTTTGCGAATTGCAATTCATACAATATGTTACGAATTGCAATTTGTAGAAAATATTGCGAATTTGCAAAATGTATGATATGTTACGAATACCAATTTGTTGTGGCTAACATCAGCTAGGTGGCTAATGCTAATGTTAGCTAGGTGGCTAATGCTAACATTAGCTAGGTGGCTAACGTTAGCTAGGCTAGGATTTAGGGGTTAAGGTTAGGGTTGAAGTTAGGGTTGGGTTAGGAGTTAGGTTAAAACTTCTTATGGCTGCAGGGGGAGTATTGAGTAGCTTGGATGAAAGGTCACAGAGGAGCCCAGAGTAAACGGCCTGCTCCTCAGTCATAGTTGCTAATATTTGCATATTAGTATTGGATAGAAAACACTCTGAAGTTTCTAAAACTGTTTGAAATATGTCTGTGAGTATAACAGAACTCATATGGCAGGCAAAAACCTCAGAAGTTCCACTTCCTGTTTGGATTTTTTCAGAGGGTGGCAGATTTTCAACCAAGCTCTCATTTAAATTACAGCGAGATATGGATGAGTTTTCACTTCCTACGGCTTCCACTAGATGTCAACAGTCAATAGAACTTTGTCTGATGACTCTAATGTGAAGGGTGGCCGAAGGAGACAGGAATTAGTCACCACTGCCACGAGCTGACCATGCTTTGACCACGCGCGTTCACGTGATAGGCAGCTCCGTTCCATCGCTCAACTGAAGTCAATCTAATTCTCCGGTTGGAACATTATTCAAGATGTATGTTAACAACATTCTAAAGATTGATTCAGTACATCGTTTGACATGTTTCTACTGACTGTAACAGAACTTTTGGACATTTCGTCACGTTATAGTGGACGCGCTTTGTGACTTTGGAATTGTTTACCAAACGCGCTAACCAAAGTAGCTAATTGGACATAAATAACGGACATTATCGAACAAATCAAGCATTTATTGTGGACCTGGGGTTCCTGGGAATGCATTCTGATGAATATCATCAAAGGTAAGGAAACATTTATCATGTATTTTCTGGTTTCTGTTGACTCCAACATGGCGGCTAATTTTACTAATGTTCTGAGCGCCGTATCAGATTATTGTTTGCTTTTAAAAGTTTGCTTTTACCGTAAAGTTTAAAAAAAATCTGACACAGCGGTTGCATTAAGGAGAGGTATATCTATAATTCCATGTGTATAACTTGTATTATCATCTACATTTATGATGAGTATTTCTGTTGAAACGATGTGGCTATACACTATCACTGGATGTTTTTGGAACTAGTGAATGTAACGCACCAATGTAAACTCAGATTTTTTTATATAAATATGAACTTTATCAAACAAAACATGCATGTATTGTGTAACATGAAGTCCTATGAGTGTCATCTGATGAAGATCATCAAAGGTTAGTGATTAATTTTAGCTATATTTCTGCTTTTTGTGAAAGCTATCTTTCGCTGGAAAAATGGCTGTGCTTATTGTGGTTTGGTGTGACCTAACATAATCGTTTGTAGTGCTTTCGCTGAAAAGCATATTTGAAATCGGACACTTTGGTGGGATTAACAACAAGATTACCTTTAAAATGGTATAAAACACATGTATGTCTGAGGAATTTTAATTATGAGATTTCTGCTTTTTGAATTTGGCACCCTGCACTTTCACTGGCTGTTGTCATATCGATCCCGTTAGCGGGATTGCAGCCATATGAAGTTAAAGGGTTAAGGTTAGGGTTAAGGGAAGGTAGTTGCAAAGTAGCTAAAAAGTAGTAAGTAGTTGCAAAGTTGCTAATTAGCTAAAATGCCAAAGCTGTCCGTGATGAGATTCAATTTCGCAACCTTTGGGTCGTTATACACTCACCCATCGGCCCCGACCAACCACCCTACTTTCATTTTTGCCCTAACCTTCTGTCTTATGTAACTATACCAAACTTAACTTATTATACTCATTTCAGTGTTCCGGATTTACATTTACTATGTTACGTCTAGTCTATGAGACCAGGCTGACTCTGGATACCAAATAAATGTTTTCGTACTATGTTAAATCATTTAGATTTTGGCATGTTGATCTGAGGTAAATGGAGGTTGCATGCACTTTTGTGTAGGGGGTTTGATTTGCACACTGAGTTATATGCTGTGGGAAACTCCAGAGCAGAGAAGAGGATCTCTGTCACGTGAAATGTGTACAAATTTTAAACTCACAGCTTGTACATGCCTTCTTGGAGAGATATAGAATTAGCTAAAAAACGAATATCAAAAAACAAAACGCAGGGCCTTCTGGGTGGCGCAGTGGTCTAAGGCACTGCATCACAGTGCTAGCTGTGCCACCAGAGACTCTGGGTTCGAGCCCAGGCTCTGTCGCAGCCGGCCGCGAACGGGAGGTCCATGGTGCGACGCACAATTGGCCTGGCGTCGTCCGGGTTAGGGAGGGTTTGGCCGGTAGGGATATCCTTGTCCCATCATGCATTAGCAACTCCTGTGGCAGGCTGGGTGCAGTGCACGCTGACCAGGTCGCTAGTAGTATAGTGTTTCCTCTGACACATTGGTGTGGCTGGCTTCCGGGTTGGATGCGCGCTGTGTTAAGAAGCAGTGCGGCTTGGTTGGGTTGTGTTTCGGAAGATGCATGGGAGTTGGGAGTTATAGCGATGAGACAAGACAGTAACTACTACTAATTTGCAAAGCAGAGTTGTGTTTAAAAAATATATATATTTTAAAAAAGGGGGTTAAAAATAGGGTTGAAGGGTTAATAGGGTTAAAAATAAAAATAAAAAAATATTTAAAAACACAACTCTGCTTTGCAAATTGCGAATTTCAACTTTGAAAAGTGCAGGATATGTTCTCTAACTAGCAAAAGGTGTTTTTGAAAGTGCAGCAGCTATTCTACTTCAGCTCAGCTTTTTTCTCCCACTCCTATCAGTTTTTTCTCCATCTGTGATATGAATGATGTATAATGCAAAAGTCAAACTCCCTCAGAACAATGGATGGTATTCTTATTCCTGTCAGGTTCAGCTGTAATTGCATTCTCTTTAGTGATTTGAATTTTGACACTTCATTTTAACAATGACAGTATTGTAATTGCTCGGAACAGTCACGGTAGAGCATTGAATGATATCAAAATACAGATCCCACCTTTCTCCCTCACAACTCTCGCTAGTCACTTCTAGCAAAGCTGCACAGAGTCCCTACTGCTACTGATGTCTTTGCTTTTCAACTGAGATTGTTATAGTTTCACAACATGTTTCAGTAATAATGCTTCCCAGCTGTGGATATTTTTTCCGTCATGTAAAAAAAATACATAATGCACACATATCAGTAATTTGAAGGTGACAAGGCTGAATGCTAATTTGTATTCTGGCTGCTCAGGCTCGTACTCAGAATCCAGGAGTAGTGTTATAATTAATTGAGCCCTGTCTGTTGCTCGGCATCCATTTAATGATATCTTTGGAGAAGGAACATCAATGAAAACAAATTGCACAAACAGTATACCTAAATCAAAGACTCCCTCAACCTGTCACAATTCACTTGTTAAAACCAATGGAATCGCGTCGTGTGGTCATGATATGGGGGAAAAAAGGCATATTACCTATAGAAAAGGGATGATGGGAAATGTAATTAAATGGTTGAGAATTCCTGCAGTTGTTTTATAGCGGCACTTAAGGTCGGCGCGACCATGTTTAGGATGCTGCTCGGCCATGAAGAAGAGGGCCCTGGTGCCACGAGCCAATTGCCACCTCTCAGATGCCTCACATGAGTTCCACCAGCAGCCATGTTGATTTAAAGTTTGACAGCAAATCCCAGGAGTGCGTTGTCTGGGGCTGGAAATGCATTATAAGTCCATGATCTGGTTTATCGGAGCGAGGCCCCTACTTTCTCTCCCATCCCTCCAATGATCTATGTTCATTCCCCTGGGATTACGGAGGCGAATAACATCCTCGAACACACCCACTAGACCGATTAACACGGGAGACCTGGGGACTCAGAGCAGCATAGAACCATGAAGAGCATCAATGTCAAAGCCTAAGTTAGAGAGACCGGCAACGGGAAAAATTGCTGAAAAAAGTTGCCAATGATAGATAGGAAGGAGATTCAAAGTGAATCCTTTAGCAGATTGTTGGTTCCGCTTGTGGCTGATTTGTAGCTGATACTCAGGACAGGGGCTTCCCATCCTGGGAGGCTTGTCACACCAAAGTGGGCCAACTCTGGGTGTGTGTTCGCGGTGACCCGGTTGTACTGCACAAGGAGCAGGCTCCCGTCATCAATACAGATCATACAGGTGAGTACTGTGGATGAGGGGAACGTTTCTGTATGACGGCTAAGATTGTACAGTGGGGTCCAAAATGATTGACACCCTTGACAGAGATGAGCAATAATTACTATGAATTAAATCATTGAAATACTGAGCTATATTGTATGCACACATTTTTGGTGAAATTATATTAATTTATACTAATACAATTGCTCAGAAATATCTATTTTATTTAACAAGTAATCATTTACTTCTTAAGCAGGGGGGGGGGTCAAAGTTATTGGCACCCTGTTTCCAATAACCGTTTTTCCCGACACCAAATCCATCACTGGTGTGCGTGGCCAAAGAGCTCTATTTTCATGTCATCCAACAAATGTAAACACCTGGAGTGTGCTAAACGGAAATTGGATTGGAACCGGTGCTTTGGTCAGATAACATGAAAATATCGTTTTCTGGCCACTCACACCAGTGGTGGTGGGTTTGGCATTGAATTGGGAATGCATGAGCAGAAAAGAACACCATACCTACTGTAAAATATGTTGGTGGATCTTTAATGTTATGGATCTGTTTTGCTTCAACTGGTCCTGGGGTTCTTGTTAAGGTCAATGGCATAATGAACTCGACCCAGTACTAGGACATTTTTTTCAGAAAACCTGGTTGCCTCTGCTAGGAGTCTGAAACTTGGCCAAAAAGTGGATCTTCCAGCAAGACAGTAACCCCAAACACACATAAAAATCCACAAAGGTTAATTGGCCACAAATAAAATGTTGCAATGGCCATCAAATTCTCCCCATTGAAAACCCTATTGAAAACCTGTGGTTTGAATTGAAGAGGGCAGTCCATAAGCGCAGACGAAGGATATCAAGGATCTGGACAGATTCTATATGGAGGAATGGTCTAAGATCATTTCTAATGTGCTCTCCAACTCATTAATCCTTTTAGAAAAAGGCTCAGTGCAGTTGTCCTCGCAAGGTGAGTTATTGAAATGTATTGAAAACAGGGGTGTCAATAATTTTGACCCCTACCTGTTTAACACGTAAATGATTAATTGTTAAACATAAATGTCTTTCTCAGAGCAATTGTATTAGTATTAAATAATATAATTTCCCCAATTTTTTTGAGAATACAAAATAGCTCAGTATTTGAATTCTTTATTTTTTTGTCGTTATTGCTCATCTTTATCATCTTTATCCCTTTTTGGCATTGGGTTTGGCATGATGGAAAAGTAGCTTGTCTACTCATAGTGTGTCTGAACAGGGCAATTAGAGATTTAGTTCTTCTGACAACATTTGTAGAGTAATTGTGTGTTCCTGAGAACTGTTAGGTTGACGAGGATGATTCAAAAACCTGGAAAGATATATAATAACAAAATCTACTGTGTAACTAACTACTACATTACTACAATGTAACTACCTTATAACATATCATATCTATTAGGTCTACTATAACCTGGATCTGTTTAAAATGTAACTAATTTTTCAACATTATGGTCCTTTGAGTTGGCTTAAGGTCTTAAGGCCTGAAGGCAGTGCACAAATGGAGTAGTGGTCCTCCCAAGCCTTACCTTGTGGATAATTAAACTCCTGTTTGACCACCTGTGAGCGGAGGGAGATAATTACCATCAGGAGGGCCTGAAGTGCTAATAATGGTCTGTCCAGAAGGTCTGTCATAGTCCACTAATTGAAAAGTGAACCCGTCAACCAGCAGCCATGTGACTTGGCCATGCATCCCAAATGCCACCCTTTTCCCGACATGGTGCACTACTTTTGACTTTTGACCTGGCTCAGGTGAAAAGTAGTGCACTATGTAAAGAATAGGGTGCCATTTGGGACACAGACTTGGGATGCGTCAGGTAAAGAAGCTAAAGGTTTATTCAGAGGGAGCCATTATGGAAAATGCATACTTGCCTGGTTTTAACAGGAGGTCAACTATAATGGAGTCATGCTCAGGCTGTCACCCATAGGGTCTATAATCACCTGGGGCAAGGACGTGCTGGGCTAACCGCTAATCTGTAGCCAGTGCACTTGAATGTACCTAATTTACTGCCCAGCGGGTTATTATTGAGCATACCTAGTTTACTGTCCCGTGGGTTACTCTAGATCGTACCTAGCCTACTGTCCCGTGGGTTATTCATGAGCATACCTAGTTTACTGTCCCGTGGGTTACTCTAGATCGTACCTAGCCTACTGCCCCGTGGGTTATTCATGAGCATACCTAGTTTACTGTCCCGTGGGTTACTCTAGATCGTACCTAGCCTACTGCCCCGTGGGTTATTCATGAGCATACCTAGTTTACTGTCCCGTGGGTTACTCTAGATCGTACCTAGCCTACTGCCCCGTGGGTTATTCATGAGCATACCTAGTTTACTGTCCCGTGGGTTACTCTAGATCGTACCTAGCCTACTGCCCCGTGGGTTATTCATGAGCGTACCTAGCCTACTACCCAGTGGGTTAATATTAACACAATTTGAAATATATATTTTGATAGACCAAAGTATCAGCTATCACACCATGTAAAGGAACAACCTCCTATTTCTTTTTTAGAAAATGCAACTGTCAGGATTTACAGTGCATTCGGAAAGTATTCTGACCCTTTCACGTTTTCCACATTTTGTTATGTTACAGCCTTATTCTAAAATTGATTAAACTAATGTTTTTCTTCATCAATCTACACACAATACCCTATAATGACAAAGCAAAAACAGGTTTATAGACACTTTTGCAAATTTATTAACACTAATATACCTTAGCTACATAAGTATTCATACCCTTTGCTATGAGACTCGAAATTTAGCTCAGGTGCATCCTGTTTGCATTGATCATCCTTGAGATGTTTCTACAACTTGGAGTCCACCTGTGGTAATTTCAATTGATTAGACATGATTTGGAAAGGCACATACCTGTCTATATAAGGTCCCACAGTTGACAGTGCATGTCAGAGAAAAAAACAAGCCATGAGGTCGAAGGAAATGTTCGTAGAACTCCAAGATAGGATTGTATCAACTTTATTTGTCCCGAATACAACAAGTGTAGACCTTACAGTGAAATGCTTACTTACAAGCCCATAACCAACAGTGCAGTTCAAGAAAGAGTTAAAAAAATATTAACCAAATAAACTAAAGTAAAAAATAATAAAAAGTAACACAATAAAATAACAATAACGAGGCTATATAGGAATCACAGTCTTTTTAAAGTTTCCCTGCCGGACAAGAACTGTCTCGACTTTCTAGAATCGCTGAGCTAATTTCCTGCTATACTACACATTTTGACATGAGGCTGAGAGAAACATTTTCAGTTTTAAAGCACATTTCCTGTAATTCTAAAAATGTATTTCATGGTTTATGACGTTTTCATATGCTATCTGGGGGGCCCAACCTCCAAGTGTTACCAATGTGTCTCTAGCATCCTTACAGCACTTCTGGAAATGAGAGATTAGATTGACTACTCACAATGTTCCTCAAGTAGCTACTACAATATAGCAGTTGTTCAGATATGTCATCCATAATGTAGTTGTGTTATGCATAATTCCGTTATTGTTGTGCTAGACATAATTCTGCTAAATATGCTCACTACATAACTACAGATGTTTTCGCTGCATCCTAATTTCCGCTGCTGGCATACTTACTGAAGATGGACTGTGTTTGTGTGTGTGTGTGTGTGTGCGTGCGTGCGTGCGTGCGTGCGTGTGCGAGTTTGTGATCTGCCGTCTGCTCATCAGGACCACCTGTCCGTCAATAGGTAATAAACACAGCATCAGACCAATACAGATGAATGTCAGCAAAGGATTGTCTTGCAAAGCCCACTTTAATCAGCCTGTCATCCTCTTGGGGGGATAAGGAAGTGTGAGATATTAACTTCACTCAGCACCATAACAAATAGGTCAGGGCCCGTATGTTATGAGGACTTTAATTAGAGTGAAGACAGTCCCATTTAAAGTAGATGTGTGAACAATCAACAACTTCTGTATTATGTGCGATTTATTTAATTGTAGAAGTGAGTGAAGTCTATTTGAGGAGTGTTTAAAGGGGGTATTCAAACATTTGTTCATCAGATTTTCCCCAAACTTGAATTTAACTTTAAGGAAATACACAAACACATACGCAGTAAAAATAAAACAGATCAGTTAATGCACTTACTGTGACCTCTGTGACCTCTGCATCGTTTATCCCTCCACCAACAGACTGGACCACCACTGGGAGCCTACAGCCACATCCATCCACTATGTGCAGCCCACACAGGTTCTTACCAAGGTTCACCACAGTAGAATGTAGTACCCGCCAGCCATGTGCTACAGTAGTAGGTAACCACTCTTCTCTCTTCCCACTCCTCCCTGCTTGCTCTTTACCCAGGACATAACTCAAATCACCTCCAGCTGAGAACTCGATTTATTTTGCAAGTTGTTTCGTTCTATTTTCATTTTTGGAAATTTGCCCGTATGTCCTACTGATGTGCATCAGAACTCTGCCTAATTTCCCCTTCTATAAAGACTGCCTATATGGGTCAGAGCTCTGCAGGAGAGGGCCATCAGATTGAGCTGGTAGAGGGAGGAGAGTCTGAGTGAAAGGCCAATTATACGACGGACAGCTTAGTCATAACACAGGATAAATAAATTGAAGAAGATGATTTAAACATTTGGAGACGACTGTATGAAGAGTTTTTTTCCAAAACGCTATATCCACAAATTGTTCATATTTGTGTTTTTTTTTTCAGAAATTATTGCTTTTAAGTACCTTCATATGTACTTCATATGTACTTGTACTTAAAAGCGATATATCCATTGTTAAGCTGGAATGGAATGTTCATATATTGTCTATTTGACTGTGATATGTGGGTGTCTCATCTAGCAATAACTGTAAGTCACTATGGATAAGAACATCTGCTAAATGATCAAATTGTCAAATGTAAATGTTTTACATACAAATCTCATATTACTTTATCACAAAACAATGTGACTGTGTAAAACCTAGCAGTACTACTTATTTCTATATAAGTAAGGCACATACAGTGGCTTGCGAAAGTATTCACCCCCTTGGCATTTTTCCTATTTTGTTGCCTTACAACCTGGAATTAAAATAGATTTTTGGGGGGTTTGTACCATTTGATTTAATCAACATGCCTACCACTTTGAAGATGCATAATATTTTCTATTGTGAAACAAACAAGAAATAAGACAAAAAAACTGAAAACTTGAGCGTGCACAACTATTCACCCCCACAAAGTCATTACTTTGTAGAGCCACCTTTTGCAGCAATTACAGCTGCAAGTCTATTTGCGTATGTCTCTATACGCTTGGCACATCTAGTCACTGGGATTTTTGTCCATTCTTCAGGGCAAAACTGCTCTATCTCCTTCAAGTTGGATGGGTTCCACTGGTGTAGAGCAATCTTTAAGTCATACCACATATTCTCAATTGGATTGAGGTCTGGGCTTTGACTAGGCCATTCCAAGATATTTAAATCTTTCCCCTTAAACCACTCGAGTGTTGCTTTAGCAGTATGCTTAGGGTTATTGTCGTGCTGGAAGGTGAACCTCTGTCCCAATCTGTCACGTTCCTGACCTGTTTTCTCTTGTTTTTTTTTATGTCCACATTCAACGCTGCATTTTGGTCCGACCCTTACTCCTCCTCCTCAACCCGAGGAGGAGGAATTAGACAGTCGTTACACAGTCTCAAATCTCTGGAAGACTGAAACAGGTTTCCCTCAAGAATTTCCCTGTATTTAGCACCATCCATCATTCCTTAAATTCTGACCAGTTTCCCAGTCCCTGCCGATGAAAATCATCCCCACAGCATGATGCTGCCGCCACCATGCTTCACTGTGGGGATGGTATTCTCGGGGTGATGAGAGGTGTTGGGTTTGCGCCAGACATGGCGTTTTCCTTGATGGCCAAAAAGCTACATTTAAGTCTCTTCTGACCAGAATACCTTCTTCCATTTGTTTGGGGAGTCTCCCACATGCCTTTTGGTGAATACCAAACATGTTTGCTTATTTTTTTCTTTAAGCAATGGCTTTTGTCTGGCCACTCTTTCTTAAAACCCAGCTCTGTGGAGTGTACGGCTTAAAGTGGTCCTAACGACAGATACTCCAATCTCCGCTGTGGAGCTTTGCAGCTCCTTCAGGGTTATCTTTGGTCTCTTTGTTGTCTCTCTGATTAATGCCCTCCTTGCCTGGTCCATGAGTTTTGGTGGGCGGCCCTCTCTTGGCTGGTTTGTTGTGGTGCCATATTCTTTCCATTTTTAATAATGGATTGAATGGTGCTCCGTGAGATGTTCAAAGTTTTGGATATTTTTTTATAACCCGACCCTGATCTGTACTTCTGCACAACTTTGTCCCTCACCTGTTTGGAGAGCTCCTTGGTCTTCATGGTGCCACTTACTTAGTGGTGCCCCTTGCTTAGTGGTGTTGCAGACTCTGGGGCTTTTCAGAACGAGTGTATATATAATGCGATCATGTGACAGATCATGTGACACTTAGATTGCGCACAGTTGGACTTTATTTAACTAATTTTGCGACTTCTGAAGGTAATTGGTTGCACCAGATCTTATTTAGGGGCTTCATAGCAAAGGGGGTGAATACATATGCACGCACCACTTTCCTGTTTTAAATTGTTATATTTTTTATTTCACTTCACCAATTCGGACTATTTTGTGTATGTCAATTACATGAAATCCAAATAAAAATCTATTTAAATTACAGGTTGTAATGCAACAAAATAGGAAAAACTCCAAGGGGGATGAATACTTTTGCATGGCCCTGTATATAGCATTTAGCAAAATTAAAAACATTACTATTTGTCACTCTGAAATGAAACCATCAAGTGATAGATTTTAAATAAATACATGTCTGTCATTGAACAACACCATGCCATGATTAAATAGTGAAACAACATACCAATCTCTTTCACCATTTATTTAAACAATAAAAGCTAATTTACCAACATTTCTGAAAATGATATACTGTATATCACTTTTGAATTAAACTTTTCATATGGTGTGTACTACATTTGTGTTCCTTTGAGCCTGCCAAACTTAATAAAGTGCAGCTAAAGTATTTGAAATTAAACACTGGCTGAATCCAGATCTGGATAAGACGAGTGCATTTGGGCAGTTCTCTAAACATCCTAAAACGCTGCATGTGCCTCCTATCCATATCTTATTACCAACAGCGGATGTCTGAGTGACGTTTTGTTGTGCTGAAGCAGTCAAATAGTTGTGTAAGTCCAAGCTGGGTCACACTTTATTTGGATAGTCTGGATTTTTCATCTGTAGATGCTCTATAGATAGTCATACTATCAACAAACTATCTGTTAATAAGCAACTGGTTACGGATATGTTTAGGTTTAGAACAAGGGTAAGGGTTAAGGTTAGATTGAGGGTTAGGTTTAGTAGATAGTTAGTTGAAATGTTACTGATAGTCTGTAAGCCTGTAAAGCTTCTACAGATGGACTATCCAAATAAAGTGTTACCTAAAGTTGTTATTGGGTCATTCCGGGGCCAATATTCACATAACCCTTGGGATACATTCAGTACTTATGTGTCACAAATGTCATCCTCAGAAACGCAGATGTGGTTGTTTAGCTGGCCAGACTCAGGGAATAAACAGGATGGATGTGGGTTTAGTTAACACATATCGCAGATAGATAGCACTGGCTGTGGAATGTGTTCGTCTCAGTCCGTCTCGCTCCAGCTCCCCTCCCTATGCACCAGGTGAATTAGAATTGCATTAGTCACCGTCTCTTGTCAGAGGTACGCCAAGGCTTCATTTTGACTCCTGTTCTGTTGCGAGTGCTGTTCAGTATGATAAGATGCTGCTGGTGATGCGCTGGATTCTCCACCGCATCCCAAATTTCACCCTATTCCCTATTCCCCACCCTAGCCCTATGGGCCCTGGTAAAAATTAGTGCACTAAAAAGGGAATGGGTGCAATTTGGGATGCACACCATTCCCCAATGCTGCTGTTTCAACTCAGACACATCCTGACCCATTTTCCAGTGCTTCAACAGTATTGATTAACTGCTTGCCCCAATGAGGCGCTTTTTAGCCTGATATGAGATAAGAGTTAGATTCTTGTCAAAGCAGACACACATTTGCTCTGATTTTCCCCAAACAGTTAGTGTTGTTTCACTGGAACTAATCCATCACAGTATCATTGTCAGGGGAAAGCACATAGAAAGGACGGGACATAATCAAAATTGCAGGAAATATAGACATTGGCACATCCTAAAGAATACAGTGATAGTAAATAATGTGTGTGTGTGTGTTTGTGCATACTGTATTATGTATGTAAATTTAGGTGTCTGAGTTGTTTATGTGGGGGTGAGGGCTATATAATTCATTCATCCTGGTAGTAGTGGTCCTTGCTTCATGGCCAAAGCCCTGGGTTAAACCCACATTATATGGCCAGTTACAGCCAGGTTATTCATATTCCATGTCCTGTGTACTGTAGCTTACCTCAGCCCAAAAGGGAGCAGGAATGCTATGCTAGTCTGTCCTCTACCGCCCCAAATTCCATTCCTTTTTTTTGTTGCTTTTTTTCATTCCAAAGAACCAGAGAAACCACCTCTCCCCCTTTCCATTTTCTCTCCTTTACTTGGACAGACACTTTAAACAGTTGCCCTTTGCTTATCCATGCATCCAAGCGAATTACATTGAGGTCCACAACACCTGGCCTAAGTATTGCAGCCTCCTGCTTCTTCCTTGAAAGTTCTTCTTTCTTTTAGCCCTCCCTCTCTGCCCTGTCGGTATCAATATCTCCCTCTCTGCCCTGTCGGTATCAATCATACCCTCTCTGCCCTGTCGGTATCAATATCTCCCTCTCTGCCCTGTCGGTAAAAAGTATACCCTCTCTGCCCTGTCGGTATCAATACCTCCCTCTCTGCCCTGTCGGTATCAATCATACCCTCTCTGCCCTGTCGGGTTTCAATCATACCCTCTCTGCCCTGTCGGTATCAATCATACCCTCTGTACCCTGTCGGTATCAATCATACCCTCTCTGCCCTGTCGGGTTTCAATCATACCCTCTCTGCCCTGTTGGTATCAATACCTCCCTCTCTGCTCTGTCGGTATCAATCATACCCTCTCTGCCCTGTCGGTATGAACTATACCCTCTCTGCCCTGTCGGTATCAATCATACCCTCTCTGCCCTGTCGGAATCAATACCTCCCTCTCTGCCCTGTCGGTATCAATCATATTCTCTCTGCCCTGTCGGTATCAATACCTCCCTCTCTGCCCTGTCAGTATCAATCCCTCCCTCTCTGCCTTGTCGGTATCAAGCCTTCCGCCGTGGATACAGGATCTTCGTCAAGTGTCCCTGGCCTGATCAGATTAGCAGGGCCAACTATCTCTGGACCAATATGGAATCTCTGTATCTCCCCCAAACCTGTAATGAGAAAACTGAGATTGAATTTGAAACTCGGTATGACCGGGGATTAGCCAAGGAGCCTGAGAGTTATTTTCTTCAATGATGTCAGTTGGTTTGAAGCTGGGGCCAGGAGTACCAGGAGGAGGAGGGTTGGATGTGATGACCTATATTTGAGATAAACGTATCTCTGTGTGTGCAGGGTACTTAGGACATGGGATGGAAATGTTTGTCACCACCAAGAAAAATTACATGTTAACAATTTCATGGGAGCATATAGTCTACACTGGGTGTACAAAACATTAAGAAAACCTTCCTACTATTGAGATGCACCCCCACCACCTTTTGCACTCAGAACATCCTCAATTTGTTGGGGCATGGACTTGTTCCGCACAGGAAACTGTTGAGTGTGAAAAAAACAGCAGCGTTGTAGTTCTTGACACAAACCGGTGCGCCTGGCACCTAGAACCATACCACCTTCAAAGGTACTTCAATCTTTTGTCTTGCCCATTGACCCTCTGAATGGCACACATACACAATCCATGTCTCAATTGTCTCAAGGCTTAAAATCCTTCTTTAACCTGTTTTCTCCCCTTCAGCTACACAGATTGAAGTGGACGGTATTGAAGACATCTCCCTACTAGATGGTAATAGGTCCTCACGTTGCCCCTAGTGGACGGTATTGAAGACATCTCCCTACTAGATGGTAATAGGTCCTCACGTTGCCCCTAGTGGACGGTATTGAAGACATCTCCCTACTAGATGGTAATAGGTGCTCGTGTTGCCCCTAGTGGACGGTATTGAAGACATCTCCCTACTAGATGGTAATAGGTGTTCTCGTTGCCCCTAGTGGACGGTATTGAAGACATCTCCCTACTAGATGGTAATAGGTGTTCTCGTTGCCCCTAGTGGACGGTATTGAAGACATCTCCCTACTAGATGGTAATAGTTGCTCACGTTTGCCCCTAGTGGACGGTATTGAAGGATTCTCCCGACGTCCTGGCGACCTGGACAAATGTTGAATACTGAAGTCGATCTAATGTGGCCTGGCTGCCCTTCCATTCCCTACAGTGACATACAGGCAGAGAGGCAACTGCTTATTTCAACGGCTGCCTTCACACTTATTGTCTTCTAGATTTGACACTGAAAAACAAACATGCACTCTCTTCTCTTTCACTAACACATAGAATCCACACACACACACACACATTAACATAGAGACACACACTGCCACACACTGAAGCTCAGCTGTTCAATATTCGAAATGGACTGAAAGGATGACCACGGTACTGAAATCTCCATGGTGTTCATAAACAAGCCTGTTGTAGTAATTCACAGCTTGCTAAAGTGCCCTTATAGCTTCCCTCAATCTGGCCTTGAGCACTGTCAACCCCTCATCTCGCCATGTTAATAAGGACAAGAGATTTCCTATCTCATGGCCTTTAAGACGTCCTCAGGAGAGAGAAAGGCCTGCCCATAGAGATCCTATTAAATTAGTATTCTAATTCCTATTTCTATGGGCCTGCCAACATAGGACAAACCACTGTCATTTGCATGAATAATAGACTTTTCTGAATGACACACACACACACACACACACACACACACACACACACACACACACACACACACACACACACACACACACACACACACACACACACACACACACACACACACACACACACACACACGCGCGCGCGCGCACGTACACATACACACACTCTCAGTCCCACACACACACACACACACACTTTCTTTTATTCAAGAAATAACCAAGTGGCTTGTGTTGCTAAGCAACCATGCCACAAGTACTTGTGTGTTGTTTTAACACATTGTCAATGACAGTGGGCCCAAGTCCCAGTGTGTCTCGCAGGCTTCCGAGGTGAGTGTACAATCAGTGTGTGATGTACTAAATCATGTTACACAGTGCCTTCAGAAAGTTTTCACACCGCTTTACCTTTTCCACATTTTGTTGTGAAAAAGTGGGATTAACTTCTTTGGGGTAGGCGGCAGTATTTTCACGTCCGGATGAAAAGCATGCCCAGAGTAAACGGCCAGCTACATAGCCAAAAAAGCTAGAATATGCATATTATTAGTAGATTTGGATAGACAACAATCTGAAGGTTCTAAAACTGTTTGAAGGATGTCTGTGAGTATAACAGAACTCATATGGCAGGCAAAACCTGAGAAGAAATCCAACCAGGAAGTGGGAAATCTGAGGTTGGTTGATTTTCAACTCGGCTCCTATTGAAGACAAAGGAATTCTCCAGTTGGAACATTATTGAAGAATTATGTTAAAAAACATCCTAAAGATTGATTCAATACTTCGTTTGTCATGTTTTTATGGACTGTAATATAACTTTTTTAACTTTTTGTCCGTACTTTCCACTGGACTCCGCTGGACTTGAGTTTGGAAAGTGTACCGAACGCTAGAACAACAAGGAGGAATTTGGACATAAATGATGGACATTATCGAACAAAACAAACATTTATTGTGGAACTGGTATTCCTGGGAGTGCATTCTGATGAAGATCATCAAAGGTAAGTGAATGTTTATAATGTTATTTCTGACTTATGTTGACTGCACAATATGGCGGATATATTTGTGTCTTGATTGGGCTCTGAGCCCCGACTCAGATTATTCCATGGTTTGATGAAATCTGACACAGCGGTTGCATTAAGGAGAAGTGCATCTAAAATTCCATGCATAACAGTTGTATCTTTTAGCAATGTTTATTATGAGTATTCCTGTAAATTGATGTGGCTCTCTGCAAAATCAAAGGATGTTTTGGAACTTCTGAACATAAGGCGCCAATGTAAACTAAGATTTTGGGATATAAATATGAACTTTACCAAACAAAACATACATGTATTGTGTAACATGAAGTCATAGGAGTGTCATCTGATGAAGATCATCAAAGGTTAGTGATTAATTTTATCTCTATTTCTGCTTTTTGTGAGTCCTCTCTTTGGCTGGAAAAATGGCTGTGTTATTCTGTGAATAGGCACTCACCTAACATAATCGTTTGGTTTGCTTTCGTCGTAAAGCCTTTTTGAAATCGGACACTGTGGCTGGATTTGCAACAAGTGTACCTTTAAAATGATGTAAAATACATGTATGTTTGAGGAATTTTAATTATGGGATTTCTGTTGTTTTGAATTTGGCGCCCTGCAGTTTCACTGACTGTTGAAGAGGTGGGACGCTACCGTCTCACGTACCCTAGAGAGGTTAAAATGTATTTAATTGTAATATTTTACCAAAGATCTACACAAAATATAACACTAATATATCTTGATTCGATAAGTATTCAACCCCCTGAGTCAATACATGTTAAAATCACTTTGGCAGCGATTACAGATGTAAGTCTTTCTGGATAAGAATGTAAAAATATATATATATATTCTTGCTCTGTCAAGTTGGTTGTTGATCATTGCTAGACAGCCATTTTTCAGTCTTGCCTTCTAGCTATATTTCATGTATTTTTATCCCCCCCAAAAAACAACCTAGTCCTTGCTGATGACAAGCAATGGCTTTTATTTTTTTTACCCATCTACCAATAGGTGCCATTCTTTGCAAGGCATTTGAAAACCCCCTGGTCTTTGTGGTTGAATGTGTTTGAAATTCACTGCTCGACTGAGGGACCTTACAGATAATTGTATGTGTGGGGTACAGAGATGAAGTAGTCATTCAAAAATCATGTTAAACACTATTATTGCACACAGAGTGAATCCATGCAACTTATTTTGTGCCTTGTTAAGCAAATGTTGAATCATGAACTTATGTAAGCTTGCAATAACTAAGGGATTGAATACTTATTGACTCAAGACATTTCAGCTTTTCATTTTGTATTCATTTGTAAACATTTTCAAAAACATAATTCCACTTTGACATTATGGGGTATGACAAAAACAATAGTTATTTAATCAATTGTAAATTCTGGCAGTAACACAACTGTAACGGGTGTCGTCGTCGGATGAGGAATAATCGGACCAAAGCGCAGCGTGGTAAGTGTTCATGCTTTTTATTTAAACTGAACACTATAACAAAATAAGAAAGAGAATGAACGAAACCGAAACAGTCCTGTCAGGTGCAGAAACACAAAACAGAAAACAACTACCCACAAAGCATCGGTGGGGAAAAGCTACCTAAGTATGGTTCCCAATCAGAGACAACGATAGTCAGCTGTCCCTGATTGAGAACCATACCCGGCCAAAACAAAGAAATACAAAACATAGAAAAAATAACATAGAATGCCCACCCAAATCACACCCTGACCAAACCAAAATAGAGACATAAAAAGCTCTCTACGGTCAGGGCGTGACAACAACAAAATGTGGAAAAAGTTAAGGGGTGTGAATACTTTCTGAAGGCACTTGCCCATATGTGAGTCACTATTGAAGTCACAGAAATATGGATTTTGTCATCAGTTATTAACTTTGAATTAATTCCTTCTACTTTTGGATACTCCAGTAGCAGGGTAGAGAATGTTTGCCTAGCTTTTTTTGATATAAAATGGGTTAGAAATTAAACATATAATCAAATAACAAACACTGGCATATCATACCACTAACAAAGGACAAATTACAACAAATCTTTATAATTTGGAGTCTTTGCATTCATAATGTTCTGTTAATCTGCATTGTTCCTGCATCACAGTATGTTCTGATTGTGCATTATTGATGCCTGGGTTACCTGATTATCCGCCCCTAATCTGATAATACAGCTATTATCTTTAATTTGATAATTACTTAGTCCTTTTTGTGTACTGATTTATACAGTCACTGCTAAATATTATAAATCTGCCCTTGTATTTAAAATGTGCACCATGAAAGGAAATTCAATTAAATCACCAGACTCACGTTTAGTTATTTTCTGTCAACATCAGAAGTGCCAATTTCTGTGATCTAATAATCTAAGATATCACTTTCTTCTTATTTTCGATAATTAACTGTTTCCTCAGAACTCTGCAGGTGTGTTTTCAGCTCTGACAGAGTTTAAAGGAGTCGTGAGAGGAACCATTGGCAGTCTCTCAAATCCACATACTGTGCCCTTGAAAACCCAAGAATGCCCCATTCACACGGCATCTTACCTCCCAAAGTGAACCTGACGGCTAATCAACACCTGCAAGCCCTTTCCTCGGCCATGTGTCCAAGTGAGACTTCAATACCGGTGCCAAGCCACACATTTCCCCACGCGAAACGCACAGAGAAAAGAGAGAGACTTTTAATCAAAGCTCATCCAAAAACAGCTCTGTTATTTTTTGCTGCACGCATCTCGATGACTGTACAGCTAACACATGTGCTGCCACTGCCGAACCTATTGCAGTCCCTTTGAATTGTAAAACGGCTCATCTCGCAATGCTATCCTTCTGGTCTGGAGTGATTACATCCTACCCTGCCAGATTACACAGTATAAACAAAGTAGCTGGAGTGCAATTGCAGCCTTCACTGGGTATTAGATGTTCTATCTCATACTCTCTGAGAGGAGTGGGAAAGCGTGACTGCCTGCTTGCACCCACCTCTGCTATACTCAATAGGGTAACACTTTATATTGTTGTCCCTAGTACTATGTAACTACACAGTCATTTACATTTTTACATTGACATTTTAGTCATTTAGCAGACACTCTTATCCAGAGCGACTTACAGGAGCAATTAGGGTTAAGAACCTTGCTCAAGGGCACGTCAACAGATTTTTTACTTAGTCGGCTCAGGGATTCAAATCAGCAACCTTTCGGCTACTGGCCCAACGCTCTTAACTGCTAGGCTACCTGCTGTAATGACTGTAGTAACAACATAGCAGTTACAGAGTAGTTACATACTGTAGGTATTGCTATGTAATTACATGGCAATTGGATTTAGCTGTATCAGGTATTACACAAATGGAACAAGGACTGTGTAATTACACATCCACTTGCTGAAGGTTATTCCACATGTGCAATTACTAATGTTATTACAAATTGTCTTGTTCTACTATGTGACTAATGTTTTGTAATTGCACATTTGAAAGTCACCTGTGAATTACCATGTTAATAATAGCTAAAACCAAAATATGACCTTGTCACATGTAACTACACACAAACCCAGGAAGTCACAGGGTTGATATGGTTTTGATATGTTGTTACAAAGGATACACGTGTAATTATATTGTACCTACTCAGGATCAGGCAACTTAATGCAGCGAGACCCAGTAGGTCCTACTTTATACAATGTAACAACCTTTGCAGACAGTAGGCTAACCATGAGAAAAATGTAGACAAGTCTGAGAAAATGTTTCAGTTGGACTTTTCTTTAATGGATTTAGCAAAGATGAATATTCAAACCATTCAAATTCAATTCCCCATTTCAGACACATATCATTAACTATTTTAATGAGTACATTTTTAGAAAAACAGCTATGTAAAGCTAACAAGAATTCCTCTATACATTAATTCACTAATGTAGTTAGCATGGTAATAGGGACAAGTTCATCTAAAGTGTTACCGACAATATTTATTTGGACAATAAACGTTCCATGAAATACATATAGATCTGCTCTAATGACTGTCATCCACCTGACTGCTTACTACAGTGGCTTGTGTAGTATGCTATCCCTTTGGGTCTGGGTGCTAGTTGGAAGGAGCAGTGTTCTCTATGGAATGGTAACACTTTATTTTGAAGGGTAATAATGTATTTTAAGGCTTTGTAATGACTTTAAAACACACTCAGTCATATCCCAAACATACCACATTCTTAAGCAGTACATAATCATTTCATTAATGGTTATGTCAAGAACTGCAAGACATAACGCTTGTATGAACTGCTTATAAATGCTGTATGTATGGGTTATTTGTGTTATGTCAATTCAAAATAAAGTGTCACTGTTAAAGGCTGTGTTCCAATGACACAAAGTCAGAAAATATCCTAGCATCTTTCCTTCGTCCTTTTACTAAGATTATACGTGCGTGACAAATATTTTTCCCGGGCCAAATGCTAATAACGGGTTAAACTCATTTGTCGACCGTCAACAGTAAACATAAAAACAGTCTGTCCAATAGGCTCAGGACTAAGGTGGTGAAAGGGGCTCATCAAGCTTGTGCTGAATGCTTGTAACGATCAATCACAGGTGACTATTCGTGACCTTCAAAAGTATTGAATCTGCAGAAATACAATGAGTGGATTTGAATTGCACACACCCATGCAATACTGCCTTGACAGAGGGCTGGAACTGGTCCGAAAATAAAGGTGTACGGTGCCGGAAAACGCTTGGAAAAATGTTGCACTTTTCCCTCCAATATCATGCTGAAATGCATCGGCTCCCACCAGCCTTATCTCTCCCCGAGTCCCTCAGCTGTAATTGTCGATGAGTAACCCCTCCAGTGTTGCTGTACCACCAGTACTCGTATGCAGAATGTGTATCCGGCAATCTGTTCAGTTCTCCCCAAGTAGTTTCCCTCACAGAAATCCATTTAGGGCTTTTTTATTGAGTGGAGTGCATTGGAGTCGTATTGGGCTCTGTCTTGCTCCCTAACATGGTTACCCTTCGTCTCCTCTCAATGAATCCAGGTCCCAGCAGTGTCTATGAGTTCACAGTGTGGTGAAGAGGAGGAAACTCTCAGTGTGGCTATTGGTGAAGGAACACTTAGACGAAAGTCGATGGGGAAGTTCAAGGCATCATTGTGTGAATGTATATATACTGTTGTAGCAGCAAAGGGGGGACCAATTCCATATTAATGCCCATGATTTTGGAATGAGATGTTCGTCGAGCAGGTGTCCACATACCTTTGGCCATATAGTGTGTGTGTGTGTGTGTGTGTGTGTGTGTGTGTGTGTGTGTGTGTGTGTGTGTGTGTGTGTGTGTGTGTGTGTGTGTGTGTGTGTGTGTGTGTGTGTGTGTGTGTGTGTGTGTGTGTGTGTGTGTGTGTATACAGTATACTGTAGCTGATGCTTTAAATGCTTTGTGATACAATTTGAATAAAGATGATAGGGAATTTCAAGGCACCGTATGGATGTACCTGTATTTCTGTAGGTTGAGGAAAGAATCCCTTGTTAAGGTTGTACTAAATGTATGCACCCTGCTGGCTCAGAATCCTTATCAACCTACAAAATGTTCTGAAATCAATCTCCATTGTTGAACACAATCATTTTGTTCCATTGTTAATATCATTCTTGTTTTCAGGTTTAAAGCCTTACAAGTTATTTCCTTAGCAGACTCATAATAGTGGTGGTTCTATGGAATAAAATGTCCCTTTCTATTTGATTTGGACAGTATGCCATGCCGTTATAATATCTTAAATGTGTGTGTCAAGGTTCTAACTTACAAAGGTAGCAGTAATTGGGAACCGGTAGAGATTGTTGTGGTTGTTGTATTCATAATAAGTAAAAGATAACAGGAGACATAACACAGATCT
The DNA here is from genome assembly GCF_045679555.1 of Salvelinus alpinus. Classification (NCBI taxonomy): domain Eukaryota; kingdom Metazoa; phylum Chordata; class Actinopteri; order Salmoniformes; family Salmonidae; genus Salvelinus; species Salvelinus alpinus. The sequence goes on along the minus strand of NC_092089.1, from coordinate 79,521,779 downwards.
TGGTCTTCCTTTTGTAGAGCCATTTTTAAGCGACTGAAAGTGTAGTCATTTATTGTACTGCTATACCTAACTAGTACAATGGAGAACATATGTTGGATTCTAGAAGCAATGTAAAACTATTATTTTTGTAGACAAAATCATTGTTTCACTAAGGAATTGAATACTCCTTCAAGCCAAATATAAAGCCTTGTCCTATCTGTTACTCTCCATATATACTTCTCTGTTTATCTTCTCTGCGGTTGTGAATAAGTTTGTACAGGAATATGGAATGTAGCTTTGATTTTAAACTGGACATGTGGAAGGGATACACATTACACATTATTCAGGAACGTACTGCAAGTCGTAAATAGAAAGTACTTCTGATTTGTTGCTCACACTTAAACAGGTTATGCACCGTTCTGTGTTCTGCCATTACGTAACCAACATGATTAAACCCGGCCATTCAATAATTCAGGTACACCACCTTAATTTTTTATTATTCATTTCAATTGTTCTCTAGTAGCCTACTAGGTGTAGGTGAGGCCTGAAATATTCATGAGTTCCCATCTTGTGGAACAAAATCCCAATATATTCGGAAGGATGGTCATGAATTAAACTCAACATTCAAAATGTAACACACAATTACCTACATACCAAAAATAGATCAAATATAATCTAATTAATTGTAGATGTAATGACACGGATCGGACACATGTACTGCACCTGCAATGTGAAAAACAAAACAAAATGATGCACCAATTCAGCAGTCATATAACCTAAATGTTCTTATTAACATAGGGCTCTCCGTTTGCAGACAGTTTAGTGCTTTTTCATGGGACAAAAATATAATTTATGTTTAAAAAGTTATTCACGTAACAATGTTTGGGAGGAGTGAGGGAGCTGTTGCTCATTAAAATAGCAACACCTCCTTGAGTGAATCATTTCAAGTAGTGTTGCTAGGGCAGACATTGATCAAATTATCTTTGTAATATGTTAATATCACCAGAACAATGCATTGTTTGAAATTCTATCTGCCCCCAAAACTCAAGTAAATGAAAATCATGAATCACAACACTTTTGTAATGGTACTAGACTTGAAGATCAAACAATATTTTTCCATGCAATATATTTGAATAGAATATATATACCTCAAGAGTGAATACAAAGTTGGCTAAGATTAAACCAAATTCTAGCTGCAAAATACAGCACAATTTCCAATGTGGATTTTCAGTCCTTACTAGAGCCCATTTTATTTATGAAGCTGTGGAGTGAGCTGTTGACCGCCAGAACAGAACCAAATCTTTGCCAAATCTTTTGTCTGGCTCTGAATAGTGGGTCTAAGAATCTAAGCACTTCTAAAATAATTATTTGTTGTTTATTTCCAAACACAGAAATACCCCAGCAACAGCATCGTCCCATCATCCCAACCCATCGCTTGGGTTCCCCTTCCTGTGTCTCTCTCTCTCTCTTCTCTGTGTGCAGTGGGCCCTAGGCGCTCGCTGCATTCCTGCCGTTTCCCCATTAGGCGCTTAACAGAGCGTTGGGCTGTGGCTGCTCTCTCCCCCAATGCCTCCCGTCTCCCTGTCGCCCTTCAGGTCTCATCGCCCTCACAATGGAGGATCCGCTATGATCCCGGGACACACAGTGTCCTCCATTACCCCCACCTCATGGCCCACTGCATCCATGCTGTAGCCACACTTCCAGGATCTCAGGAAAACAACGTGTTTGTATGTGTGGTGTGTAATTCAGTTTGGATGGGAATGTATTGTGTGTGCTTGCAGGGTTGGGGAGTAACTGATTATATGTAATTAGATTTTTTTTTAAACAGTAACTGTAATCAGTTATGTTACCAGCAGAAACATTGTAATCTTATCACAGATACTTTTGTTATACTAAATGGATGTTTGTCAGAAAGGATGTTTGTGAAAAAAGACATTATGACACATTTCTGTTTTCTCAATTACACTCAATTCAGCATTGAAAAAAGGTGCAAGTTTAAGTTTGTACCACCTGACTGAGTCTGACCACTAGTCATGATAAATTAAATGGGTCAGATGAGTTCATATGTCGCCTCTTAAGGGGAAAGTAATCCAAAAGTAACGGAAAGTAATCAGAGTATGTTACTGAGTTTGGGTAATTCAAAAGTTACGTAACTGATTAAAGTTTTGGACAGGCAACTAGTAACTACAATGGATTACGTGTAGAAAGTAGCCTAAGCAACCCTGTGTGCGAGAGTGTGTGTGTGTGCACGATTTCATGAATATATGTATGTGCGTGTGTATATGCAGTACGTGAATGTGTGTATGCACTGTAGTCTCCAGGCTGAACCAAGGACACTTGTTCTTATCCCATTTCACCCCCCCCCCCCCCAATCCCCAGAAGCAAGCATGGGTAGAGCCAGTGAAAGGGAAGTGCCATTAAAGGGAAGTGCCATTAAAGGGAAGTGCCATTAAAGAGAAGTGCCATTAAAGGAGGGAACAAAGAAGGAGATCAATAGTGCCTTTTCAAAGGAATTCATTTTGAGCTTGGACGGAGTCCATCTGTAGATTTTTCCACAAATTAACGAAATAGAAAGCCTTAAGCTGTGAACATTTCAGGGGCTTGAGCCATCTCTTGCACACCAAATAGGATGTGACAGCTAGGCCCCCATAATAGTGTCATCAAATGAAAAATAATTAGTTCCAAACCAAGTATTAATACAGTACTCTGTCCTAGTTTGCAGTGAGAACTATATCGGGGCAAAAAGGAAATGTTTTTGGAGACTCAGGCATCAGTTACTACAGTGTAGGGGTTTTAACTTGTATTGGAACCTTTTTTGGTGCAGGGCTTCTAAAGTTAGACAATATTTGATCTTTCTGTCAAGCTAAAACCCAATATTTGCTTTGGAAATGGCAGAACAATAGTGTGAGCATAATACAACTTAGTTCTCTTTTTTCCTCCACTGTGCAGGAATCCTGTCATAGGCCTACATGGGTCTATTTTTTCAAGGAGAGCTCAATCACTGAGTAACAAAGTCTGAAGGATGTCGCTGACTTGCCACAGTGTTCTTCTCCGACAAATTAGATCAGTCTGCCATCGCCCAGAGACACAAACACCCTGACTAGGGAGATAACAAATTGTTTTATCCATAGAATCTAATTAAAAACGGTGAAATTCCTAAAAGTAATTTGATATATTGGGTGCTTATCTTTCTCTGTGTGCACACAAGCGATTACATTTACCGTCGAACTCAAGGAAATCGGGGCATGGAAGTTGACTGGTGGTTTACTTTAAAAGGTGGAGCTTGTCATAGAGCTTGTCGTGACTAGAAGAAAAACAATTGGGACGCAATTCCGTTCTTATACTGTTGAGTACACTCATATGTTAATATACTTGTATGGTTGCTGTTTTTCATTCTGTCTGCAACGCAATGTTGGATTGAGAGACACAGGACTGAACATTCAGATGTTGATGGCATATGAGCTTGAAGTTGTTCAAAAAACATGATTTGATTGAAGACTGTGAGTAGCATAGCATGGTTTTTAGAGTGTGATGGAATGCCATCTTGGAGTGAACCATCACTGTTCTGCTAGCAACTTGACAAGCAAAGGCTGCATACAGAGCCTCTGGTGCAGAACATGTCTCATTAAATAATTGTTACAGATAACCTTGATAATTCACATCATGGGATTTCCATGGATGCTTAACTCACTGATATCCACAGTTCAACACTGCTTGTACTGTACAGTATGTTACTAAATGCGTTTGATGTATTGTGCATGTGATGCAGGCAGGGGTTTATGTCCTATTTGCAATCAAACTGAGACATACACTACGAATTTCTAAATGTTTATTATAAGCCAGGTGGTTCAAGCCCTGAATACTGATTGGCTAAAAGCCGTGGTATATCAGACCGTATACCACTGGTATGACAAAACATTTATTTTTACTGTTCTAATTACGTTGGTAACCAGTTTATAATAGCAATATGGCACCTTGGGGGTTTGTGGTATATGACCAATATACCACGGCTAATGGCTGTATCCAGGCTATTAGAAGAGCCCTTAGCCGCTGTATATTGGCCAAATACCACACCGCTAGTGTTTTATTGGTTAACTATAGCATGAGAGATGAGAAGTAACAGAAAATGGTGTTATTCTTTTATTTGTCAGATAACACATGTTAGGTTCTACATGTTAGGTACTACAAATAATTTCTATGCACTTTTTTATGCGTGTTTGAATACCTTGTTATTATCACTTTCGATAACAGGGTTACACTCTCTCAGTAAACTTCATTAAAACATTGTTACCCTCTTTCAGTAGATTTAATTATTATCAGACCTCAGGATAAAACCCAGATGCAGGCAGTTCGAAAAGGCAGGCAAGCTCAGGGTCAGGGAAGGCAAAATTATCAAAAACCGGGAGAACTAGAAAGCAGGAACTAACGAGAAACAGGAGTACGGAAAAAACACTGGTAGGCTTGACGAGACAAGACAAACTAGCAACAGACAAACAGAAAACACAGGTATAAATGCACAGGGAATAATGGGAAAAATGGGCGACACCTGGAGGGGGTGGAGACAAGCACAGATCAGGGTGTGACAGTTACCACCCCCCCTGGCGGTGGAATTCAGCGATGAGGGCTGAGTCCAGGATGTTCCTAGCGGGGACGAAGCATTTCTCCTCTGGACCTTAACCCTCCCAGTCAACCAGGTACTGGAATCCCCTGCCCCAAGGTTGAACACTCAGGAGACGCCTCACCGTATATGCCGGATAGCCGTCGATGAGACAGGGGAAGGGGTGGGCATGGAAAAAGGAGGCAGAAGGCTGTGAGACAGAGGTTTAATCCTTGATACATAAAATGTGGGATGTATACGGAGGGTGAGGGGCAACAGAAGACGAACAGCAGAAGGGCTAAGGATCTTGGAGATGGAGAAAGGGACGATAAAATGGGGAGAAAGTTTGCGGGACTCTACCCGGAGGGGCAGATCCCGAGTGGACAGCAAATTCCCTCTGTCCAAGACGATAGTGGGGAGCCGGGTTCCGAAGGCGTTCCGCATGTTGACGGTACCTGGAGTTGGTCTTGAGAAGAGCAGACCGAGCTCTCTTCCAGGTAAACTGACAGCGGACAAAAAAAATCTGTGCCTAGGGTATGTTGACCTCTTCCTCCGGGAAGAGGGAGGGCTGATAACCCAACAGAGCACTCGAAGGACGAGAGCCCAGTGGCCGAGCAGGGAAGGGTGTTCCGGCTGTACTCCACCCACAAGAGTTGCTGGCTCCAGGTGGTGGGGTTGGCCGAGACGAGGCACCAAAGATTCGTCTCCAGGTCCAGATTGGCACGCTCCGACAGGCTGTAGATTGAGGATGAACCCTGGAGGACAGGCTGGCCAACGACCCAATGAGTGTGCAGAAAGCCTTCCAGAACCGGGATGAAAACTGAGGACCACGGTTGGAGACCATGTCCACCGGAAGTCCATGCATCCGGAAGATGCATCATGATCTGGGCCGTCTCCTTGGCAGAAGTTACCTTGGGGAGGGAAATTAAATGGGCGGCTTTGGAAAACCTGTCCACCACCATGAAGATAGTGGTGTTACCATCAGACAAAGGGAGACCAGGGATTTATGTGACCAGGGACAGTGAGGGAAAGGAAGAGGTTGAAGGAGGCCAGCCGGAGCTTGCTGAGGAGTCTTGTTCTGAGCACAGACAGTACAGGCGGCGACGAACGCGGAAACGTCCATAGTGGGCTACCAAAAGCATTGTCGCGCAAAGGCCAGGGACCAACGGGAGCCAGGGTGACAGGCAAGCCTGGAGGAATGAGCCCATTCCAGGACCGGGGAGTGAGCAGCGTCTGGGACAAACATCCGGTTAGCCGGGCCTCCCCCCGACATCCGACGGGTCTACCTCCACCAAGAACTGACAGGAGGGGTCCGGATGGATCAATATGGGAACTGTGGTGAAGCGGGGCTTAAGGTCAAAGAACGCCCGGTCAGCAGCTGGGGACCACGTGAACAGGACCTTGGGAGAGGTGAGTGCTGACGGGGGAAACCAGAGTGCTGAACCCCCGGATAAAAAGGCAATAGAAATGGGCAAATCCTAAGAAGCTTTGCAGCTGCACTCTGGACATGGGTTGGGGCCAATCCACCACCGCTCTCACCTTTCCGGGATCAATCTGCACATTCCCAGCAGCAATGATGTATCCTCGGAAGGAGATGGTGGAGTGATGGAATTCGCTTTGACAAAAAGCTGGTTGTCCAGGAAATGCTGGAGGACCTGTCAGATGTGTTCTTGAGCAGAGCGGGAAAAGACGAGGATGTCGTCGAGGTAGACGAACACGAACCGGTTCAATATGTCGTGGAGAACGTCATTAACCAGGGCCTGGAATACAGCAGAAGCATTGGTCAGACCGAATGGCATCACTAGGTAGTCATAGTGTCGGCTAGCAGTGTTGAAGGCTGTCTTTCACTTGTCACCTTCCTGTATCCGTACCAGGTGGTAGGCTCTCCGCAGGTCCAACTTAGAGAAGCTAGTGGACCCGTGGAGCGGCTCTAAATCAGAGGAGATGAGTGGTAGCAGGTAGCAGTTCTTAACCGTGATGTCATTGAGGCCCTGGTAGTTAATGCACGGGCGCAGGGTTTTGTCCTTCTTCTCCACAAAGAAGAACCCTGCGCCAGCGGGTAGGCAGAAGGATGGATACTTCTGCAGCCAGGAAGTCGTCAATGTACGTCTCCATAGCCTTGGTCACCGGACCGACAGTGAATACAGCCGTCCCCGGGGTAGTGTAGTGCCTGGGAGAAGGTCGATCCCGCAGTCATAGGGTCAATGCGGAGGAAGCGAAGTTGCCCGGGCCGTGCTGACAACCTCCCGGAGGTCCTGGTACTCCGCGGGAAAGGCGGAGAGGTCAGAGGCTTCTCCCGAGCCCACAGGAACACGTCCCGGGCAGGCTGCGCAAACCTCAGGCAATGGGCATGGCACAACGGGCTCCAGCCAATGATAGTACCAGCAGTCCAGTTGATAAGGAGATTATTGCACTGGAGAATGGTCAAAAACCCAGGAGAACCAGAAAGCAGGAACTAACGAGAAACAGGAGAATGGGGAAATAATTCTGGTAGGCTTGACGAGACAAGACAAACTGGCAACAGACAAACAGAAAACACAGGTATAAATTCACAGGGGATAATGGGGAAAATGGGTGACACCTGGTGGGGGTGGAGACAAGCACAAGACAGGTGAAACAGATCAGGGTGTGAAAATTATAACATGGTTATTACACTGCTGTCTCAGTCGTCTTAATTTAAACATGGTTACACTCTCTCAGTAGACTTAATTAAAACATTGTTACACTGTCTCAGTAGTCTTCATTTAAACATGTTTACACTCTTTCAGCAGACTTAATTAAAACATGGTTAGACTCTCAGTAGTCTTACTTAAAACATGGTTACACTCTCTCAGTAGACTTAATTAAAACATGGTTAGACTCTCTCAGTAGATCTAATTAAAACATGGTTACACTCGCTCAGTAGTTTTAATTAACCATGTCAACTCGTAATTCATAAATAACTGCCATAAGACACAGGTACTTAATTGATGTATATCAATATAAGGGAAATTGTTATATTTCTGTCACTATTATGGTCAACAGATGATGGAAGCGCATGTCACATCTACACAACCTTTTACTGTCAATTAAAGGAATGCACACTGTTGTGAAAATCGAATAGATATCATATACATATCACACAATAAAGTATACATTCCAAGATTATATGGCTTCCCAGGATATACGGAGGAATGAAGAAAGCGTCGGTATCACTGAGTTCAACTTACTCTTTCTATATAACAATTCATCAACAGCTCTCTTTAATCTAGTCTAGGATCTAATCTCCAACACAGCAAACTAGCTAAATCACACAGTAGTGTTTATTGTCTGCCCTACTCAGAAATATTATTTTGATGTTGTATTTTCAAAAAGATCTAGCTTTAGACCTGAGAATGTATTGCTCATATAGGCTGAGTCTTAAACAGTGCCATATTGCCTATGTAGGCATCTAGTCAAAAGTAGTGCACTATATAGGGAATAGGATGCAATTTAATTTGGGATGGAGACATAGTATAATGCCCTCCTATATCAGCAGTTACTCAGTTTTCTCCAGTCATTTAGTGTCCCTTTCAAAGCCTGTTATAATGATCCATACATGACCTTTATGCACTGTTGAGTGTATCACATGTCACCTCATGGGAAGGCCGTGCAGAGGGACACAAGAAGCACAGCACACAGTCTGGTCTGTTACACCAGCTAAACATCTCAATATGGTCCCAGTTGTTCTCCCAATACATTCTGATGCACAGTTGTGGTACCTGATGATGACAGATTGATAGACAGATGATTGATAAGATAAGTGAATGGAGATGGAGGTGGAGGTGGAATCAGAGCACTTAGTCTGCCAGTGTGGCTGCAGGCTGTAGGCTGCAGGCATGGAGCTCCCGAGGTCCACACAAGCATGAGGAATCTGATAATCGCAGGGGAGGAAGAGGCCTCAGCGGGAGGCTCCCTGTGAATTACCGGCTGCGTTTATGGAGAGAGAGCTCCGGAGCTGGAATGCTAATGAAGGATTTGATAAGATAGAGCAAGGAGAGCCGGAGTCAAGTGTGAGAGGCCTTAGACACCATGCACGCATGCAGCCTATTTCTGCCAAGCTGTTTCCTTTTTCTCCATTGTAAAGTGATGCCAGAAGAAGAGGCCTCTCGACCAAGGACCCGTGAAGTGCTGGCCCCTATAAGAGACGAATGAGACTAAGCTTTTTGCCATATTGTAACCAGAGATTCTGATTTGTGGGGTTGTCTGAGACTAGCTGTGTTGGCATTATAAGAGACAGGGCTTTAAGAGGTTATGAGTGGGGCTAATTCAGTGGGTTTTCTGCTGTGTCTCTCTTTTTAGTGCGGTGTCCATATTAGGACAGTTATGCTTGAGCATCGTGTCTTCTAACATGATGCATGTGTTCTAATATGGCTGGGCGATATGGCCTAAAAATCATGTCTCGATTTCTTTTGTCCGATTCACAATATAAACCTAGATTTTTCAAATGTTTTCTCAAAATAAGCGTTGTTGTACAATTACAGTTCAAATACAATGCATTTCAAAGATATGATCTAATGAATTCAGGGCTTGTGAAATTATACCTTGGCTAAATACGTATAAGCCTTCCACAACTATAAGACCCACGGGTGATTCATTCAAATCACTGATCTGGCTTTCAAGTCTGTCTATGAAAAGATTTTTTTTGTTTCAAATTTAACCAGAACCATGCATAATGCATATTCACTTCCTGTAGGCATTATAGAAAATTAACACAAGTCTCGAACAGCATGCAAGCCTGTACACTTGATTTTGAAATCAAGTGGCTTACCTTATTTCTCAGAATGAGAACGAGTTGCCAATTCCTTATATAATTGTGTTTTATGCTTATTGCACATTTATAAAACACAGACTAGACAGCTAGTAGAACGGTCTTTGGCTAAACTGCTGCTAGCGGTTGGTGGTATCCCAATACCGTGTTCGACTAACTGAGCACACATTTTCCTGAATCAATGTTCATTGATACTCCTGTTTTAATAGTGTCTGCTCTGCGTGCAATTTGAGCAGTTGAGATATATAGTGCATTCAGAAAGTATTCAGCCTTATTCTAAAATGGATTCAACTGTTTTTTACCTCATCAATCTACACACAATACCCTATAATGACAAAGCAAAAACAAGTTTAGACATTTTTGTTAATTTATCATTTAAAAAAAAAAGAAATATTACATTCACATAAGTATTCAGAACCTTTAATCAGCTGTAATCAATGCAGCAATTACAGCCTTGAGTCTACTTGGGTATGACACTACAAGCTGGGCACACCTGTATTTGGAAAGTTTCTCCCATTCTTCTCTGCAGATCCTCTCAAGCTCTGTAAGATTCGATGGGGAGCGTCGCTGCACAGCTATTTTCAGGTCTCTCCAGAGATGTTTGAATGGGTTCAAGCCCGAGCTCTGGCTGGGTCACTCAAGGACATTCAGAGACTTGTCCCAAAGCCACTCCTGCATTGTCTTGGATGTGTGCTTAGGGTTGTTGTCTTGTTGGAAGGTGAACTTTTGCCCCAGTTTGAGGTCCTGAGCTCTCTGGAGCAGGTTTTCATCAAGGATGTCTCTGTACTTTGTTCTGTTAATCTTTTCCTCAATCCTGACTAGGTTCACAGTCCCTGCCGCTGAAAACCATCCCTACAGCATGATGCTGCCACCACCATGCTTCTCTGTAGGGATGGTGCCAGGTTTCCTCCAGATACGTGACGCTTGGCATTCAGGCCAAAGGGTTCAATCTTGGTTTCATCAGACCAGAGTGTCTTGTTTCTCATGGTCTGTGAGTCCTTTAGAAGCCTTTTGGAAGTTTCTCCCATCTCCACAGAGGAACTCTGGAGCTCTGTCAAAGTGACCATCAGATCTGTGCCTCGACACAATCCTGTCTCGGAGCTCTACAGACAATTCCTTCGACCTCATGGCTTGATTTTTACTCTGACATGCACTCTGACATGTCAACTATGGGACCTTATATAGACAGGTGTGTGCCTTTTCCAAATCATGTCCAATCAATTGAATTTACCACAGGTGGACTCCAATCAAGTTGTTAAAACATCTCAAGAATTATCAATGGAAACAGGATGCACCTGAGCTCAATTTTGAATCTCATAGCAAAGGGTTTGTTTTTTAAAACAAAAACCTGTTTTTGCATTGTCATTAAGGGGTATTGTGTGTAGATTGATGAGGAAACAAATAATGTAATACATTTTAGAATAAGGCTGTAACGTAACAAAATGTGGAAAAAGTGAAGGGGTCTGAATACTTATGTAAATAAGATATTTCTGTTTTTTATTTTTGATAAATTTGCAAACATTTCTAAAAACCTGTTTTCACTTCGTCGTTATGGGGTATTGTGTGTAGCTTAATGAGCACATATATATGATGTAATCCATTTTAGATTGAGGCTGTAACGTAACAAAATGTGGAAAAGGGAAGGGGTCTGCATACTTCCCGAATGCACTGATAAAAAGGGTACTGTTAGAAAAGTAAACTTCTCCTCTATTACAGTATAATAATGTCTCCATGTGTTTCGGTGTCCATATGAACGATTCTGTTGGACCAAACCTCAAATGCAAATAGTGAGTTGAAACCACTTTTAAGAGAGGAAGAAGTGATCTCTCATATTTGTTGTGTGAGTGGCAGTGGGAGGGGCTTGGTGTGTGTAAATAGAGAGGAAGAGGCGAAGCGAGAGGTTTCACTCTCACCAAAATATGTCCAAAATAAGCCCAATGTGTTTATTTTGGACCTACTGTAAGCTTGACGCCTGCCTTCCCGTATTTGGGTTAGCATCTTGTCATTATATACAGATCTCTGGTGTAAATGTGAAGGTTCACATAGCACAGAAGGAGCGAAGGAGACGAGACCAAAAAGACAACATGAGAACAAGCGGATATAAACACAATAAAAAATAAATAAAATGATTCTTGCGATACAGGCATTTGGAATTCGATGTATCGCCCAGCCCTATCCTGTACTGACAAAGACATAGTACTGTAGTAAAGAAAGGGAAAGTACTGTACTGTACTAAAGAAAGGCAAAGTACTGTGCTGTACTTAAGAAAGGCATAGCAACACGGCGTCCCGCTTGTTTTATGTGTAGAGTGGCTGTCTGTGGATGACGTTATTTTATGTGTAAAGTGGCTGTCTGTGGATGAGCTTGTGTTATGTGTAGAGCGGATGTCTGTGGATGACCTTGTGTTATGTGTAGAGCGGATGTCTGTGGATGACCTTGTTTTATATGTAAAGTGGTTGTCTGTGGATGAGCTTGTTTTATGTGTAATAGGTCTGTCTGTGGATGAGCTTGCGTTATGTGTAGAGCGGCTGTCTGTGGGTGAGCTTGTTTTATGTGTAGAGCAGATGTCTGTGGATGAGTGTCAGCATAAGACATAGAGTGAGGCTATGGGAAATCAATAATGGTGATGGAGACCAATTACTGTGTTTCATTATTTTGTTGATTCATGACCTAGCGTCGGCCCGCGCAGTTGTGGCCCCCTGGGCTAAAGCTCATTGTCACTCAGACATTTGCTCATTAAGTACCAATCACGTTCTACTCCGGGCTATAATTTTGCCACCAAATAGTGATACTGTCACATGTTGGATCTCCGGCTGCCTATACCTCTTGCATCATTTAGTTGCGGGTTGCAGTTGGCACCGTTTAGCCTTGTCAGGGAAATCAATCAGTGGTAAACTAGTAATGGAATGGGTCAACCATGTTTTATTGCTTGTTTTTTCCCACACAGAATACCAGTACTCCTTTTCTGGCTGCTGGACACCTGACGCCTTAGTGACCACTAGTCTTCCTGGGGTCCACTGTTTGACTAGACTATGAATGTACAATTAAACAAACTACTGTATCTTCTTAAATGACACTGCATGTCCCCATGGTTTATATAGTTATGACTCATATGTCCAGTGGCCAGTGGTGTAAAGTACTTAAGTAAAAAATACTTTAAAGTACTACATAAGTAGTTTTTTGGGGTATCCGTACTTTACTTTACTATTTACATTTTTGACTACTTTTACTTCACTATATTCCTTAAGAAAATGTTGTACTTCTTACTCCAAACATTTTCCTTGACACCCAAAAGTACTCGTTACATTTTGAAAGCTGGACAGGAAAATGGTCCAATTCACCCACTTATCAACAGAATATCATCCCTACTGCCTCTGATCTGGCGGACTCACTAAACACACATGCTTCGTTTTTAAATTATGTCTGAATGTTGGAGTGTACACCTGGCTGTCCTTCAATAAAAAAAGAAAGAACATGGTGCTGTCTGGTTTGCTTAATATAAGAAATGTAAAATGGTTTATACTTTTACTTTTGATACTGAAGTATATTTTAGCATTTACATTTACTTTTGATACTGAAGTATATTTTAATCCAAATACATTTAGACTTTTACTCAAGGAGTGACTTTTACTTTTTCTTGAGTCATTTTCTATTAAGGTATCTTTACTTTTACTCAAGTATGACAATTGGGTACAATTGGCAATATTTCCTTTTTATTTATTTAACCTTTATTTAACTAGGCAAGTCAGTTAAGAACAAATTATTTGCTTTGTATGATTAATTATAATATTTCCATGCAGAGGTAATGAGGAACTAGTGTTTACACTGGTGATATTTACCTATGCAAATACATTATACGCATCACACATTGTGGAAGCTAACCCAATTTGCATATTGTTTTGTTTTGTTTTGCGTGGGCACCGCTTCAGGCTTCCTGTATTTACCAGCTCTTAATTATTACAGGTAAGGGCATTGCTGTTGGCATTGTTCCCCTCTCTTTCTCGTCGCCTTTACAGCGGTTGTTCAACTAAAAGTTTTGCGAACATGCTGTGGGACTTAGTAATTTGCGGTTTAGTACGGTACCCTGTGTCACTACTTAATTGCTCCAGACTAGCGCAAGCGGGATTTAGAGCACTGATTATGCTTTTGGGTCCCAAGGCACAACTGTGTCTCTAACTGACAATGAATGGGCGACATAAACCACATGGAAACTGATAATTGTGCACGACTTCAAAATTGAATTTCAATGAACTGAATGATGATAATGAAGAAGGTGATTGAATTTAAAACAATAGTGTAAGAATTGCTATTCCTCTGTCCTGCAGCACACACCCGGAAAAATACACTTATTTTGCATTGCTACAGATATTGGTTACACTACAATTAGGGTGTGGAAATGTTATACCCCTTGGAGATTTATTTAGAATCATCCAATCCTCTTATGCTCTTAGTACTGTAGCCTACTCCCGATCGTCACGTTGTACAGCTCCATATTTTCCGTTCCATCCTAACGGAAACTCTGAGGGTTTCGTTCTTCATTTTTCTTGGAATAGAAACACCATAATATTAATCAAATTAATTAAGCTACATTTCTTAAAATCAATCCCATATACTTTCTTCTTACAAAAAAGGTTTAAAACATTTCTAGTAATGCCAATATCGAAGACTATCAAATACTTCTCAAAGATGCCCTCTGGTGGTCAAACTAGCACTAACTTGCATTAATGGTAAAAATGGCTGACAATTAAATAACGTGCCATAGAATTCCACAGCAGCGCGCAAAGTGTGCTGCAGTATGACGCAACTTTTAAAGGATCGGATGGACACACTGGCAGTAATGAATGTCTGGTCCCACTTTAAACTAAATACAACTTATAAAGGCTTTATTTAGCAAACATAAATGCCTCATAAGAACTACAGTACGAGTCAAAAGCTTGGACACCTACTTATTCAAGGGTTTTTCTTTATTTTTTACTATTTTCTACATTGTAGAATAATAATGAACACATCAAAACTATGAAATAAAACATATGGAATAATGTAGTAACCAAAAAGGGTTAAACAATTTTTTAGTATCTTCAAAGTAGCCACCCTTTGCCTTGAAGACAGCTTTTGCACACTCTTGGCATTCTCTCAACCAGCTTCACGAGGAATGCTTTTCCAACAGTCTTGAAGGAGTTGCCATATATGCTGAGCTCTTGTTGGCTGCTTTTTCGTCACTCTGTGATCCAACTCATCCCAAACAATCTCAATTGGGTTGAGGTCGGGTGATTGTGGAGGCCAGGTCATCTGATGCAGCACTCCATCATTCTCCTTCTTGGTCAAATAGCCCTTACACAGCCTGGAGGTGTGTTTTGGGTCATTGTCCTGTTAAAAAACAAATGATAGTCCCACTAAGCGCAAACCAGATAGGATGGCGTATCGCTGCAGAATGCTGTGGTAGCCATGCTGGTTAAGTGTGCCTTGAATTCTAAATAAATTACAGACAATGTCACCAGAAAAGCACCCCCACACCATCACACCTTCTCCTCCATGCTTCACGGTGGGAACCACACATGCGGAGATCCTCCGTTCACCTACTCTGCGTCTCACAAAGAACCAGAATTATCAAATTTGGACTCATCAGCCCAGAGGACAGATTTCCACCGGTCTAATGTCCATTGCTCGTGTTTCTTGGCCCAAGCAAGTCTCTTCTTATTATTGGTATCCTTTAGTAGTGCCTTCTTTGCAACAATTCAACCATGAAGGCCTGATTCACTACAATATAGAAAATAGATAAAATAAAGAAAAACCCTTGAATGAGTGGGTGTGTCCAAACTTTTGACTGGTACTGTACATAAAAGCTTCATAAATCATCTGTAAGAGTATGTCATACTCTATAAACAGGGTATAAAGGGTGAAGTAATAATTCCCACTGTAGGGTGAATTGCCAAATGTCTATGTTTATACACCATTTTTATAGTATGATACGCTAATAGATGATTAGTGAATTATTTATGTAGTGTTTATGACGCCTTTAAGTATGCTATATAAAGCCTTTATTAGTTGTTCTTCGTTTAAAGTGGGAATGTCTTGAGCAGAACTGGACGACACAGCCACCGCCAAACGAGCCATTCAAATGGCACAGTCAGCTGTCCTACAAAGATGCGTCTCTGTATCGCTGTGTCGTGCCGCATGCCATACAAGAGAGAAAACACAATTAAAAACAATTACAGGGTTCTTCTTTTCCAAAAAGAGCAATGCGATTAAATATGTACAAGTGCCAAAGCACTGGCAGGGGATGTAATGAAAACTGGCACACGTGTGACGGGAGCGATGATCCTGACTTTAATTGACAACCTGTCGCAGTGCAGCTATGTCCAGGAAGACGATACATCATTTATGCCCAGAGAGACCCGATACTTGAGAGAATTCAATTTCAGAGTTCCTATTTTTTTTTGTCTAGTCTGTTGGAGATACTGTTATTGCTTGACAGACTGACTACTGTGTGGTACAGTATGAGAGTCTGCAGTGCACTGTCAACTGTGGGACCTTATATAGACAGGTGTGTGCCTTTCCAAATCATGTCTAATCAATTGAAATTACCACAGGTGGACTCCAATCAAGTTGTAGAAACATCTCAAGGATGATCAATGGAAACAGGATGCACCTGAACTCAATTTCGAGTCTCATAGCAAAGGGTCTGAATACTTATGGAACTAAGGTATTTCTGTTTTTTTAAACAAAAACTTGTTTTTGCTTTGTCATTATGGGGTATTGTGTGTAGATTGATGAGGAAACAAAGCATTTACAAAATCTTTGAATAAGGCTGTAACATAACAAAATGTGGAAAAAGTGAAGGGGTCTGAATACTTTCTGAAGGCACTGTTTATATACCATTAGGGTATATTTTTAAATATAGGCCTAAATGTGTATTATTGTATTGTCACCATCTTTATTGCACAATGAAATAAAAATACACACATAACTTTAAGCTACCTATTCATTTGACAGAGGTAATGAACTGCCCATTGATCAGCACAACAATTGATAAAACAGAACGATGTTTC
This sequence comes from Salvelinus alpinus, assembly GCF_045679555.1. Lineage (NCBI taxonomy): Eukaryota > Metazoa > Chordata > Actinopteri > Salmoniformes > Salmonidae > Salvelinus > Salvelinus alpinus. The sequence goes on along the minus strand of NC_092089.1, from coordinate 79,505,365 downwards.
CAAAACAAGTGTTTCTGAGCTTATGTCAATATTACACAGGTAAGGGTTACAGAAATCAGGAATGGAGACAAGCTCTATAGAACTATGTCCAACACACCACCACCTGTTATGAAATATATATCTTTTTCTCAATGATATGTATTGCTTAAATAAAGGTTTAAGGAAATAGAAGCAGGCACCACATTACCACAAGACAAAACAACTCTCTCAATCAAGCCTGGTGGTCTTTTAAGAATAAAAGCAAAGCTTGCTTTCATATAATAAATAAAAAAAAGCTTGAAATGGTGGTGGAATGGGATGAGGGAGCACCTCCTCTACGTGTATGAATTAGGCTGTTTGAGAAGGTTTGAATCTTTAGCAACCTGCTTGAAGTACAATAGACCAACATAGCTACTGTAGTAGGTCAAAGCTGTGTACCGGAACACCTTGGTAGAGCATGGGTTGAGTATGCATTGTGGTGCTCATGTGAATTTCATTTATATTTCGGCTTCAGACCAATGCCTCACTTAAAACTCAACTGTGGATTCCTCTAATAGTGATGTACAACCCTAAGGCACATCATGCAGTGTCTCCACTGAAAACTTTACAGTGCACGGTACAATATGCTAGCTGTAAGACTGTGTTAACACTGTATGTCTAAAGACTTTGAACATTTATTTTTTCCCCTCAAAATTAAAATAATTCTGCCCACATTGAGCATCTAATTAAAAACACTTGAGTCAGCGATTCCGTACGCAAGAACAGATACCCTGAGGGACCTCCTTTGGCATAGTAATATAGCATTTTCTTCCGCTTGCCTTGGTTGACAACTCTATACAGTGTTTACTACAGTAGACGTGTGTCTGTGCAGTCCAATGAACACGCTTACGGGTGAATGCCTTAAGCATAACCACCTCGCATGCCCCAATGCATGCATCGGACTCTGCAGTCTCTTCTTCTTCTACTCTTCCATTTATTGTATTTTCCATGTTATTTACTGTAGTCTTCTATCTCCCTCCCGAGTCCGCTCCTCCACCCCTCTTCAGACATTATTGAAGTTGACGTAGCTGTTGATGCGAATGTTATTTTTGTATTATTCCCGTTACACACCGGTTTAGTTCTTTTCTCTGTATCTCCTTAGTGTCTCTAGAGATCAGAGTAGCTCCTGTTCACCTTGACGGGGTCAATAAACGCATCATCCACGGAAAGTGACAATTTCATCGTATTCAGGTTGAACAGATGTGGTATTTAGATTGTTGCCACTCTGTTGTTGTGTTGCTATAATTAGAACTAACATTAATACAATTCCCATTTGTCATTTTTTGCTGCTCCGCCACATTGTTTTGGACAGTCGCGTGGGGTGTGGGCCTGTCACGTCTTTTATGCTCCCTGAATTCTCTCTGAGTGCTATGTAATTAAATGTGGGTGGAAAGAAAAAACGATGAAAACCTGAATCATTGATGTATCTTCAAGGTTACAACATAATAACAAAATGGGGAATAAGACTGCGATATCATGTTTACTTTGAATACACTGTTATAAAAGAGAACAGAAGATGCATGTAGCATAAATTGAGGTGTATTTACCAAGTCCCAAACAACTCACTGTCTCTGTCATTTAATTTATTGAATTTTTTTCCATTCATATCCTTGTTAGTTCACTGTTAGGCTGAATTATTATATTTTCCCACGGCTTTTCCAAACACTATTCTGTAACAGAATGCATCTCTAACTGTGTCACCAGGAAATGCATGTTTTCTTTCCGCACACAACACTACATTTTGAATGTATAGCTGTTATGATGTATAGCACACTCTCCATTTTATATCACTCTCGCTCTTTTTTATAAACTATTCTCATCTTCAACTGGTCCCCAAGGAGAAAGGTAGATCAGGTTGCTGATTGTTTCCAAGGCAAAGCATAGCACACTGAGATGACCAAAGCCCATCAGCCAAAACCTGTCAGCGGAGAACAAAACACCTCCAGAAGAAACACCAAAATGGGGAAGAATCAATATCTGTACAGATTAGATTTGCATTGTAAATCCAATGTCTTGCAACAGCAGCAACATGGTCATGTTGCGACTCTCGACATTCCTCTCACAACCACAACAAAAAGGATCCAAGTGCCTGTTGCACTCAGCTTATTGGTGCTCCAAGTCCCTGTTGCACTCAGCTTATTGGTGCTCCAAGTCCCTGTTGCACTCAGCTTATTGGTGATCCAAGTCCCTGTTGCACTCAGCTTATTGGTGCTCCAAGTCTCTGTTGCACTCAGCTTATTGGTGCTCCAAGAATCTGTTGCACTCAGCTTATTGGTGCTCCAAGACTCTGTTGCACTCAGCTTATTGGTGCTCCAAGACTCTGTTGCACTCAGCTTATTGAAGCTCCAAGTCCCTGTTGCACTCAACTTATTGGTGCTCCAAGTCCCTGTTGCACTCAGCTTATTGGTGCTCCAAGTCTCTGTTGCACTCAGCTTATTGAAGCTCCAAGTCCCTGTTGCACTCAACTTATTGAAGCTCCAAGTCCCTGTTGCACTCAGCTTATTGGTGCTCCAAGTCCCTGTTGCACTCAGCTTATTGGTGCTCCAAGACTCTGTTGCACTCAACTTATTGGTGCTCCAAGTCCCTGTTGCACTCAGCTTATTGGTGCTCCAAGACTCTGTTGCACTCAGCGTATTGGTGCTCCAAGACTCTGTTGCACTCAGCTTATTGAAGCTCCAAGTCTCTGTTGCACTCAACTTATTGAAGCTCCAAGTCTCTGTTGCACTCAGCTTATTGAAGCTCCAAGACTCTGTTGCACTCAACTTATTGAAGCTCCAAGTCTCTGTTGCACTCAGCTTATTGAAGCTCCAAGTCCCTGTTGCACTCAGCTTATTGAAGCTCCAAGTCCCTGTTGCACTCAACTTATTGAAGCTCCAAGTCTCTGTTGCACTCAACTTATTGAAGCTCCAAGTCTCTGTTGCACTCAACTTATTGGTGCTCCAAGTCTCTGTTGCACTCAACTTATTGAAGCTCCAAGTCCCTGTTGCACTCAACTTATTGAAGCTCCAAGTCTCTGTTGCACTCAACTTATTGGTGCTCCAAGTCTCTGTTGCACTCAGCTTATTGAAGCTCCAAGTCTCTGTTGCACTCAACTTATTGAAGCTCCAGGTCTCTGTTGCACTCAGCTTATTGAAGCTCCAAGACTCTGTTGCACTCAACTTATTGAAGCTCCAAGTCCCTGTTGCACTCAACTTATTGAAGCTCCAAGTCCCTGTTGCACTCAGCTTATTGAAGCTCCAAGTCCCTGTTGCACTCAACTTATTGGTGCTCCAAGTCCCTGTTGCACTCAACTTATTGGTGCTCCAAGTCTCTGTTGCACTCAACTTATTGAAGCTCCAAGTCCCTGTTGCACTCAACTTATTGAAGCTCCAAGTCCCTGTTGCACTCAACTTATTGAAGCTCCAGGTCCCTGTTGCACTCAGCTTATTGGTGCTCCAAGTCCCTGTTGCACTCAACTTATTGAAGCTCCAAGTCCCTGTTGCACTCAGCTTATTGGTGCTCCAAGTCTCTGCTGCACTCAACTTATTGTTGCTCCAAGACTCTGTTGCACTCAGCTTATTGGTGTTCCAAGTCCCTGTTGGACTCAGCTTATTGAAGCTCCAAGTCCCTGTTGCATTCAGCTTATTGAAGCTCCAAGTCCCTGTTGCACTCAACTTATTGGTGCTCCAAGTCCCTGTTGCACTCAGCTTATTGGTGCTCCAAGTCTCTGTTGCACTCAACTTATTGGTGCTCCAAGACTCTGTTGCACTCAGCTTATTGGTGTTCCAAGTCCCTGTTGCACTCAGCTTATTGGTGTTCCAAGTCCCTGTTGCACCCAGCTTATTGGTGCTCCAAGTCCCACTCCAAGTCCCATTGGTGATCCAAGACCCTGTTGCACTCAGCTTATTGGTGCTCCAAGTCTCTGTTGCACTCAGCTTATTGGTGCTCCAAGTCCCTGTTGCACTCAGCTTATTGGTGCTCCAAGTCTCTGTTGCACTCAGCTTATTGAAGCTCCAAGTCCCTGTTGCACTCAGCTTATTGGTGCTCCAAGTCTCTGTTGCACTCAGCTTATTGGTGCTCCAAGTCCCTGTTGCACTCAGCTTATTGGTGCTCCAAGTCTCTGTTGCACTCAACTTATTGGTGCTCCAAGACTCTGTTGCACTCAGCTTATTGGTGTTCCAAGTCCCTGTTGCACTCAGCTTATTGGTGCTCCAAGTCTCTGTTGCACTCAGCTTATTGAAGCTCCAAGTCCCTGTTGCACTCAACTTATTGGTGCTCCAAGACTCTGTTGCACTCAGCTTATTGAAGCTCCAAGTCCCTGTTGCACTCAGCTTATTGAAGTTCCAAGTCCCTGTTGCACTCAGCTTATTGAAGCTCCAAGTCCCTGTTGCACTCAACTTATTGGTGCTCCAAGTCTCTGTTGCACTCAGCTTATTGAAGCTCCAAGTCCCTGTTGCACTCAACTTATTGGTGCTCCAAGTCTCTGTTGCACTCAGCTCATTGAAGCTCCAAGTCCCTGTTGCACTCAACTTATTGGTGCTCCAAGTCTCTGTTGCACTCAGCTTATTGAAGCTCCAAGACTCTGTTGCACTCAACTTATTGAAGCTCCAAGTCTCTGTTGCACTCAACTTATTGAAGCTCCAAGTCTCTGTTGCACTCAGCTTATTGAAGCTCCAAGTCCCTGTTGCACTCAGCTTATTGAAGCTCCAAGTCCCTGTTGCACTCAACTTATTGAAGCTCCAAGTCTCTGTTGCACTCAACTTATTGAAGCTCCAAGTCTCTGTTGCACTCAACTTATTGGTGCTCCAAGTCTCTGTTGCACTCAACTTATTGAAGCTCCAAGTCCCTGTTGCACTCAACTTATTGAAGCTCCAAGTCCCTGTTGCACTCAGCTTATTGGTGCTCCAAGTCCCTGTTGCACTCAGCTTATTGGTGCTCCAAGACTCTGTTGCACTCAACTTATTGGTGCTCCAAGTCCCTGTTGCACTCAGCTTATTGGTGCTCCAAGACTCTGTTGCACTCAGCTTATTGGTGCTCCAAGACTCTGTTGCACTCAGCTTATTGAAGCTCCAAGTCTCTGTTGCACTCAGCTTATTGAAGCTCCAAGTCTCTGTTGCACTCAGCTTATTGAAGCTCCAAGTCTCTGTTGGACTCAGCTTATTGAAGCTCCAAGTCTCTGTTGCACTCAGCTTATTGAAGCTCCAAGTCCCTGTTGCACTCAGCTTATTGAAGCTCCAAGTCCCTGTTGCACTCAACTTATTGAAGCTCCAAGTCTCTGTTGCACTCAACTTATTGAAGCTCCAAGTCTCTGTTGCACTCAACTTATTGGTGCTCCAAGTCTCTGTTGCACTCAACTTATTGAAGCTCCAAGTCCCTGTTGCACTCAACTTATTGAAGCTCCAAGTCTCTGTTGCACTCAACTTATTGGTGCTCCAAGTCTCTGTTGCACTCAGCTTATTGAAGCTCCAAGTCTCTGTTGCACTCAACTTATTGAAGCTCCAGGTCTCTGTTGCACTCAGCTTATTGAAGCTCCAAGACTCTGTTGCACTCAACTTATTGAAGCTCCAAGTCCCTGTTGCACTCAACTTATTGAAGCTCCAAGTCCCTGTTGCACTCAGCTTATTGAAGCTCCAAGTCCCTGTTGCACTCAACTTATTGGTGCTCCAAGTCCCTGTTGCACTCAACTTATTGGTGCTCCAAGTCTCTGTTGCACTCAACTTATTGAAGCTCCAAGTCCCTGTTGCACTCAACTTATTGAAGCTCCAAGTCCCTGTTGCACTCAACTTATTGAAGCTCCAGGTCCCTGTTGCACTCAGCTTATTGGTGCTCCAAGTCCCTGTTGCACTCAACTTATTGAAGCTCCAAGTCCCTGTTGCACTCAGCTTATTGGTGCTCCAAGTCTCTGCTGCACTCAACTTATTGTTGCTCCAAGACTCTGTTGCACTCAGCTTATTGGTGTTCCAAGTCCCTGTTGGACTCAGCTTATTGAAGCTCCAAGTCCCTGTTGCATTCCGCTTATTGAAGCTCCAAGTCCCTGTTGCACTCAACTTATTGGTGCTCCAAGTCCCTGTTGCACTCAGCTTATTGGTGCTCCAAGTCTCTGTTGCACTCAACTTATTGGTGCTCCAAGACTCTGTTGCACTCAGCTTATTGGTGCTCCAAGTCCCTGTTGCACTCAGCTTATTGGTGCTCCAAGTCCCTGTTGCACTCAGCTTATTGGTGCTCCAAGTCCTGCACTCCAAGTCCCATTGGTGATCCAAGACCCTGTTGCACTCAGCTTATTGGTGCTCCAAGTCTCTGTTGCACTCAGCTTATTGGTGCTCCAAGTCCCTGTTGCACTCAGCTTATTGGTGCTCCAAGTCTCTGTTGCACTCAGCTTATTGAAGCTCCAAGTCCCTGTTGCCCTCAGCTTATTGGTGCTCCAAGTCTCTGTTGCACTCAGCTTATTGGTGCTCCAAGTCCCTGTTGCACTCAGCTTATTGGTGCTCCAAGTCTCTGTTGCACTCAACTTATTGGTGCTCCAAGACTCTGTTGCACTCAGCTTATTGGTGTTCAAAGTCCCTGTTGCACTCAGCTTATTGGTGCTCCAAGTCTCTGTTGCACTCAGCTTATTGAAGCTCCAAGTCCCTGTTGCACTCAATTTATTGGTGGTCCAAGACTCTGTTGCACTCAGCTTATTGAAGCTCCAAGTCTCTGTTGCACTCAGCTTATTGAAGCTCCAAGTCCCTGTTGCACTCAGCTTATTGAAGCTCCAAGTCCCTGTTGCACTCAACTTATTGGTGCTCCAAGTCTCTGTTGCACTCAGCTTATTGAAGCTCCAAGTCCCTGTTGCACTCAACTTATTGGTGCTCCAAGTCTCTGTTGCACTCAGCTTATTGAAGCTCCAAGTCCCTGTTGCACTCAACTTATTGGTGCTCCAAGTCTCTGTTGCACTCAGCTTATTGAAGCTCCAAGTCTCTGTTGCACTCAACTTATTGAAGCTCCAAGTCTCTGTTGCACTCAGCTTATTGAAGCTCCAAGTCTCTGTTGCACTCAGCTTATTGAAGCTCCAAGTCCCTGTTGCACTCAGCTTATTGAAGCTCCAAGTCCCTGTTGCACTCAGCTTATTGAAGCTCCAAGACTCTGTTGGACTCAGCTTATTGAAGCTCCAAGTCTCTGTTGCACTCAGCTTATTGAAGCTCCAAGTCTCTGTTGCACTCAACTTATTGGTGCTCCAAGTCTCTGTTGCACTCAACTTATTGAAGCTCCAAGTCCCTGTTGCACTCAGCTTATTGAAGCTCCAAGTCCCTGTTGCACTCAGCTTATTGGTGCTCCAAGTCCCTGTTGCACTCAGCTTATTGGTGCTCCAAGTCTCTGTTGCACTCAGCTTATTGGTGCTCCAAGTCCCTGTTGCACTCAGCTTATTGGTGCTCCAAGACTCTGTTGCACTCAGCGTATTGGTGCTCCAAGACTCTGTTGCACTCAGCTTATTGAAGCTCCAAGTCTCTGTTGCACTCAACTTATTGAAGCTCCAAGTCTCTGTTGCACTCAGCTTATTGAAGCTCCAAGACTCTGTTGCACTCAACTTATTGAAGCTCCAAGTCTCTGTTGCACTCAGCTTATTGAAGCTCCAAGTCCCTGTTGCACTCAGCTTATTGAAGCTCCAAGTCCCTGTTGCACTCAACTTATTGAAGCTCCAAGTCTCTGTTGCACTCAACTTATTGAAGCTCCAAGTCTCTGTTGCACTCAACTTATTGGTGCTCCAAGTCTCTGTTGCACTCAGCTTATTGAAGCTCCAAGTCCCTGTTGCACTCAACTTATTGGTGCTCCAAGTCTCTGTTGCACTCAACTTATTGGTGCTCCAAGTCTCTGTTGCACTCAGCTTATTGAAGCTCCAAGTCTCTGTTGCACTCAGCTTATTGAAGCTCCAAGTCCCTGTTGCACTCAGCTTATTGAAGCTCCAAGACTCTGTTGCACTCAACTTATTGAAGCTCCAAGTCCCTGTTGCACTCAACTTATTGAAGCTCCAAGTCCCTGTTGCACTCAGCTTATTGAAGCTCCAAGTCCCTGTTGCACTCAACTTATTGGTGCTCCAAGTCCCTGTTGCACTCAACTTATTGGTGCTCCAAGTCTCTGTTGCACTCAACTTATTGAAGCTCCAAGTCCCTGTTGCACTCAACTTATTGAAGCTCCAAGTCCCTGTTGCACTCAACTTATTGAAGCTCCAGGTCCCTGTTGCACTCAGCTTATTGGTGCTCCAAGTCCCTGTTGCACTCAACTTATTGAAGCTCCAAGTCCCTGTTGCACTCAGCTTATTGGTGCTCCAAGTCTCTGCTGCACTCAACTTATTGTTGCTCCAAGACTCTGTTGCACTCAGCTTATTGGTGTTCCAAGTCCCTGTTGGACTCAGCTTATTGAAGCTCCAAGTCCCTGTTGCATTCAGCTTATTGAAGCTCCAAGTCCCTGTTGCACTCAACTTATTGGTGCTCCAAGTCCCTGTTGCACTCAGCTTATTGGTGCTCCAAGTCTCTGTTGCACTCAACTTATTGGTGCTCCAAGACTCTGTTGCACTCAGCTTATTGGTGTTCCAAGTCCCTGTTGCACTCAGCTTATTGGTGTTCCAAGTCCCTGTTGCACTCAGCTTATTGGTGCTCCAAGTCCCACTCCAAGTCCCATTGGTGATCCAAGACCCTGTTGCACTCAGCTTATTGGTGCTCCAAGTCTCTGTTGCACTCAGCTTATTGGTGCTCCAAGTCCCTGTTGCACTCAGCTTATTGGTGCTCCAAGTCTCTGTTGCACTCAGCTTATTGAAGCTCCAAGTCCCTGTTCCACTCAGCTTATTGGTGCTCCAAGTCTCTGTTGCACACAGCTTATTGGTGCTCCAAGTCCCTGTTGCCCTCAGCTTATTGGTGCTCCAAGTCTCTGTTGCACTCAACTTATTGGTGCTCCAAGACTCTGTTGCACTCAGCTTATTGGTGTTCAAAGTCCCTGTTGCACTCAGCTTATTGGTGCTCCAAGTCTCTGTTGCACTCAGCTTATTGAAGCTCCAAGTCCCTGTTGCACTCAACTTATTGGTGCTCCAAGACTCTGTTGCACTCAGCTTATTGAAGCTCCAAGTCTCTGTTGCACTCAGCTTATTGAAGCTCCAAGTCCCTGTTGCACTCAGCTTATTGAAGCTCCAAGTCCCTGTTGCACTCAACTTATTGGTGCTCCAAGTCTCTGTTGCACTCAGCTTATTGAAGCTCCAAGTCCCTGTTGCACTCAACTTATTGGTGCTCCAAGTCTCTGTTGCACTCAGCTCATTGAAGCTCCAAGTCCCTGTTGCACTCAACTTATTGGTGCTCCAAGTCTCTGTTGCACTCAGCTTATTGAAGCTCCAAGACTCTGTTGCACTCAACTTATTGAAGCTCCAAGTCTCTGTTGCACTCAACTTATTGAAGCTCCAAGTCTCTGTTGCACTCAGCTTATTGAAGCTCCAAGTCCCTGTTGCACTCAGCTTATTGAAGCTCCAAGTCCCTGTTGCACTCAGCTTATTGAAGCTCCAAGTCTCTGTTGCACTCAACTTATTGAAGCTCCAAGTCTCTGTTGCACTCAACTTATTGGTGCTCCAAGTCTCTGTTGCACTCAACTTATTGAAGCTCCAAGTCCCTGTTGCACTCAACTTATTGAAGCTCCAAGTCCCTGTTGCACTCAACTTATTGAAGCTCCAAGTCTCTGTTGCACTCAACTTATTGAAGCTCCAAGTCTCTGTTGCACTCAACTTATTGGTGCTCCAAGTCTCTGTTGCACTCAACTTATTGAAGCTCCAAGTCCCTGTTGCACTCAACTTATTGAAGCTCCAAGTCTCTGTTGCACTCAACTTATTGAAGCTCCAAGTCTCTGTTGCACTCAGCTTATTGAAGCTCCAAGACTCTGTTGCACTCAACTTATTGAAGCTCCAAGTCCCTGTTGCACTCAACTTATTGAAGCTCCAAGTCCCTGTTGCACTCAGCTTATTGAAGCTCCAAGTCCCTGTTGCACTCAACCTATTGGTGCTCCAAGTCCCTGTTGCACTCAACTTATTGGTGCTCCAAGTCTCTGTTGCACTCAACTTATTGGTGCTCCAAGTCTCTGTTGCACTCAACTTATTGAAGCTCCAAGTCCCTGTTGCACTCAACTTATTGAAGCTCCAGGTCCCTGTTGCACTCAGCTTATTGGTGCTCCAAGTCCCTGTTGCACTCAACTTATTGAAGCTCCAAGTCCCTGTTGCACTCAGCTTATTGGTGCTCCAAGTCTCTGCTGCACTCAACTTATTGTTGCTCCAAGACTCTGTTGCACTCAACTTATTGGTGCTCCAAGTCCCTGTTGCACTCAGCTTATTGGTGCTCCAAGTCTCTGTTGCACTCAACTTATTGGTGCTCCAAGACTCTGTTGCACTCAGCTTATTGGTGTTCCAAGTCCCTGTTGCACTCAGCTTATTGGTGTTCCAAGTCCCTGTTGCACCCAGCTTATTGGTGCTCCAAGTCCCACTCCAAGTCCCATTGGTGATCCAAGACCCTGTTGCACTCAGCTTATTGGTGCTCCAAGTCTCTGTTGCACTCAGCTTATTGGTGCTCCAAGTCCCTGTTGCACTCAGCTTATTGGTGCTCCAAGTCTCTGTTGCACTCAGCTTATTGAAGCTCCAAGTCCCTGTTGCACTCAGCTTATTGGTGCTCCAAGTCCCTGTTGCACTCAACTTATTGAAGCTCCAAGTCCCTGTTGCACTCAGCTTATTGGTGCTCCAAGTCTCTGCTGCACTCAACTTATTGTTGCTCCAAGACTCTGTTGCACTCAGCTTATTGGTGTTCCAAGTCCCTGTTGGACTCAGCTTATTGGTGCTCCAAGTCTCTGTTGCACTCAGCTTATTGAAGCTCCAAGTCCCTGTTGCACTCAATTTATTGGTGGTCCAAGACTCTGTTAAACTCAGCTTATTGAAGCTCCAAGTCTCTGTTGCACTCAGCTTATTGAAGTTCCAAGTCCCTGTTGCACTCAGCTTATTGAAGCTCCAAGTCCCTGTTGCACTCAACTTATTGGTGCTCCAAGTCTCTGTTGCACTCAGCTTATTGAAGCTCCAAGTCCCTGTTGCACTCAACTTATTGGTGCTCCAAGTCTCTGTTGCACTCAGCTTATTGAAGCTCCAAGTCCCTGTTGCACTCAACTTATTGGTGCTCCAAGTCTCTGTTGCACTCAATTTATTGGTGATCCAAGTCCCTGTTGCACTCAACTTATTGGTGCTCCAAGTCTCTGTTGCACTCAGCTTATTGAAGCTCCAAGTCCCTGTTGCACTCAACTTATTGGTGCTCCAAGTCTCTGTTGCACTCAACTTATTGGTGCTCCAAGACTCTGTTGCACTCAGCTTATTGAAGCTCCAAGTCCCTGTTGGACTCAACTTATTGGTGCTCCAAGTCTCTGTTGCACTCAGCTTATTGGTGCTCCAAGTCCCTGTTGCACTCAGCTTATTGAAGCTCCAAGTCCCTGTTGCACTCAGCTTATTGGTGCTCCAAGTCTCTGTTGCACTCAACTTATTGGTGCTCCAAGTCCCTGTTGCACTCAACTTATTGGTGCTCCAAGTCTCTGTTGCACTCAGCTTATTGAAGCTCCAAGTCCCTGTTGCACTCAACTTATTGGTGCTCCAAGTCCCTGTTGCACTCAACTTATTGGTGCTCCAAGACTCTGTTGCACTCAGCTTATTGAAGCTCCAAGTCCCTGTTGCACTCAACTTATTGGTGCTCCAAGTCTCTGTTGCACTCAGCTTATTGAAGCTCCAAGTCCCTGTTGCACTCAGCTTATTGAAGCTCCAAGTCCCTGTTGCACTCAGCTTATTGAAGCTCCAAGTCTCTGTTGCACTCAGCTTATTGAAGCTCCAAGACTCTGTTGCACTCAGCTTATTGAAGCTCCAAGACTCTGTTGCACTCAACTTATTGAAGCTCCAAGTCTCTGTTGCACTCAGCTTATTGGTGCTCCAAGACTCTGTTGCACTCAACTTATTGAAGCTCCAAGTCTCTGTTGCACTCAGCTTATTGGTGCTCCAAGTCTCTGTTGCACTCAACTTATTGGTGCTCCAAGTCCCTGTTGCACTCAGCTTATTGAAGCTCCAAGTCTCTGTTGCACTCAGCTTATTGAAGCTCCAAGTCCCTGTTGCACTCAGCTTATTGGTGCTCCAAGACTCTGTTGCACTCAGCTTATTGAAGCTCCAAGTCCCTGTTGCACTCAACTTATTGGTGCTTTTTTCTTTCTCCTCATCTTCTTCTCTTTCTCCCTAGAAAGACTTTGGAGACTTTTTTTTCCTTCTCCTCCTCCCGATAAAAAGTTAATTGAATCCGATCCTAATCTCTTTTGAGATGTGTCAAGGGGAGAAAATAAATAAATAGCCATTAGCGATGGGGTTCCAGAACAGAAATGCCCTGGCTATCTCCCCATTCTATGGCCCTCTGGGATCGCCCTCAATCTCCAGGCTGTTTTGGGCGATTCTTAGTGTTCTCAACTGAATGGCTCTTTTATCAGCGGCCGCTGCCTATTCTCTCCCCCCTCTGCCCAGTGTTCAGTGTGTGAAAGGAGCATAGACGAGAATGCTCGATCCCTTTGCCATGCCCCCCTTACCCCCTCTGATCTCCCTTCTTCCCTGGAGGGACTGTCTGCCATTGAGCCTGCCACTATGAAGCTACAGATGACTCTTGCTATCGTAGCACCACTCCAAATGAATTTACTCCCCTACCGAGACCTAATGTCTCTGGAGATGGTGCTAACTCCCTCATCTTTGCATTGAGACATAGCTGTGTATGTCATTTCCTCCAGTACTGTGATTCATACACCAGTGTGATACACCAATGATGAATGGTATGACATATTCAATCACGTGTTTGCGTAAGATGCTGACAAGAGACTGGACGAAAGGTTGTCTGAGCCTTGAAAGCCGTCCTTGATGTTGATGTATGTTATATAAGGGTAGTTGATAGGCAGAGAAATATGACATTTGTTTTATGGGGTAGCCTTGATAGTGATATTCACACATCCCACTGGGAAAAAAATTGTTAAATCAACATTGTTTCCAAGACATTACAACAACAAAAATGTATGTGATTGATTGGATTTGACATCGATCTGTCATGTTTTCAACGAGTATAGGCTAATCAAGACGCAACCTCCATACTGTGTGGGTATTTAGTAGAGGGAATTTCTATCATCTGTGCAGTGGGGCCTCATACAGTATGTAATGGATATGTGATTTGATTGGAATTCTGTGAAACCACGGGAAAATTCTCGGCATGTTCTTTTCCACCAAATAATCGGAGTGGCATCTCACAACGAGGATCTGTCACTCATCTATGAACATAGTTCCCGTGGCGATGAATTATTGATTAAATAGAGCACACAAGCGAATGGAGCGAGAGGGGGGTGTATTGTGATTGCGGAGCTTCATATTAATGAACTTTGAATGAGCTTTCAGAGTTCAATTAGATTTCTAAACGAATGTGAGGCCACTCATGTCAATATGGCCTTGCACACGATTCCCGACACCACTGGACAGCCACGATTCACGATGGAGACGTACCCTACTTTGGTTCTTTGATTTTATCAGAGCCTGTTGATGAAAGTAATCAAATACAATGTATATTTTAAATGCAAGCTGATTGACTGTATATTCTCCTGGAGACGTTGAAAACATGTTGAAGAGAAAGATGTTCTTATTTTCCCTCCTATTTGTGGCTCGTACCAGACTAAATGTGTGTCATTATCCTAGCATGAGAGTATTGATGAGTAGTAGGGTAGCACTCTCCTGCAAAGAGGTCACAGTGGGAATCACAACACTGATGTGTCATAGCTCCGCAGTCCTCACAGGCCTTCACAATTGAAATACATTTACTTCAGATACAATGAGAACACATCTGAGATTTTGACCATTAGCCTCAAAACTGTCACTTGTACCTTGAGGACAGTAATGTAGTGGGTAGAAAACTGGTGGGAAAACGCTGATGGCGGTTTGCAGTGAGTAAATTAACGCTCCCTATATAGGTGGGTAAATGCTTGCTCAAAATAACAAATACAGTGCTTGAACTGCATTTTCCCTCCACTACATGACTGATTGAGGGATAAGCCTTAATTCTACAGCCCGGTACCTACAAGGTAATCACTAGGTAAATACCTGTCACGTTCCTGACCTGTTTTCCCTTGTTTTTGTATTTATTTAGTATGGTCAGGGCGTGAGTTGGGTGGGTTGTCGATGTGTGCTTTTTATGTTGTGATTTTGTGTGTTCGGCCTGGTATGATTCTCAATCAGAGGCAGCTGTCAATCGTTGTCCCTGATTGAGAATCATACTTAGGCAGCCGGGGTTTCACGTGTGTTTTGTGGGTGTTTGTTTTCCGTGTCAGTAGTTGTGCCACACGGGACTGTCACGGTAGTATTTTTGTTATTTTGTATCGCATATTGTTTTGTTGTATATTAAATCACTATGGAAACTAACCACTCTGCGTATTGGTCCGATCCTTCTCGCCTCTCCTCGTCCGAGGAGGAGGAAGAAAATGACTATCGTTACAATACCCAGTTACAAAAAGTAAATACACGGTAACAATTTAGTCCCAAACGTACTTACTAAACAAGTAAGACCTACAAACATTCTTAGTAAATACAAAATAACAAAATATAATTATATAGTAGTCCCCTTTAGCCCAAATGTTAGTATTGAGGACCTTATAAGTAAGTACAAGGTACTTTTAATGTAAATACCTAGTAACAACATCTGCGGATATTTTATTTATTTATTACCACGCACTTACCAAATTAATACCTTCAAGTCAGTCATCCTGACATTGCTATTCTCTCCTGTTGTTTCTATGTACTTTGCCTTTAGTTACCATGTATGTTTGTATTAAAATGGCTGTACAATTTAGTGGTGTCTGTTTCCAGGTAGATACAGCGTAGTTACTTGTGAAATACTTCCACATTGGATGACTCCATCTCTCTGTTGTTACATGGTACCACCTTCACACTTACAGGGTAGGTACAAGGTAAGAGGCCAGTAAAATTAAGCTTTTCACATTACCATGTAAATACCAAATACTTGCAAGTTAACTACAGTGTAATATAAAAGTGGAAACATTTCACAAATAAGACAAGCACACAATCAACCAGAGGTAGAAGCACATTGTATTAGAACAGAGGTTTTCAAAGTGTGAAAGAAAGCCAAGTAACTGTATTCTCAAAAATTCATAAATATTAGGCCTGCTTCTAATAACAATCACGGGAAAACACATTTTGATGGCTAGATTTAAAAAGCTTTCCAGGGGCCTTCCGAGTGGCGCAGCGGTCTAGGTGTTACCACAGACCTGGGTTCATTCCCGTGCTGTGCCACAACCGGCCGTGGCCGGGAGTCCCATAGGACGGCGCACAATTGGCCCAGCATTGTCCGGGTTAGGAGAGGGTTTGGCCGGAGGGGCTTTACTTGGCTCGTCGCGCCCTTGTGACTCCTTGTGAAGGGACTGGTGCCTGCAGGCTGACTCTGATTGCCAGTTGAACGGTGTTTCCTCTGACACATTGGTGCGGCTGGCTTCCGGGTAAGCTTGCGGGTGTTAAGGAACGCGGTTAGGCGGGTCATGTTTCATGACTTCGCCTCTCCCGAGCCTGCTGGGGAGTTGCAGCGATGAGACAAGATCGAAATTGGAAAGAAAAAGGAGGGTATAAAAAATAATATAAAGCTTTACAGTCATA
Organism: Salvelinus alpinus; assembly: GCF_045679555.1. Taxonomy (NCBI): domain Eukaryota; kingdom Metazoa; phylum Chordata; class Actinopteri; order Salmoniformes; family Salmonidae; genus Salvelinus; species Salvelinus alpinus. Next base: position 79,489,665 of record NC_092089.1, on the reverse strand, counting down.
CCACGTTTATTTCTCAACTCTTAAAATTGCGGTTGTCTTGATGTTCTCTGAATGGAGGCCCACTGTCTATGACTTTGAAAACACCTGTATAAGAATAGGCTATATCATATCAATGAGCTAGCAAAACAACACATGGGAACTGCATTCATTTCTATGAAAAATCTATAGTTCCTCTGTCCAGTGTCTGTGTTCTTTTACCCATCTTAATCTTTACTTTTTATTGGCCAGTCTGAGAAATGCCTTTTTCTTCGCAACTCTGCCTAGAAGGCCAGCATCCCGGAGTCACCTCTTCACTGTTGACGTTGAGACTGGTGTTTTGCGGGTACTATTTTGTCACGACTCCAGCCGAAGTCGGCTCCTCTCCTAGTTCGGGGCGGCGCTCGACGGTCGACGTCACCGGTCTTCTAGGCACCGCCGCTCCACCTTTCATTTTCCATTTGTTTTGTCTTGTTTTTCTGCACACCGGTTTTACATCCCCTCATCACTCTACGTATATATTATCCTCTGTTCCCCCAATGTCTGTGTGTGTAATTGTTCGTTACGTGTCATGTGTGACGCTTCATTCTGGTTTTTCGCCGGGTCTTGTTTGGAACCCGTGGTATTGTATGCTGTACATTATTTGTGTGACGAGTGTGCTATTCGCTTTTGCCTTTGGCGGGAGTGTCGTTACGCAGTTGCGTCCGACTGTTTTCCTTCCGCCGAATAAAGTGTGCCTGTTTACTCATCTCTATTCTCCTGCACCTGACTTCAGTTAACCAGTTGCGCACACTGTTGACATATTTAATGAAGCTGCCAGTTGAGGACTTGTCTGTTTCTCAAACTAGACACTCTACTTGTCCTCTTGCTCAGTTGTGCACTGGGGCCTCCCACTCCTCTTTCTATTTTGGTTAGAGCCAGTTTGAGCTGTTCTGTGAAGGGAGTAGTACACAGCATTGTACGAGATCTTCAGTTTCTTGGCAATTTCTCGCATGGAATAGCCTTCATTTCTCAGAACAAGAATAGACTGACGAGTTTCAGAAGAAAGGTCTTTGTTTCTGGACATGTTGAGCCTGTAATCGAACCCACAAATGCTGATGCTCCAGATACTCAACTAGTTTAAAGAAGGCCAGTTTTATTGCTTCTTTGATCAGAACAACAGTTTTCAGCTGTGCTAACATAATTGCAAAAGGGTTTTCTAATGATCAATTAGCCTTTTAAAATGATAAACTTGGATTAGCTAACACAACATGCCATTGGAACACAGGATTGATGGTTGCTGATAATGGGCCTCTGTACGCCTATGTAGATATTCCATAAAAAATCTGCAGTTTCCAGCTACAATAGTCATTTACAACATTAACAATGTCTACACTGTATTTCTGATCCATTTGATGTTATTTGAATGGACAAAAAATGAGATTTTCTTTCAAAAACAAGGACATTTCTAAGTGACCCCAAACTTTTGAATGGTAGTGTACATGGTAACTAAAGGCAATGTGAAATGTGAAAGAATACCAATGTCAGGATGATTGACTTGAAGGTTTTTATGTGGTAAGTAAATGGTAAAAAATAATATCACAACATGTTTTTACTAGGTATTTACATAAATAGTACCTTATACTTACTCATAAGGTCTTCAATACTAACCTTTGGGGCTAAAGGGGACTACTATATAATTACATTTTGTTATTTTGTATTTACTAAGAATGTATGTAGTACTTGTTTAGTATCTAGTAAGTACGTATGGGACTAAATAGTTAGAATGTATTCACTTTTTGGTAAGTATTTACCTAGTTATTACCTAGTAATTACCGGGATGTAAAATGAAGGGCTACCGATCATTTAATATTACCTTGAGAGCTCTTTTAAACAATGCATTTATAATAATAATAATAATATAGATAATATAGATTATCAAATAGATGATCATATAGATAATCATATAGATGATCATATAGATAATCATAGAGCTAATATCATAGATAATGATATAGATAATAATATAGATAAAAATATAGATAATAATAGAAAATGAAATAAGAAAATACATTTTAAAAAACACACAAGAACTACGATGTGAGTTAGAAACGCGAGAATGCAAGTGTCACGCCCTGACCTTAGAGATCCTTTTTATGTCTCTATTTTTGGTTGGTCAGGGCGTGAGTTGGGGTGGGCATTCTATATTTTGTTCTATGTTGTCCTTTTCTATGTGTTTGGCCGGGTGTGGTTCTCAATCAGAGACAGCTGTCTATCGTTGTCTCTGATTGAGAACCATACTTAGGTAGCCTGTTCCCACGTAGTTGTTTTCTGTTTTGTGTGTCTTCACCTAACAGAACTGTTTCGTTTTCGTTCACTCTCGTTGTTATTTTGTTTAGTGTTCAGTTTTGTATTAAATTATAATATGAACACTTACAACACTGCGTTTTGGTCTCCTCCATTAGACGATCGTTACAGCAAGTTTATACAGGTCAGTGCCAAAATATTTTTCAATGTTTAGTGGTACTGGAGTGGTTGAGGTGGGTTTATACATAAAAAGTGACTGGTAGTAGGACATACTGTACATGTAAACAGGGCTGAAAAGTTACTGGTAGCAGGATATACATGTAAACAGGGCTGAAAAGTTACTGGTAGCAGGATATACATGTAAACAGGGCTGAAAAGTGACTGGGTGCAGGATATAAACTCAGCAAAAAAAGAAACGTCCTCTCACTGTCAACTGTGTTTATTTTCAGCAAACTTAACATGTGTAAATATTTGTATGAACATAACAAGATTCAACAACTGAGACATAAACTGAACAAGTTCCACAGACGTGTGCATTAAGTACTGCAGTGCATCTCCTCCTCATGGACTGCACTAGATTTGCCAGTTCTTGCTGTGAGATGTTATCCCACTCATCCACCAAGTCACCTGCAAGTTCCCGGACATTTCTGGGGGTATGGCCCTAGACCTCACCCTCCGATCCAACAGGTCCCAGACGTGCTCAATGTGATTGAGATCCGGGCTCCTCGCTGGCCATGGCATAACACTGACATTTCTGTCTTGCAGGAAATCACGCACAGAACGAGCAGTATGGCTGGTGGCATTGTCATGTTGAAGGGTCATGTCAGGATGAGGCTGCAGGAAGGGTACCACATGAGGGAGGAGGATGTCTTCCCTGTAACGCACAGCATTGAGATTGCCTGCAATGACAACAAGCTCAGTCCGATGATGCTGTGACACACCGCCCCAGACCATAACGGACCATCCACCTCCAAATCGATCCCGCTCCAGAGTACAGGCCTCGGTGTAACGCTCATTCCTTCGACGATAAACACAAATCCAACCATCACCCTGGTGAGACAAAACCGCGACTCATCAGAGAAGAGCACTTTTTGCCAATCCTGTCTGGTCCAGCGATGGCGGGTTTGTGCCCATAGGCGACGTTGTTGCCGGTGATGTCTGGTGAGGACCTGCCTTACAATAGGCCTACAAGCCCTCAGTCCAGCCTCTCTCAGCCTATTGCGGACAGTCTGAGCACTGATGGAGGGATTGTGCGTTCCTGGTGTAACTCGGGCAGTTGTTGTTGCCATCCTGTACCTGTCCCGCAGGTGTGATGTTCTGATGTACCGATCCTCTGCAGGTGTTGTTACATGTGGTCTGCCACTGCGAGGACGATCAGTTGTCCGTCCTGTCTCTCTGTAGCTCTGTTTTAGGCGTCTCACAGTACGGACATTGCAATTGATTGCCCTGGCCACATCTGCAGTCCTCATGCCTCCTTGCAGCATGCCTAAGGCATGTTCACGCAGATGAGTAGGGACCCTGGGCATCTTTCGTTTGGTGTTTTTCAGAGTCAGTAGAAAGGCCTCTTTAGTGTCCTAAGTTTTCATAACTGTGACCTTAATTGTCTACCGTCTGTAAGCTGTTAGTGTCTTAACGACCGGGAAACAGTGTTAAAACCCTTTATAATGAAGATCTGTGAAGTTATTTGGATTTTTACGAATTGTCTTTGAAAGACAGGGTTCTGAAAAAGGGACATTTCTTTTATTGCTGAGTTTACATGTAAACAGGGCTGAAAGTGACTGGTAGCAGGTAGTGCGCTTGTTACATTGTACATATTGTGTTACATAATGTAAATAACATGTCAGAGACAAAGAGGCAGTCAAAGTGCCAACAGATAGGCTACTGGAGGTGGGTGGCCATAAAAAATAGGTCTGACTCATTCACTAGAAATTTTTGTTAAATTAAACTTTCTCAATTCCAGGTAATTGGCAAAAAAAAATCATGAAATAGTACATCCTCTAATAAGTTTGGCACTGTTTCGGAAATAAGATCATTAAAAGCAAATATTGTACCAAATAGTTTCCAATCTGTCTGCATAGAAAAAATATATATAATTTGGGCTAACACATATGCCGTAGATCATCAAAAGGAAGAACAGGGAGGTGAACTATTTACTAGGCTACCCTCCTCAGCTTCTGTTCATTTTCATATTTATTTATAATTACCCAACTCCAACAGCCTGTTGACTTTGGTGGGGGCTCAAAGTCGGCACAAGCGTCTCACATTCCATTCAATTTACCTTGTGACTAATTTTCTAATTCCTAATTGATTGCTAACTGAGGGACAGCAGCCCACAGTATGTTGATGTATCGTTGGTAATCAGTGATTATTTTAGTCTGTGGATTTAAGGTTGCGTCTCAGCTCAGGAAGATAAATTGTTTGCCATATTTCATACTACAGTTTTTATTCACAACAATACAGGTGTTTGTGCTACATAACACTGTCGCAATGATAAAATGCTAATGTCAACACGACGTGTCTGCCACTTCTTCAGGACCTTGGCTGCATCAACCAGGGAGGCAGAGATGCACAGGATCACGCTCTTTACCCACCTGGCCAATTAGAAGAAGGAGAGAGAAGAGAGAGAAATGTACAAGATGGAGTCTGCCTCCAGGACCAGGTACCAGTGCTGATTGTGGCGGTGCTCTGCAGTTGCTAAGCAACACCATCTAGCTGTTATTGAGCAAACTTCTTGTGGGTACGGGCTATTTATTATATGTATAAATGGCTGGTAATCTGTACTCTTCAGATAAGGTGTAAAGCCGGCACAAAAACAGAGCTGGTGCTGCTATTTATTTCGGGCGAATATCTCAAATTGATCATTTCAAAAGGGAGTGAGGTCAGTGAAATAAATAGCTAGGTATCCGGTGGAAAAATAATTTTGTAATTTTGTTGCTTCAGGCTTTGTACTGTTTTTACAGGGAGTGTATTGTTCTGTCGAGATGTGTTTGTGAAGCGCTCGAGGGACAAGGTTGTGTAGCTAGATAAGGGGAGTTTATGGGCTGTCAGTATACCCCCGACAGAACGGATTAATCTGTTGTGAAACTACAGGTAAGAAAGCATGAACAGCTTGAGATAGTTTGCTTAAGGACAGATGAGCTGTAGGTGATCAATATTTTATCGAGGCCTGTGATATATGTACGTATGTATGTACTTCTTGGGAAACAGGGCAGTGAGCAAGCAGAAGTAATGAGTGTAGTGACATCGAAGGCATACATCACACAGGAGCATACAAGGACCCAGAGCATCCTCAACATCTAATATTTGTGTTATGCGGGAACCCCAAACAGCCAAGCTCATCATAGCCAAGAACCCACCTATGGATAAGAATATTAGCCATTCCATATGTGAATAACACAACTGTATTATTTGGCTATTATGACACTTTTTTTTTGTTTCATCTAACATGTGTAATGCCATGGAACAAAGACAATTAGCGTCTTAACAACATTGTGAACATACAGCATTTAAGGACTTCAAAATGCTGCCATCTGGTTGAAGCATAAATATGAATATCAGTGCTTTGAAATAGGAGAGAGCAAGAGACAGAGAGATGGATTGAGGCAAAAAGAGACATGAGGCATCCAGCCAAGCCATGTCTATTAGCATCACATCTGCCCAGATTCCCCTGGCATGAAAGGTACACTCCCTAACCGTGGCGTTTTTCCTCTGTTTCATTAATACATTAAATAGCATATCTTTCCTGCAGCCCACAGCTGCTCGGTTCAAAGGAAGTTTCGTATCATGGCGGAGAGCCCAGGGCCCAGCCAGCACAGGCACACACACATGGGCACAGATACACCACACACACACAAAGCACGCATGCACACACACACACACACATTTTTACTCTCACTCTCTCGCTCACATGCGCAGCACACACACAGGAAGAAGGCTGCACTTGGAATTCAGGCGATGATGGGCCCACACAATCCCCAGTATCAGCCCTGCGTTTGATGGACCCACACAGTTCCAGCATCAGCCCTGCGTTTGATGAACCCACACAGTCCCCAGCATCAGCCCTGCGTTTAATGGACCCACACAGTCCCCAGCATCAGCCCTGTGTTTGATGGACCCACACAGTCCCCAGCATCAGCCCTGCGTTTAATGGACCCACACAGCCTCCAGCATCAGCCCTGTGTTTGATGGACCCACACAGTCCCCAGCATCAGCCCTGCGTTTGATGGACCCACACAGTCCCCAGCATCAGCCCTGCGTTTGATAGACCCACACAATTCCCAGCATCAGCCCTGCATTTGATGGACCCACACAGTCCCCAGCATCAGCCCTGCGTTTGATGGACCCACACAGTCCCCAGCATCAGCCCTGCGTTTGATGGACCCACACAGTCCCCAGCATCAGCCCTGTGTTTGATGGACCCAAACAATCCCCAGCATCAGCCCTGCGTTTGATGGACCCACACAGAGTCCAGCATCAGCCCTGCGTTTGATGGATCCACACAGTCCCCAGCATCAGTCCTGCGTTGATGGACCCACACAATCTCCAGCATCAGCCCTGTGTTTGATATCCCACACAGTTCCAGCATCAGCCCTGCGTTTGATGGACCCACACAATCCCCAGAATCAGCCATGCGTTTGATGTCCCACACAATCCCCAGCATCAGCCCTGTATTTGATGGACCCACACAGTCCCCAGCATCAGCCCTACGTTTGATGGACCCATACAGTCCCGAGGATCAGCCCTGTGTTTGATGGACCCACACAATCCCCAGCATCAGCCCTGCGTTTGATGTCCCACACAGTTCCAGCATCAGCCCTGCATTTGATGGACCCACACAGTCCCCAGCATCAGCCCTGCATTTGATGGACCCACACAATCCCCAGCATCAGCCCTGCGTTTGATGTCCCACACAATCCCCAGCATCAGCCCTGCGTTTGATGGACTCACACAGTCCACAGCATCAGCCCTGCGTTTGATGGACCCACACAGTTCCAGCATCAGCCCTGTGTTTGATGGACCCACACAATCCCCAGAATCAGCCCTGCGTTTGATGTCCCACACAATCCCCAGCATCAGCCCTGCGTTTGATGGACCCACACAGTCCCCAGCATCAGCCCTGCGTTTGATGGATCCACACAGTCCCCAGCATCAGCCCTGTGTTTGATGGACCCACACAGTCCCCAGCATCAGCCCTGTGTTTGATGGATCCACACGGTCCCCAGCATCAGCCCTGCGTTTGATGGACCCACACAGTCCCCAGCATCAGCCCTGCGTTTGATGGATCCACACAGTCCCCAGCATCAGCCCTGTGTTTGATGTCCCACAGAGTTCCAGCATTAACCCTGCATTTGATGGACCCACACAGTCCCCAGCATCAGCCCTGTGTTTGATGTCCCACACAGTTCCAGCGTCAGCCCTGCATTTGATGGACCCACACAGTTCCAGCATCATCCCTGCGTTTGATGGACCCACACAATCCCCAGAATCAGCGTTTGATGTCCCACAAAGTTTCAGCATCAGCCCTGCATTTGATGGACCCACACAGTTCCAGCATCAGCCCTGTGTTTGATGGACCCACACAATCCCCAGAATCAGCCCTGCGTTTGATGTCCCACACAATCCCCAGCATCAGCCCTGCGTTTGATGGACCCACACACTCCCCAGCATCAGCCCTGCGTTTCATGGATCCACACAGTCCCCAGCATCAGTCCTGTGTTTGATGGACCCACACAGTCCCCAGCATCAGCCCTGTGTTTGATGGACCCACACAGTCCCCAGCATCAGCCCTGCGTTTGATGTCCCACACAGTTCCAGCATCAGCCCTGCGTTTGATGGACCCACACAGTCCCCAGCATCAGCCCTGCGTTTGATGTCCCACAGAGTTCCAGCATTAACCCTGCGTTTGATGGACCCACACAGTCCCCAGCATCAGCCCTGCGTTTGATGTCCCACACAGTTCCAGCATCAGCCCTGCGTTTGATGGACCCACACAATCCCCAGACTCAGCCCTGCGTTTGATGTCCCACACAATTCCCAGCATCAGCCCTGCATTTGATGGACCCACACAGTCCCCAGCATCAGCCCTGCGTTTGATGGACCCACACAATCCCCAGCATCAGCCCTGCGTTTAATGGACCCACACAGTTCCAGCATCATCCCTGCATTTGATGGACCCACACAATCCCCAGAATCAGCGTTTGATGTCCCACAAAGTTCCAGCATCAGCCCTGCATTTGATGGACCCACACAGTTCCAGCATCAGCCCTGCGTTTGATGGACCCACACAGTCCCCAGCATCAGCCCTGTGTTTGATGGACCCACACAGTCCCCAGCATCAGCCCTGCGTTTAATGGACCCACACAGTCCCCAGCATCAGCCCTGTGTTTGATGGACCCACACAGTCCCCAGCATCAGCCCTGCGTTTAATGGACCCACACAGCCTCCAGCATCAGCCCTGTGTTTGATAGACCCACACAGTCCCCAGCATCAGCCCTGCATTTGATAGACCCACACAATCCCCAGCATCAGCCCTGCGTTTGATAGACCCACACAGTCCCCAGCATCAGCCCTGCGTTGATGGACCCACACAGTCTCCAGCATCAGCCCTGCGTTTGATGGACCCACACAGTCCCCAGCATCAGCCCTGCGTTTCATACATCTCTTTTGATAATCCTATTTTATTTACTCCAGACTGCTATGCTTCAAATATAATTTTAATGGCCCTCTCTTGCTAAAAAACATATCATTGTCTTTCCCTCTTTGTTTATCATTTTTTCTCCCGTCTGATAATACGCGTTGTTTATTGTTCTTTGCTCTGGCAACGTTTCGTGCTGGTCCTGTTGGTTGGTTGTCCACTGGTAGAACTCCCTCTGTGATATAATTGGCCTGCATTCGAAATGGCACCTTATTCCCTTCATAGTGCACTACTTTTGATTAGAGCCCATGGGTCAAAGTAGTGCAGTATATAGGGAATAGGGTGCCATTTAGGACACAAGCCCAATTATATCACAGAGTAAGTTTTAGCAGTGGACAACAAGCCAACATGACCTATACTTGCTAGTTCTACAGTAATAGATCACCTTTCTCATGTTGTGTCTGTATGGGGTTGTCCCCTCAACTCACATAAACTTGTTTTACACTATTTCCTGCTCACTTTGCTCTCTTCTTCTCAGTGTAATATCCAAACAGTAATGTATATGTGAGATTTGCACCATCTTTGCTACCAATGATAGTCTGGGATGAACATGCTGGAGTCAGTACAGTAACAATGATAGTCTGGGATGAACATGCTGGAGTCAGTACAGTAATAATGATAGTCTGGGATGAACATGCTGGAGTCAGTACAGTAACAATGATAGTCTGGGATGAACATGCTGGAGTCAGTACAGTAACAATGATAGTCTGGGATGAACATGCTGGAGTCAGTACAGTAATAATGATAGTCTGGGATGAACATGCTGGAGTCAGTACAGTAATAATGATAGTCTGGGATGAACATGCTGGAGACAGTACAGTAATAATGATAGTCTGGGATGAACATGCTGGAGTCAGTACAGTAATAATGATAGGAGTTATAGCACAAATCCCTTCTGTTTCGATGTTGATGGTCAGATATTTCACTATAAACATCAAGACAAATATTTAGACATCTACAGTATTAAATTGATAGTCTGTATGTGTGATGTGTGGCTGAGTGGTATTACCTTGAGGACCTAACCTATTTCTATTCACTGTAGTGCTCATACAGGAGGGACAGTACAGTGAAGGGATACTCTCTACCCAATAGGATACGAAGAGGTGTGATTAGATGAAGAGGGCCAAAGTTTAAACCCACAGCCTGTGCACACAGACAGTATAATCGTAGGGAAATCTAATTTTGGTACTCCTCGAGTTTAGCTTCACCAGATGACTCGTAGGTTACTAAATCCTTGAGGAAGTCTAAAACAAACAAATCCAATCAATTAAAGGAGAGGATTCAATTGGAATGATTTAAACACTTGTGTTGAGTGGTTCTGTGAGGGACCTACTTTATGTCTTAAATTTTCTCTAGCAGACTGAATGTGTCCTCTAATTTGGGTTGTTAGATGTGATGCCTGCTGTATATTTTCAGTCTTTATTTACTATTTTGTATATTGAAATATGTGGTTACATATTTTTTATTTATTCATATTTAACCTTTATTTAACTAGGCAAGTCAGTTAAGAACAAATTCTTATTTACAATGACGGCCTACCCCCCCGGCCAAACCCTCCCTTATCCCGGACGACGCTGGGCCAATTGTGCAACACACTATTGGACTCCCGATCACGGCCGGTTGTGACACAGCCTGGGAACGAACCAGGGACTGTAGTGATGTCTCTAGCACTGCAATGCAGTGCCTCAGACCGCTGAGATACTCGGGAGGCCCATACAGACACCAGACTCAAAACACACACTCAATGTAGATGCACACACACACACACACACACACGTGCGCACGCACACACACTATTAAGCAGGCTCTCCACAGGGAGGGTGGAGGATAATTTGCAGCATGATATCAGATTGGACAATGGCCTTCTCCCCGGCTGTGGGGCCAGGGTCACATTTCGGTTTCTCAATGCTTAGAGACTTTGAACAACCACTTCCCTCAAAACCACTCTGCTCTCTATTTCCATCTCAATGCCCTCTGTACCTGTCAGGCTTCTCAATAAGATCACTAAATAAAATGTTCTAAACATCATCAAGACATATAAAGTCAATGGGGATCACTTGAATCATTAATGCCAACACATGAAGCCTTACATTCCAGTAAGAGCTGTTCCAGCTAGAAGAGAGAGAGAAAGTAACGCTTGGGTAATAGCCTTCACTTCCCCTGCTCTTCCCATCCCCTCCCTCTTAGATCTCTCTCTCCCTGCAGCGAGTCCAGCCCTCACTTCACCTGCTCTTCCTGTCCCCTCCCTGTTGGATCTCTTTCTCTCCCTGCATCAAGTCCCTGCAGCGAGTCCAGCCCTCACTACACCTGCTCTCCCTGTCCCCTTCCCCTTGGATCTCTTTCTCCCTGCAATGACTCTAGCCCCCACTTACCCTGCTCTTCCTGGCCCCTTCCCCTTGGATCTCTTTCTCCCTGCAATGACTCTAGCCCCCACTTCCCCTGCTCTTCCCGTCCCCTCCTCCTTGGTTCTCGGTCTCAGCTGCGGAGCGAAGAGGTAAGGGCTGCCTCCCAAATGGCACGCTATTCCCCAGAGGCATCATGCCCATAGGAGGCACAGGGGCATGTGCCCCCTCAGATTTGTACTGTAAAAAAAAATGGTTGCATTTTCTGTTGTTGTTTCTCTGTAATACTACTAGCCACCTAACAATTTTATGTTGGCTTTAGCTAGCCCATATAGGTTCCCAGTCTCCCAACCTCATAACTAGCTACCAGGCTATCAAGTTAAAGTAGCTCGGTTGCCTAACTAACCTTGCCTGCTGGCAAAGTTGTTAGACTTTAGAAAAACAAGCAATTACTAAATGTACTGAATAAGACTTTTCTTTCAATCTTTTACCCAGATTTTAGCAGAGATGCAGAAAAGCATGTTTATTTTATTTTTAAAAGATAACCACCAGGAGAATACAGACAGCTCAAGATGTATACTTAGATATGCATAAAAAAAACTATATTTTTTATATAGAATTAAGTATAATGATTATGGCTCTAGATTGCAGGAAAAAGCTGTTTCAGGTGTTTCAAATTCTCCAACTGCCGGACGGGGGACTTAGCTACCCTCCAAACCACCCCCCAGCCATCCTCATGTACGTGGTACCCCCTCAGATTTTTTGGGTGCGTGACATCCCTTCTATTCCCTATGTAGTGCATTACTTTTGACTAGGGCCCATAGGGGTCTGGTCAAAAGCAATGCACTATGTAGGGAATAGGGTGTCATTTGGGATGCAGCTAAGATTATATGTGGGGCATTAAGAAGCTCATTAATGGGACTGTGCAATCTAATCAGGTCAGATGGGGAGGGTATGCATTGGTGCCTTAAGGACGGGCTTGATAGCCATGGACACGATAACACTTTATAATAGGTTAATTAGACATTCACTACTGGACCTAGAGCCATGGCTATCACTACTGGACCTAGAGCCATGGCTATCACTACTGGACCTAGAGCCATGGCTATCACTACTGGACCTAGAGCCATGGCTATCACTACTGAACCTAGAGCCATGGCTATCACTACTGGACCTAGAGCCATGACTAACACTACTGGACCTAGAGCCATGACTAACACTACTGGACCTAGAGCCATGACTAACACTACTGGATCTAGAGCCATGACTAACAGTACTGGATCTAGAGCCATGACTAACACTACTGGATCTAGAGCCATGACTAACACTACTGGACCTAGAGCCATGACTAACACTACTGGACCTAGAGCCATGACTAACACTACTGGATCTAGAGCCATGACTAACACTACTGGACCTAGAGCCATGACTAACACTACTGGACCTAGAGCCATGACTAACACTACTGGACCTAGAGCCATGACTAACACTACTGGACCTAGAGCCATGACTAACACTACTGGACCTAGAGCCATGACTAACACTACTGGACCTAGAGCCATGACTAACACTACTGGACCTAGAGCCATGACTAACACTACTGGACCTAGAGCCATGACTAACACTACTGGACTTAGAGCCATGGCTATCACTACTGGACCTAGAGCCATGGCTATCACTACTAAACCTAGAGCCATGACTAACACTACTGGATCTAGAGCCATGACTAACACTACTGGATCTAGAGCCATGACTAACACTACTGGACCTAGAGCCATGACTAACACTACTGGATCTAGAGCCATGACTAACACTACTGGATCTAGAGCCATGACTAAAACTACTGTATCTAGAGCCATGGCTAACACTTGATAGGTTTTTGATAAGGCTTAGGTCTTTAAATGACCTGCGCCAGAGTTTCTATTCAGGAATTAATAGGAGAGGTCCTCATTAGGACTAGAAACCTAGCCTGATTCCTCTTTAGGACTACCAACCTATCCTGATTCCTCGTTAGGACTACCAACCTAGCCTGATTCCTCATTAGGACTACAAACCTAGCCTGACTCTTCGTTAGGACTAAAAAACTAGCCTGATTCCTCATTAGGACTAGAAATCTATCCTGTTTCCTCGTTGGGACTAGAAACCTAGCCTGATTCCTCATTAGGACTAGAAATCTATCCTATTTCCTTGTTGGGACTAGAAACCTAGCCTGATTCCTCATTAGGACTAACAACCTAGCCTGATTCCCAGCTTGGATGCATGGAAGCTCGGAATTTGCCGATCCGAGCGACACTGGGGGAGTGTACCCAAATTGTGTCCCAAAAAAATCCCTTATTCCGTATATAGTGCACTACTTTTGACCAGGGCCCATAGGAAATAGGATGCCGTTTGGAATGCAACCTGACTGGCTGCTATATCGAAAATAAACACATTTGAGAGTCACAGCGAGAGACATGTTTGGCAACAAGTAGCAAGTGGACCAAGTTAATTAATGTCGTTGGATATGTTGGAAGTAGCGAAGCGTCCCGGTGACCCCTACAGTATGTGACCTTTGCAGGAGGACACTTGGAGCAGATCTGATCTGTTTGAAGCAGGCTCCAGGATGTGGATGTGGACATGTGGTAGAGAGGCAGGGGAATATTTCACACAGCTGTGGCGCAACTGCCATCTAAGGGGGTGAAAAAAAACGATCCGGTTTGGAAAAATAAAAACACAGCATGGTTGTTTTTTTTATCAGGGCAACTGGATGCATTTTGGAGGAAAGTAGCACAAGCCAAGTTTTATGTGGTCACTAGCTAGTAGGCCTTTTAATATTCTATTTCAAGGCATTCCAAAAGAGCAGTATATACTGCCTGTGTGTAGATGGATTCCAGATAATAGTATTTTTGTGTGTGTGTGTGTGTGTGTGTGTGTGTGTGTGTGTGTGTGTGTGTGTGTGTGTGTGTGTGTGTGTGTGTGTGTGTGTGTGTGTGTGTGTGTGTGTGTGCGTGTGCGTGTGTGTGTGCGTGTGTGTGTGTGTAGCCTATCAGTGTCTGTGAGAGAATTTAAGAGAAAGAAGAATAGGAAGAGAGCAACAATGGAGCTATTTCAGCATGGGCGGTTATAATGCAAATCACATAGAAACTCATCCATAATCAAGTCCATTCCTTATTCATGAGCACCCTCCTGACTCCGCAGTAGATATGCAAGTGGACGTGGAAGGTCAGGTGTAGGGGAAATATTGGTATGGTGTGTCTGTGAGGCGCTCAAGCATATTGTGACAGAAGACAAATGGCTGTGCGTGTCCGTTCAGGGTTGGAGTATATCATTACCCACTACAATGAGTGGACAAAACATTAGGAACACCTGGGCTGAGTTTCAAACTGAAAGTAGAAAGCCCTCTGCCCTAAACCCTTGAATGACGTTTTACATCGTCACATCCGAGTGTACCTTAAATGTCCCTTGCCCAAGCGAGGGAGAGTGATGATCGGAGAGGCAACGTCCTTGGTGGAAATCTTGAAATTGAGTTTAATAACAACCAAACTAAAGCTATTAATATACCTAGTAAGCTAAAGTATCTAACTAGCACTCCTGTCATGTAGCTAGCTACAGTTAACCATAGCTGGCTAGCTAGTTTTATAGTTTGATAATTTATTCCAATACATTTCTGAGTTGCAAAAAATCTGTTTATGAATCTAGCAACGTTTTATAGACTCCTCACTACGAGACTAAGCCAATTTGTCAACGCTAAAATCAATGTAAATATATATATTTTTTTAGCAAGCTAGCTTCGTACTTTTTTCTGACACTGCTCGGCCTCTGTCCGCAAGGTGCTACAGAGAGTAGTGCGTACAGTCCAGTACATCCCTGGGGCCAAGCTTCCTGCCATCCAGGACCTCTATACCAGTGGGTGTCAGAGGAAAGCGCTAAAAATTGTCAAAATCTCCAGCCACCTTAGTCATAGACTGTTTTCTCTGCTACCGCACGGCAAGCAGTACCGGTGCGCCAAGTCTAGGTCCAAAAGGCTTCTTAACAGCTTCTACTCCCAAGCCATAAGACTCCTGAACAGCTAACAACAGGCTACCCAGACCCCTCTTTTACGCTGCTGCTACTCTCTGTTTATTATCTATGCATGGTCACTTTCTCTACCTACATGTACATATTACCTCAATTACTTCAACTAACCGGTGCCCCCGCACATTGACTCTGTACCGGTACCCCCTGTATTTTACTGCTGCGGTTTAATTATTTGTTACTTTTATTTTCTATTTTTTACTTCACTTATTATTCTTTTTTTTATATATATATTTTTCTTAAATCTTCTTAAAGCATCGTTGGTTATATAGGCTTGTAAGTAAGCATTTCACCGTAAGGTCTACCTACACCTGTTGTATTTGGCACGTGTGACAAATTTGATTCGATTTGGTCCGGTATTTGGAGTAAAGCTATTTTCGGTCATAAGATACGGTGTCAGAAACATTATGTACAAAATAAGTTACAAACAGTGTGAAAAAACACACAAAATGGCACAATTGGTTAGGAGCCCGTACAAAGGCATCCATCTCCTCCGGCACCATTCACCATTCAGAGGGTGAATGGGCAAGACAAAAGATTGAAGTGCCTTTGAACGGGGTATGGTAGTAGGTGCCAGGCACACTGGTCTGAATGTATCAAGAACTGCAACGCTGCTGGGTTTTTCACGCTCAAGAGTTTCCTGTGTGTTTCAAGAATGGTCTACAACCTGAGTGGCGCAGCGGTCTAAGGTACTGCATCGCAGTGCTAGAGACATCACTACAGACCCAGGTTTGATCCCAGGCTGTGTCACAGCCGGCTGTGACTGGGAGACCCATGAGGCTGCGCACAATTGGGTCAGCATCGTCTGGGTTTGGGGAGGGTGTAGATATAGGATCTTAATTTGAGCCAGCTTGCCTCAGCAGGAAAATAATCCTGCAGCAAATTTGAAATATTATGTGGATTACAATTAATGGACATTTTCTGTCCAGGCAAATCAAGCCTGACATTTTAAAGTAGAAATTACAAACTTTAGAAGCCTTTTTAAACCTTGAATACACTACCGTACAGGAAAATTCTCATCAACAATAGAGTGATCAAATTAAGATCATATATATATATGTAGCTTAGAGGATGCTGCCCAAATGGCACCCTATTCACTCTATAGTGCATTACTTTTGACCAGGACCCATAAGGCTTGGCTGTCACTAGGGTCTTATAGCTCAGGAGGGACATGGTCCTTTTGTACTCTGTGCCTGTCATTTACGTCATCCCCTGTCCCCAACCGTCTCCTACCTTCTCAAAGGACATCTAGGCGCCGACAGAGTGGCATCTGAGATGGCACTCTGATTTCTGTGAAGGCACTGGGAATCAAAGGTTTAAAAAAATTACTTGAAAGGAGCGAGTTCTGCTGGCTCAGTCCATTGTGATGATTATGTAATTGATAAAGCATGTGTCAAATGGCATTGCTGCGATGCTAAATTATTTATCTGACTGTTGTGAATAATCAATGAATCAGCAGAGTAAATAAAGCCAATTTTACTTCCTCACTCTCACCCCAGAACTGAGTCGGCTTTACACGGTTTTAGCATTGGTCTAATTATTTTAATATTGGTTATTATTAGATGATTTGTAGTAACTGTGTCATTTTAGATACATTACACAGTATAGTATAGTGTTACAATGTTGTGATATAGATATTGTAGCATAACATACACTCACACTTGCTTATATGGATAAATACCATGCTTCTTTGACAGGTAAAAATTGCATAAGGCCTGTACTTACAGTATCCTTAGTGAACTACTGTATAACTGTAGACAATATAGCTTTCTAGTGAATACAAATGTGTATCTAAATGTGTATCTAAAGTAACAATCAGCTACTATTGTCCAGTTATTGATCACATGCTATGAAAAACATTAAATTCAAATTTGATATCACAAGAACTGACATTCATTTCCAATGGAAAACTTAATTAAGCTTGGATAAGTAGAGTCAGTCCCGACTTTGAAAACAATTGTAGAAGCACATTAAAAAGGTGTGGATTCCTGTGGCAGTGAGGCAGTCAGTGGCTCATTTAAAAAATAATTCATTCTGGGTATATGGCTTTTTTAGTAAATTATCATAAAATGTGTCTATTGTTTGTTTATCGTGTAACATTTAGAGAATTAATTCAGATGATCTATCGTAGAGTGCAGGAGAACAATGCGTTTCTCTTTGGCAATCAACCAATGTAAATTGAGGCGCTCGTTAAAAGCGACATTGTAATTGCATTGTGGTGTTCTCCACTCAGATTTACTCTCATCAATAAATAAAATGGCATCAGCTGGCGTTTGATTATAGTGTGTTTGTTATTCTCAAGTAATGAGATCGTGCTGTTAAAGAGACAATGGATGATTTATATGGAAACATGAATTAAAAAGAAATGAGAATGGAGTTGTTTTTTTCCTACCCCCTACAGCAGGGGGTGATATTTCACCCTCTCATTGCTTGCAGCACTGCTTCCTAAGGATTATTGGAAATTATTTTTTGTGGCAAATAAGCCTGGGAATTTTTAGGTATGTGGTTTGGGCCAGCGTGGACATATCTTAAGAACAAAATTGACTTAGTGCTATATTATTTTCTCATATTATGTTGTCATTATGTTATTATTATCCAGGCTGTATCACATCCGGACGTGATTGGGAGTCTCATAGGGCTGCGCACAATTGGCCCAGCCTCGTCCGTGTTTGGCCTGGGGTAGACCGTCATTGTAAATAAGAATTTGTTCTTAACTGACTTGCCTAGTTAAATAAAGGTTACATTTAAATAATAATACTATTATTATAACAGTGCTGAGATTAAAGACCTGTGTTGTGTACTGTAGTACATTTAGCCTTCTGTTCCAGTCATCAAAATAGAATAATTTAATGTCTGAAGAGAAAGGTAGATTAAATGGAACGTAAAGTAGGTAAAATGATCATAAACACAAGATATTTCTGTCACAAGGAAACCTTGGTTACACAATATTCGATTACCCCTTAAATGCAATATTACATACCCTAATGTAAATTAATTAACATTTAATTTTGAAATATGACAATATTAATTAGACATCATCACTGAATATACCTCGTGTTTTACTGTAGGAATGCTGTTGCCATTAAGCCAACTATATTGCACTATTAGATTACAAATTATACAAGTGTAGGCTATTACAGTGCTAAGCCCTATCCACGATGATAAATATGGACAGATCATGTTATCTAATTGATCTGAATAGATATATTCATGCATATGAATTCCAATCTATTAGGGTCTTAATTAACTTTCTGTTTACCATTATGTAGTGCTAGCCGAGTATGCCCAATAAAGTTTGTACCAAGTTTTGTGCTTCTACCATGTTGTGCTGCTGCCATGTTGTGCTGCTGCCATGTTGTGTTGCTGCCATGCTGTAATGTCATGTGTTGCTGCCATGCTATGTTGATGTCTTTGGCCTCTCTTTATGTGGTGTTGTGTTGTCTCTTTTGTCGTGATGTGTGTTTTGTCCTATATTTTAATATTTTTATTTTTAATCCCAGCCCCCGTCCCTTCAGGAAGCCTTTTGTCTTTTGGTAGGCCGTCATTGTAAATAAGAATACAATTCTGCTTTGTGTGTCAAGCCTCTCCAGTACAACATTTGTCAAATAGTCATTAGAGCCTGAGAGCTGAATAGATTGGTGTATTTAAGGCTGGGAGTGGAGTGGTAAGAATGTTTGTGTGAGCGAGCCACCACGTTAAAAGACACCAGAACATCCAGACCTGTGTAAACTTTCTGAGTAGGCCTAGCTATGCAACAGGTATAGGTACAAGGACAAACTTAACACCCTATTCACTTGAAATAATTGAGCGTCTATTCACTCCAGGATTTCTTAAAACATTTCTTAAACGTGAATGTGGAGGTGTATGTAGCAAATATATTTTCTAGTCAATTATATTTTCTGGGTAATTACTTAACCATCTTTTGAGTTAATTTTCAAAAGAGAAAGATGCATCACTGCACTTCAACAACAGCATCCAAAACTCCCCCGACATCTATTTTGTACAATACAGATATACAGTACTGCAAATGGTACACCCTCTGTCAAATGTAATTTCGTGTAGCTATATTTACTCAATGTAGACTCATTGATATGGACATTATATGATTACAGTATATTTAGTATTTTGATTCTGTGATGTCTTATTTCTATGACATCATATTTCTGGAGGAATCTCTTCATCAGAAAATATAACCTGCCCAGGGCCTGCAGTTGAAAATTAGCAGGCTGGCTAAAACGGGCACTTTTAAAGTAATGTGGATTCATGTGCACTGTCCCTGTAAAACTAAATTGAATAAAATAAAGTAGAATAAGGGTAGTGTCTAGTGCTTGTAGTTTCCTATCCATTCCACCTGCTTTGGTGCAACTGATGGTGTACAGCTTTAACTAACCAACTCATGTAGAATTAATGAAGGACAATTACCCATTAATGACATACATGCATCTTTGTCATGGCCATTCGACACCTAGGCAGGATAAGGACCAATAGCTGTGCTGCAAATGCAGAGAAAGACAACTTACTACTGGTTTTCTGTGACATCGGAGAAGAGTAGAAGGCTCTACACCAATTTTATTTATTTATTTTATTTATTTTACCGTTATTTTACCAGGTAAGTTGACTGAGAACACGTTCTCATTTGCAGCAACGACCTGGGGAATAGTTACAGGGGAGAGGAGGGGGATGAATGAGCCAATTGTAAACTGGGGATTATTAGGTGACCGTGATGGTTGAGGGCCAGATTGGGAATTTAGCCAGGACACCGGGGTTAACACCCCTACTCTTACGATAAGTGCCATGGGATCTTTAATGACCTCAGAGAGTCAGGACACCCGTTTAACGTCCCATCCGAAAGACGGCACCCTACACAGATCAGTGTCCCCAATCACTGCCCTGGGGCATTGGGATCTTTGTTTAGACCAGAGGAAAGAGTGCCTCCTACTGGCCCTCCAACACCACTTCCAGCAGCACCTGGTCTCCCATCCAGGGACTGACCAGGACCAACCCTGCTTAGCTTCAGAAGCAAGCCAGCAGTGGTATGCAGGGTGGTATGAGATGAGGTGCAACCTGAAATCACAAGAGCATTTAGAAAGAATAGGTGTGACTCGTCGTCTCAGTTAAAATCTTGATGCTTGCTTTATTTATGTAGATGCAGATGCTTTATTTATCTTATATACAATATGTAGGGTGAAAACGCGCTTTAGTGAAGAAATGTAACTTCCTTATGATATAAAATGACTTTTACCAAGACAAATATGATTATTCATGTTCTGAATTGTTCTGTGGGTTCTTTCACTAACATTTAATGAAGAGTATATCCAAAAAGTCCGATTTCGTGACCAAATACATCCGATAATAAGCACCGAGCTCTGTTGACATAGTGGTGCAGCTTTCTCGCTGCAACTTTTTTCGGACTTTACATGTTGTGGTGGTCGTCTACCAAAACAAATCTGCGGGTTACAAAAAGCAACATTTACATGATACGAGCTGAATTAAATGTAAAAGGCTTTGAAAATAAAAAGGCTTGCGGTACGCTCAGTGCTCCGTTGACATTACACAGAGATACGCTATTGCGAGAAATCTTCAAAAAATATATATTGTCAAAATTAATATATTGCCACGGCTAAATTTCTGTCGTTCAATGCTTCCCATGGTTTCCCCTTCTGGCTATTGGGATACAATTCATTGTGAGGTTTCAAAATGTACATGGGAAGGTAAACGATCCTGGATAAAATATGCACATTTACAAAGAGGGACAGATGTAGGAGGACTATCCGTACCAAACTTTTAATTGTATTTCAAGGCACTAGTATTTCACCCCATCCTAATTTGGTTTAGACATGATTCTGCCCTCTGGCTGAGTATAGAGGGAAATATGGTGTCTCCTATTGCCCTGGAAGAGTTGGTCTTCACTGATATACTGTATCCCTTAAACAATGTCAACTATGCTTTGGTCCTAGTATTGGTCCTACACAGACTTTGGTCCTACATAGATTGTATTTAACGCCAAGGAAAGGTTTATGATGAAATTACTCCTGAACTTCCAACTGTTCACTGTGTCCCCTAAATCAGGTAGGCACATTCCTTCATATGATGTGGGAGTGCCCTGTAGTTAAATGCTTCTGAGGCATAGTTACAAAATTCATTTCAAAGTAGATTAACTTAAATATTCAATGCTTTGCATCTATTATGTTACTTAACGATGATAGCCCCTTGAATCTCTCCATCAATCAGAGAAGATTACTGCTGGCAGGCACCACTGATGCCAAAAACATTTGGCTCTAAGATGGCAACCACCTCACTCTCTCCCATTTAACCAGTGGATACAGTTACTATTAGAAGTTATAACATTAGAATTATCGACATAGAGAATGAACGGTGCTAGTCAAGGAACAATTGAGGCCTGGACAAATATACTTGAATCTGTAATGAACAATCTCAGCTACAAACCAATTATATTTATATTTAATTTGTCTTTTGTTCCTTATTTTTGAACACTTTTTTCTCTGACCTCCTTTTATTTATTTACCCTAATTTTGGCCATTCTACAAGTGTAAAAACTCCAATAAGTGTAAAAACTCAAATTATTGTACCCATTGGTCAACATATGTGTTTATATGCCAGACTCGATGTGTTATTGACAATTATTATATCAAGGTATTGTGTACATCTTAAATCTCTTATAAAGGGGATAGAACATTTAAACCGACTTAGTTTACACTGTAACTCCTTATTCATTTTCAAGTTGCCTGCCTACGCAGTATGGTTAACCTTTTATTAGAGAATATCCAACATATTTCCCTCACTCTTACTCATTGAATTCTAATTTGAATGTAGTAGGGGCATGAATATTGCATAACCTTCCTCCTTTTGAGACAGAGGCAGAAAATTGTACTTGAAGCACAAATCAATGTCCTACAAATATATATTCATCCAAGTTGAATTGCGAGAGTTACTGAATTACTGTTACCTTGAGCCTTATTTATCAGTCATAAAGGGTACCACTACATTGTCCAACCTTGTTGTGCTTACTTTTTATTCCAACATGTTTGCACTTAATTACTTACTTATTACTGCTTATTAATTCAGTTTTTTCCACTGATTTCACCAGCCATGGTATTTTTGTGTATAACGTCTTCTACAGAGGAATATGCATAGAATTAAGAATGAGAATACTATAATGGACATTAACCGTCTTATGATAGTCAGGTGGACAGCCATTTTGGTCAGGGAGTTGGTCAACCATGGTTTGCCAATGCTGTGATGAGATATTTCTAAAATAATGCATTTTAAGAATTTACATGCACTGTTAGCAAGCTAGCCAGACAGTGTTGGAAGATTTCTTTCTCCCAATATGTCGTTATTAATTAAATTTCACAATACAGTGCAGAGCGTTCAATTTGGCTGCTGGCGAGCAAGGAGACCCCAGCTCCGCTAAAACCAATGACAATGTTGTGCCATTTTCAAGGGATTGTTAATTAAATGTAATAGCTATCTTTTTGGTTTTAATATCATCACCTCTACACATCCAGTTATGCCACATTTAGCTAGCTCTATCATGAGAGTTATATAACAAGTAACTGCAACCTTCTCATGATCAGTAAACATCAATTGATCATGTCATTTCAGATACCTGAGGGTAGCCTATCCATTTGGCATGTAGCTAGTTAGCTAGCTAAGCAAACAACTTGTGTCATTTAGCTTGTCATCTGAGATTAGGTTTTTGGAAAGAGCTTTACATCGGCAAGTCCTCGTACTGGTAAAGTTGTCAGTCGGAATACTGTCATCACCATTATAGATGTCAAGAAAATCTAACAATATTTGGATATAGCCATCTAGTTTATCCCCTGAATGTTAGATTGTTAATTAGCCATATTTATGTGATCTATTATTAGCTAGCTAGCCAATTTGACATGGTCCATCAATCAATGTAGCCTATCATGTCTGTCTGCAGCAGTTGTGATTAAACACTCTTAAAACAATGTTGAAAAGCTACATTTGCTAGGTAGGCCTACGTTGGCTGAAGAAAAAATTACATTAGGTCTACTTACGTTTAGCCAACTGTACAAAGTTTCTACCGGTAGCTTGCAAGTAAACATTATCAGCTAACAGTAAATCGGCAAATGTGCCCTTCTGCTACTTGACAGCAGAGCCCCCAAAGGATGGGAAATTTACCTAAACCACTCATACATGTCAGGTATAGTTCACTTTTATTTTATATCACAAAACAATCGAATTAATGGTGGCCAATATTAAGAGATACTGGCTATCCTCACGTATCTGAAATCACATGATCAAGTGATGTTTACTGATCATGAAAAGCATGCAAATACTTGGTGAGAGCATCCTGACTGGATGCATCACTGCCTGGTATGGCAACTGCTCAGCCTCAGAGCGCAAGGCACTACAGAGGGTAGTGCGTACGGCCCAGTACATCACTGGGGCCAAGCTTCCTGTCATCCAGAACCTCTATACCAGGGGTGTCAGAGGAAGGCCCTAACAATTGTCAAAGACTCCAGCCACCCTAGTCATAGACTGTTCTCTCTGCTACCGAACGGCAAGCGGTACGGGAGCGCCAAGTCTAGGTCCAAGAGGCTTCTAAACAGAGCTTCTACCCCCAGCCATAAGACTCCTGAACATCTAATCAAATGGCTACCCAGACTATTTGCATTGCCCCCCCCCCCCCCCCCTTTACGCCGCTGCTACTCTCTGTTATTATCTATGCATAGTCACTTTAATAACTCTACCTACATGTACATATTACCTCAAATACCTTGACAAACCGGTGCCCCCGCACATTGACTCTGTACCGGTACACCCTGTATATAGTCTCGCTATTGTTATTTTACTGCTGCTCTTTAATTATTTGTTACTTTTATCTCTTACTTTTTTAATGTATTTTCTTAAAACTGCATTGTTGGTTAAGGGCTTGTAAGTAAGCACTTCACTGTAAGGTCTACACCTGTTGTATTCGGCGCATGTGACTAATAACATTTGATTTGATGATAGAGCTAAATATGTGCAATTGTTTTGCATATGACTCTAGTAATCTAATAGGATTTCTATGAGAATATGCATAGGTTTGAATATACAGTGTTCCAATTCATAGTAGTTGTTATAGTAGTTTGCAATACAGCAAATTTAGCAACTACTGTCCACATTTTGCAACAAAATGTGATTGTTTGTCTCACTGAAATGAAAGCATAAAACTTCTGAATAAACAGACCAATCTCTTTCATAAATTCTAAACATGAAACTATTAATTTGTTATAGCCACTGCTTGTATGTTGTTATAGCCACCGCATGTATGTTGTTTTAGCCACTCCATGTATGCTGTTATGTATGTTGTTATAGCTACTGCACGTGTGTTGTTATAGCCACTGAGCGTATGTTGTTATAGCTGCTGCACGTATGTTGTAATAGCCACGGCACATATGTTGTTATAGCCACTGCATGTATGTTGTTATAGTCACTGTATGTAGGCTGTTATAGCCACTGCGTGTTTGCTGTTATAGCCGCTGCATGTATGTTGTTATAGCCACTGCATGTATGTTGTTAGAGCCATTTTACGTATGTTGTTATAGCCATTTTACGTATGCTGTTATAGCCACTGCATGTATGTTGTTATAGCCACTGCACCTATGTTGTTATAGCCACTGCATGTATGCTGTTATAGCTACTGCATGTTTGTTGTTATAGCCACTGCACCAATGTTGTTATAGCCACTGCATTTATGTTGTTATAGCCACTGCACCTATGTTGTTATAGCCACTGCACCAATGTTGTTATAGCCACTGCATTTATGTTGTTATAGCCACTGCACCTATGTTGTTATAGCCACTGCACCAATGTTGTTATAGCCACTGCATGTATGCTGTTATAGCTACTGCATGTTTGTTGTTATAGCCACTGCACCAATGTTGTTATAGCCACTGCATGTATGTTGTTATAGCCACTGCACCTATGTTGTTATATCCACTGCACCTATGTTGTTATAGCCACTGCACCAATGTTGTTATAGCCACTGCATGTATGTTGTTATAGCCACTGCATGTTTGTTGTTATAGCCACTGCACCTATGTTGTTATATCCACTGCACATATGTTGTTATAACCACTGCACCAATGGTGTTATAGCCACTGCATGTATGTTGTTATAGCCACTGCATGTTTGTTGTTATAGCCACTGCACCTATGTTGTTATAGCCACTGCATGTATGTTGTTATAGCCACTGCATGTTTGTTGTTATCACCACTGCACCAATGTTGTTATAGCCACTGCATGTGAGGACAGACGATGAAGACGAGAAGCAAGTACAGGGAGTGAACATTTAATGAGGACAGGAACAGAAAACGGACGGCGTCTGGACAGGGGAAAACAAAAACGACATTAATGCTGACACAGGGACCTAACCGAGGAACAGACAGATATAGGAGGGGCAATCAACAAGGTCATGGAGTCCATTTGAGTCCAGCGAGCGCTGATGCGCATAATGATGGTGACAGGTGTGCGCAATGATGGGCAGCCTGGTGCTCGAGCGGGAGCAGGCTTGACAGTCCCCCCCCCCCCCCCCCCAGGGTGAGCCTGACGGGCCGGGCGCTGGACAAGCAGGCTGAGGCATAAAAGCCCGATGAGCCGGCTGGCGTGGGAGCCCGACAAGCCGGCTGAGGCATGACGTGGGATTGGCGCCTGCCGAGCAAACAAAGGCAAGGTAACCTCTCAAGCCAAGTAAGGAGTGGAAGCCCGGCGAGTCAGCTGAGGCACCCCCGGTTCCCACAGCACCGGCACCCGGACCCAACGTCACCAACAAAACATGATGCTGATGATGCTTCAAATATTGGTGTCAGCATTCTGTGAGGACAGACGCTGGAGATGAGATGCAGGTTCAGGGAGTGAACATGTAACGAAACAAGGACAGGAACAGAATACAGACAGCGTCTGGACAGGGGAAAACAAAACCGACAATAATGATGACACAGAGATCTAACTGAGGAACAGACAGATATAGGAGGTGCAATTAACAAGGTACCCGCAAAACAGCAGTCTCAGCGTCAACAGTGAAGAGGCGACTCTGGGATGCTGGCCTTCTAGGCAGAGTTGCAAAGAAAAAGCCATATCTCTGACTGGCCAATAAAAATATAAGATTAAGATGGGCAAAAGAACACAGACACTAGACAGAGGAACTCTGCCTAGAAGGCCAGCATCCCGGAGTCGCCTCTTCACTGTTGACGTTGAGACTGGTGTTTTGCAGGTGCTATTTAATGAAGCTGCCAGTTGAGGACTTGTGAGGTGTCTGTTTCTCAAACTAGACACACTAGACACCAGGGCCTCCCACTCCTCTTTCTATTCTGGTTAGAGCCAGTTTGCGCTGTTCTGTGAAGGGAGTAGTACACAGCATTGTACAAGATCTTTAGTTTCTTGGCAATTCCTCGCATGGAATAGCCTTCATTTCTCGGGACAAGAGTGCTTTGTTTCTGTCCATTTTGAGCCTGTAATCGAACCCACAGATGCAGATGCTCCAGATACTCAACTAGTCTAAAGAAGGCCAGTTTTATTGCTTCTTTAATCAGTACAACAGTTTTCAGCTGTGCTAACATAATTGCAAAAGGGTTTTCTAATGACAAATTAGCCTTCTAAAATGATCAACTTGGATTAGCTAACACAATGTGCCATTGGAACACAGGAGTGATGGTTGCTGATAATGGGCCTCTGTACACCTATGTGTACAAAAAAAAAAAGTCTGCCGTTTCCAGCTGCAATAGTCATTTACAACATGAACAATGTCTACACTGTATTTCTGATCCATTTGATGTTATTTTAATGGACCAAAAAATTTGACATTTTTAAGTGACCCCAACCTTTTGAACGGTAGTGTATGTTTTTAGCCAAGTGTGTTCGTAACCCCAGTACCAAAAACAAGAACAGTAAGCCTATACAGCTCAGTCAGCTGTGAGTGGTTAGTGACAGTTGAAGTCGAACGTTTACATACACTTAAACTCGTTTACATACACTTAAACTCATCTACTTTGTGCATGACACAAGTCATTTTTCCAACAATTGTTTAGAGACATATTATTTCACTTATAATTCACTGTATCACAATTCAAGTTGATCAGAAGTTTACATACACTAAGTTGACTGTGCCTTTAAACAGCTTGAAAAATGCCAGAAAATTATGTCATGGCTTTAGAAGCTTCTGATACGCAAATTGACACCATTTGAGTCAACTGGAGGTGTACCTGTGGATGTATTTCAAGGCCTACCTTCAAACTCAGTGCCTCTTTGCTTGACATCATGGGAAATTCAAAAGAAATCAGCCATGACCTCAGAAAGACATTTGTAGACCTCCACAAGTCTGGTTCATCCTTGGGAACAATTTCCTAACGCCTGAAGGTACCACGTTCATCTGTATAAACAATAGTACACAAGTATAAACACCATGGGACCACGCAGCCGTCATACCGCTCAGGAAGGAGACGCGTTCTGTCTCCTAGAGATGAACGCACTTTGGTGCGAAAAGTGCAAATCAATCCAAGAACAACAGCAAAGGACCTTGTGAAGATGCTGGTGGAAGCAGGTACAAAAGTATCTGTATCCACAGTAAAATGAGTCCTATATCGACATAACCTGAAAGGCCGCTCAGCAAGGAAGAAGCCACTGCTCCAAAACTGCCATAAAAAAGCCAGACTACGGTTTGCAACTACACATGGGGACAAAGATCGCACTTTTTGGAGAAATGTCCTCTGGTCTGATGAAACAAAAATAGAACTGTTTGGCCATAATGACCATCGTTATGTTTGGAGGAAAAAGGGTGAGGCTTGCAAGCCGAAGAACACCATCCCAACCGTGAAGCACGGGGGTGGCAGCATCATGTTGTGGGGGTGCTTTGCTTCAGGAGGGACTGGTGCACTTCACAAAATAGATGGCATCATGAGGCAGGAAAATTATGTGGAAGTATTGAAGCAACATCTCAAGACATCAGTCTGGAAGTTAAAGCTTGGTTGCAAATGGACAATGACCCCAAGCATACTTCCAAAGTTGTGGCAAAATGGCTTAAGGACAACGAAGTCAAGGTATTGGAGTGGCCATCACAAAGCTCTGACCTCAATCCTACAGAAAATGTATGGGCAGAACTGAAAAAGCGTGTGCAAGCAATGAGGCCTACAAACCTGACTCAGTTACACCAGCTCTGTCAGGAGGAATGGGCCAAAATTCACCCAACTTATTGTGGGAAACTTGTGGAAGGCTACCCGAAACGTTTGACCCAAATGAAACAATTTAAAGGCAATGCTACCAAATACTAATTGAGTGTATGTAACATTCTGACCCATTTGGAATGTGATGAAAGAAATAAAAGCTGAAATAAATCCTTCTCTCTTCTATTATTCTGACATTTCACATTCTTAAAATAAAGTGGTGATCCTAACTGACCTAAGACAGGACATTTTTACTAGGATTAAATGTCAGGAATTGTGAAAAACTGAGTTTAAATGTATTTGGGTAAGGTGTATGTAAACTTGCAACTTCAACTGTATATATTCAGACCATACACCATGAGATTCACTGAGAATAGCGTATTAGCATTGCATATGGGGGAACGCTAGCAAACAATATCATTATACATACTCAACACTTCCCTTCATCTCAAATGCCATGATAGCTTATCAAACAGGCAAGGTGCAAGGGCAACTATATGCATTTGCCAGCACTCCACACACAAAGAGGCAAGCTCAGTGGATTATAAATAACACCAGAGGCGAATTTACGATGATCAAAGGTTTGGAGGAGCTTTTTAACTGAGCACAATTTCATTTCCTTCCAATCTGTCGGCAAGATTAAGTGCACACATCACAAATGAGTGTCATTGGTTTTGATGTCAGAGAGAATGCAGGTAAACTGGACGCTATAGTGCACATACAGTAGACACAGCTGTTCCCTATAGTCTGCCAATTGATAATCACTAATCCCAATTATCCCATTCTGACTGATATTTATACGAATGAGGATTGGTCAAAACCATAGCCTACTCAATGGGGATTGGTCAAAGACATACCCCACCTATTGGTGATTGGTCAAAGCAATGCCCCCACCTGCTCCATATTATTATTAGAAAAATAATAATCATGCCTTATCACAGATACTGTATCAAGTTTAAATGACATGTAAAATTATTAACTCAACAATAGAGGTTAACGGGAACCAACTGGCAACCTACGGTAGTTGATAATCTTCAACATAGTCAGAGATAGATACGTTGATATTATTAAAGTCTATTGATTCATAAGAGCCATGTTTTTCTACCGAATTCAAATGAGAATGTAGCGCCAATTGATCCATCAATCTATCATTTCAAATCAAATCACATTTTATTTTTCACTTGCACGTATTTAGCAGATGTTTTGCGGGTGTAGCGAAATGCTTGTCATTTGTTGCATACTAAGCAACAAATGCTGTAAGGATGCCGGCAATGGAAGCGAAGGGACACAGTGTCGCCAGGCAAAGCCCCAGCAAAGTCTTCTTGGCTTGCAGGGAGATGGAGTTGGAATCAGCCTCCGTAGAGTGTTTGCCTGAAACTCAATGGCAAATGACTGTGTCAACATGGCTTTTAAAGGACCCTCTGAGAAGTAGGCTTCTGTAGGTTTTCCACTGCTGAACCATGTCTGACTTGTGGCTTAGAATAAGACCTTATAAAAGCTCATACATGCTTATGAGAATAACACACTATACTGGCAGACTCTAAGTAAAGGAACAAGTTTTATTAACAAATGATCAGCTGCAGGCATAGCAGATTCATCTGAGATTACCTTCACGTTTTCTGTAGAAAAGATGTGTATCTTATTTCTATAAACATGCACAGATATTTAGTATTTAGTATGAATTAGGATCCCCATTACCTGCTGCTAAGGCCAAACAGGGTTAAAACAGTTACATCACAACAAAACATAACAACTGCCTATTTCATAAATAACACAATACATCATACAATACATTATTACTCTAATATTACACATATAAAATATAAACTCCACTATACCACTATACCACAACATTACAATGAGTGTATATGTGTGTGGAGAGTGTGTGTGGCTATGTGTGTGTGTTTATTTGTGTTTGTATGTGTGTGTGTCTCTTCATAGTCTGCGTTGTGCTGTGAGGTGTTGTTTTATCTGTTTTTTAAATCTGATTTTGCTGCTCGCTTGAGTTACTTGATGTGTAGCCATGGCTCTATGTAGTACTGTGTGTTTCCCGTAGTCTCTTCTGGACTTGTGAACTGTCTTGTGGGGTATGTATGGGTGTCTGAGCTGTGTGCTAGCTCTTTGAAGTTTGGTGCTGGACAGATATGCTTCCACTTGTATCTAAGTAAGCCTGTTGAATAATGCATACCTTGTTAAATAATGTTCATTCATTTTAAAATGTTATTAGATTAAATCTCTATGGTCTGGATAATGGATACTTCCTTTCTAATAATATTGCAACAAACAAAATAACAAAAAATGGGAAAGGACATGAAAATGTAAAGCACATGTCATAACACTACATTAGTGTGAATCTAACTGGGCCTGAATCAAGGTCTGTTGGGCTATCTATCACATCAAGGATCTCATTAAACACCTCCCATACTCCCCTCCACAAACACACACACACACCACACACATGGACGCACCCACACACACTAACTTTGAACCATAGACAGGCTACCAGCTGGAGATGCACAAGGTGTTGTGTGACGGTACTCTGGTCCAGACACTGAGCTGCCCCTCAGATCAAGCCATCACCATTTGAAAATCAACATGGCCCTCTAGAGCTCAACGCTCCCCCAGGGAGAGGGAGAGATGTACGGAAGCAGGTTGTGTGTGTGTGTGTGTGTCTGTCTGTGTGTGTGTGTGTTCCTGTGTGTGTATGTGAAATTAGGGGAGTGAGGAGGGGGGTCCTGAAGAGAGAGAGAGTGTGATTAGCCTATTAAGCATGCATCAGAGTGCCTCCAAGCTGTCTCTGCATTGGTGGAGCGTCAAGATAAATAGCTTTAATATCCCAGCGCATTGCGACGCTAGCATAGCAACAGTTGCTTTTCCCTCCTTAGCTGGGAGTGTGGGGGTGACGACAGACGGAGACGCCGGCCTTTAGAAAGTAGTCTGACCCCCCTACCCCACCCAGTTCCCCCCAAAGCCACAATGAGTTAGGAGGCCCAGTGGGAGTGGGACGTTCATACAATGGGAGAAAGGTGGGCTAATGCACTGTTTTCCCTTTCCAATTCCCGATGGTGACGGCGTGACCTTGTGGTCCTGGGTAAATAAACAGTGAAATACCCCAACAGCTAGCCTGCTGACCTCTGAACCCCCCTTCCCCTCCCAATCCCACACACATCACCATCCCCAAACCCATCCCCCCTCAGACATGCCCTTTGGAAACTTTGGAGATGCTTTCCTTTGTGTCTGTCACCCTTTGAGAAAGTTGGACAGAGGAGAGAAGTTGTTTGCTAGTGACAGTAAGATTGTACTTCGAGTTTTAAGTTAGAACTACAAAGTGACTTCGTTTCTGCATTGAGATTGTGCTTGATTGGAAAGTCGTCTAATTATTCTTGTGTTCATAACAAGTTGAGTCTCTTTCTCATGCTCACGTTTATTCTCCATTGTAAAAATAGAAACTGTTGCAGTAGTGAGAGAGAGGTGAGCGAAACACCAAATGCAGCAATTACAGTACTAGTGTTGAGGCATGATGTTGATGATTAGAGTCCTTTATAGTGACGCAGTTTCCATTTAGCTACTAGACTGTCTAGAGCTTTACTGCAAGGATATATGTTTGTGAAATTGAAAAGCACAGAAAACAGCATAGTAATAATTGATGTCAGAAAACCACTTACAGCGAAATATTACAAATGAACTGTGTGCACAGATAGTGCCTAAAAGATATAATAGTATTTCAAGATTCACTCAACACTCCCTTTGTGTTGATGTTTGTGTGAAAATGTGATTGCTCTTCTAAGGGAAAGCGAAACATATAAAGAGTCCCATCTCCAGTTTCAATCTTCAGACAGAAATTGACACTTACAAAAAGGCACAAAGCAATCTGGAGTCATCATCCTCCCACTTTTTTGTATTCTATCGCTCTTTTCTTTCTTTCTTCCTCACCACAGACAGCGGTATAACTTGACTGATGGCCATCTTGGGAAATTAATATTTGCTGAAACGCTGTCCTTGAAAAGGAATTTAGGAGAACACAGCAGGTTCGGTGTGAACTGTGAGGGGAAGCATTAAAGGGATTTACTGTGTAGTCTGACTTCTGTTGACCATCTTCCTTTTGCTCCTTTAACTTTGGACTGTCTTTCAAATGACTACAGTATGAATAAGGTATGACTACAGTGTAACTGCAGTATAACTACAGTATGACTACGGTATGAATATGTTATGACTAAGGTATGACTACAGTATGACTACGGTATGACTACATTATGTCTATGGTATGACTACAGTATGACTATGGTATAACTACAGTGTGATTATAGTATGACTACGGTATGACTATGGTATGAATACGGTATGACTATGGTTTGACTACGGCATGACTACGGTATAACTATATAGTAAAGTAAACTAGCAGTAAAGGTTTAAAGTGTGATGATTTAGGTTAAAGCATTCCTTTTCTTGTGCTGTTTGACCACAAACTATTTCTGACAGGCTCTTAGCAACAAAAAATACCTAGAGAATTCAAAGGAATAAGTGTGCACATCATCTTTGACCCTTTGACCCCTTCATACAAATGTTTTTGCAGATCAGTCAAATCCATTAGGCTCTGTGAGTCTGACTGAGGGATTTTGAAGGCATGGCATGGCATAGAAGATCGAAATGATGTGTTTTTCCAGGTACTGTAGATCTAGACCTTCAAGTGTTATTTTGACCAGTTTAATAAGACCTTGATGTCCTGGTATCCTACGTTCCTTGATGTCCTGATATTCCACATTCCTCTGCCGATGCTTTAATTCCAGGGACAGTCAGACACACTGTTAGGCTATGACATCGTGTCATCTGCACTGGATATTCACTTTGATCCGATTGCAGCGGTGTGAGGTGTCAAGCCAACCTGTGGCAATAATGAAATCATCCCGATCTTAGCCCGCTCCCTTTCCTCCACAAAGCCAATATTATCTGGCTTTCGCCATAGATTGTTATAGAACTGATGGAGAAAGTGTAAAAAGTGAGAGAAGGAAGTGAGAAGCTGCCTTGGTGAAGTCATGTGGACCAGTGACCTCATGTTAGGTCGACAATGGTTAATTTGGAGCCAACACAGAGGAAAATAATCGATATGGTTGTAAATAAAAATGACTTCACTCTTTTTTATAACACCCTCCACACCTGTCATTGTAACAAAGTGTGGTAAGGACCCACCGGTATGCAGACAATCAATGTCCCCAATAAGAATCACTTGCTGCTTAATTTGTATGGATGAAGTTCCCCCCGAATCTTTGAAGAAAAGGAGAATCAGTGTTTATCTCAGGAGAATTGAGGGGTGGACAGTCTGAGGATTGGATCTGGCTGCACTTTAATAATGTTTCACTTTCAAGACCTTAGACGTGTATTCGACTCTCCAGATGGCCAATTGCAGAACACAGATGGGAGTAATTGGCCAAAGGTGTCAATATTATGTCTCAACCACCACTCTGTTTACACATCATCCCCCCTCTCAAGGAGCGGTAGACGCTACAACCATGAAGTCTTCTCCGCAGTAATTGCCAGACCTTAGGGCGAGGGCAATGCTCTCTTTGAGGCACACGGGCGACGGTGAGGCGACCGCTTTCTCTGCAGCTTGATGCGTGCTACATTTCTCCATTTGAAATTTCCACCTGAAAATGGCAGGAGCCTCGTCTCGCCTTGTGGGAAGCAGTCAGGGGGCAAAAGAGTAGCTCTGTCTGACCAGACTTGACCTCTCCAACTTAACGCAAAATTGTCCCTATGGAACACACCTCCATAGGGAGATGGCTTGAGGACGGCGGGGAGAATGACCTCGGTGAGTTTGAAGACCCACTGCCAAGGGACATATACTGTAAATACACTACAGAGCCAAGTTCACTGCT
Source organism: Salvelinus alpinus (assembly GCF_045679555.1). Taxonomy (NCBI): domain Eukaryota; kingdom Metazoa; phylum Chordata; class Actinopteri; order Salmoniformes; family Salmonidae; genus Salvelinus; species Salvelinus alpinus. The sequence continues at coordinate 79,455,248 of NC_092089.1, read as the reverse complement.
AAGATCCTAGAACAACCAGGCCATGGATTGAAGATGGATTGTAACGCCTAATATATGGCTGGGAGGTGATATAGACCAAAGACCTATAGACTCAGCACCCTGAACCTATGATTAAACAGTTAACCATAGAAAGGTCAGAAAACAAAGAAAAAGTAGTAGCTTAACCGGCACCTTCCAACTGAACATAATAGTCAGGCATCAAAGACTATAATATGATTCGGATCTCACAAATGCATCTCTTGGTCTTTGTCCATTGAATAAACCGAAGAGAAGCTCAATAGGTTAGGCATAGGTGTCATTGATAGCATTGTGTCCACTGAGAGACACAGAGAGCTGTGTTGTTTTTGCTGTTACTGTAGCTATCCTATAGTTTATGTAATGGTCATTAAAATCCTTTAAGGGCTAATTAATATGCAGACATTTTTACCCTTCCAATGTCTGGACCAAATCAGTGACTCACTTCCTATATCAGTGAATGATAAAATGTTGGAGGTGGTTTTCTTTTCACACTGTACACTACTCACCCTGAACATCATGTCAGTGGTGTCAGAATTAGAAATGTGAGTGAAATGCTGATGTATCCGCATCACGGTCCAGGGTAGCCCACTCTACTACACCAAGCGAGGTAATCACAATCTCACCTCAGCAGCACCTTTCATGCTATGTCTCTCTGATCAGACGTACTGTGCCCTGAATGCAAAGTACTATCCCGGTGAGGCCCATCACCCAGCCGTTCCCAGGTGGCACTACTTACTTTGTAATTAGGGCCCATTGCATGTGGCGGCTCTCATTTCTTGGAAAGTCCATTGGTTTAATTGTAGCATAACCCCTACTGATGGGAGTGTCTGGTCTTAATGCTAGTCAGCTGAAAGAAATGGCTTGCTAATTTGTGCTGTAAATTTTAGCATATATCGATGAAACGGTTTGTATCTAACTTAAAGGTGACATTAGAGTAAGATCTATATAAGGTCAGCCTGTTCGCTAGGGAAAGTGCAATTAAACGAGACAGCAGATTTAAAAGTAGGATTTACAAAGGTTTAATTTTCCCTCCAGGTATTTTTTTGAAGCACTGTGCATCAAAACATGCTAAGGCCCTATCGTAGTTCAATGTGTAAATGTGTTGTTTTGCAATTACCGCCGTTCAACTACTGTAGCTAACCTTTCCTCCAAAACGAATAAAGCACTTCACATGATAGCGAGCGTAGATATGAACACGCAGAAATGAAAGTGAAGCTTCAGCGGCACGTAGCTTGCTTTTCTCGTTATACACACACTACTCTTGTGATGAAAGCTCGCTCAACTCATTTGCTGGTCGGTTGGTCACTAAAGAGCTCAAGATAATCTATCAATAGGCTTATACATTTTTTAAATAATTTTATTGACCAAAGGGCCAAAGGATTTTGAATCAAACCCAATTCAATGAATACCATTGCTATTGTGTGTAGCCGTGCTCTATAAGGTCTAGTGACCCTGTGAGCTCTGAATGCAGTAAAGCACAGTGACTTGATTGAGTCAGGGAGGGAGGCCACTCCACACACTGAGGGTAGGGAGCATTGACTAACATCCTTGTTGAGTAAGCCGCACTTGGTCGGCGAGCACCTGACAAGCCTCTCACTGGAGAGGATTTCATTACTCTGAGGTTCGTAAACACTTTCATCCGAGAGCTGCCCGGCCACCACAGACACTCTGGAGAATCATCTGTCTCTTTAAATTGTTTGAAGCTTTTAGTTCCCTGTCTGCACATACTGGCCTTCACTCACTCACTCACTCACTGACTCACTCACTCACCTCTACACCCACAAACTCTCTCACTGATACCCCAGCAGCAACCCTTCCTATTCTCACTCTTCCTCAGTATGTGTTCATCTCATTTCACTCTTAATTTCATTTTCAAAACCTCACATTTGAGAGATATTCAACCTCATACTCATATTGATAAACCTCTCGTTAGTTCATTAACATCTATTTTATCTATATAATCTAGTCTAGGGATGGCCAACTTTGATGGGGGTGGGGGACACAAAACATCTGAACCCATCATGAGGGGCTGCAGTGGCTTGTGGGTATCCCCACACATGCAGTCAGACCCGGTCCTAGCCATAACCTCAATTTGGTTTGCCTCCCCCCCCCCCCCTCTTGACAGAGAAAAAAATTGGTGTACAGAAAATGTTGCAGTTTTAAAGCAAATTTGCAGCAATTCTACAAATTCTTCCATGTGGCAGAGAGAATAATTTGCCATTTTATAACACATTTCCTGCAGTTCTACATATTTTGTCCTGATGTATGCCATGTTAATATGATATCTGAGTGAGAGTGAAAACAAAATCAATGGGGGCTCCTCGGTTGAGAATTTGACCATGATTACTACAAGTTTAGATAACTGGCTAGACTAGTTTACCAATCTAATGTTGAGTGACTGTCAGTGACTGACGTAAAAAGAGAAAAACTGCTGCTCGCGGGCCTCCGGTGGCCCATCCCTGGTCTATTTAATGATTGGAATATTTTTTTCTCTCTGTGACTGCAAAGTGTTGGAAATATACTATAGTTCCATAATGTGTGAGTAGTTATCATATTTTGCTGGTGACAGGACATCTTGGCAGTCTGTTGGATTGACAGTAGTAGGAAAGTTATTTCGAATTCAAACACACACTACCAGTTCTGTCAGGTCTTTCCTTATTTAGCTCCTTGCTACCTGGATCAGTGAAAGTGTGGTTCTGTGTGGTGCTTCTCAAAGTGCTGCAAGGTAACTCTGTCATTAGCATCTCCTTGGCACAACAAGTGACCTAGGATACTGTGCTTTGAACGGAGCACTTACTGTGACATTCCCCTATTTGATTCTCGGCAGTAACCTTGGCAATCTGCTCAATCACAGACAATTAATTCCATTCAGGGCCCCGTTATATCGGCCCATGCATCGCCCCTGATGCACCCTGCATACCAGCCAAGCTACAACCATTCCCAGGTCCTCAGAACCCCATCGGCACCTGCCTGCCTGCTCTCTCTCAAACTGGGCCACTCCTTTGTCTGCCCACCAGTTTAAGCTGCCAGGTCACGAAACTACTAGACTCTTTATTTCCACCCATCCGCCGATCATGGCGAGAAAAAAGTTTTTTTTGCAAAATCGGATGGGTGAGATTCCGAGATAGCACTGTCAGTCAGTCAGTCCTTTTGCATGAGCATGTGATCATGCGTACGCTCTAGTGATTGTGTATGCGTGTCTGTCTGCATGCATATATGCATGAGCGGGTGCACACTTGTGCGTCTGTGGTTCGCTGTCGAACGACCAATAACGGTCGACTGTGAGGGATCTCAGGGACAGGGTTCGATGGTCACTACCCCAGAGGCTCATTGTACATTCAGGCCACAGCGGGACAACAAAGACGGCCCACTCAGAGTTTATTGAATACAGCCTCATCACTAAGAGCAAGCCTCCCCATTCAAAGACCCTGTTTTCAGGACCTTCAATAAAGTAGCTGCTTTGATGCCAGGCTGTGTCTTTGTAATGGACAATTAATGAGCCATCGCATACATCGGCCAGGCTAGGCATTCTGAATACTGCGGCTGCTTTTAGTAGTGCAGAGATGTCGGAGACAGAGGGATGGACTGGGTAGTGGTTGGATAGGAGGAGATGTGACTGTCCTTAAAGGAAAGGCTTATTCTTGTCTTCTTATCTGACTCTCTCTAATCTAATGGTCTCTCTCTAATCTGGTACACTGGATTTTTGTACGTCCATAATAATATATTTTGATTGCTCCGCCTCCTACTCTATTTTTGGAGCACTGACATTTATTACCTGTGTTCTTCACTTTGTTGTCTCAGTGATTAATTTGGCTGTGTATCACCAGACGTTGTAAGATTGAAGATAAGAAATTCTATTTAAAGGAATATTCTCGGAAGGCATCATGGGGTAAGGAAAAGGCCATGTCTTTCACATACATCTTTAAATACATTCTGACTGGTTAATTAACCCACATTGCATGACACATGACTTACATGTTGTATTCCAAAGAGCACAAGAGGAGCATGTGGAATGTGGTTGATCTCTATCGTTTATCTCTATATTTTATCATTCTCCTGCAAGAATCCATGTGGAACATTATGAAGCCTTTGTGTCTCAGACATGACTCAGTCAGTCATAAAAACTGTAATTTTCTGTTGGTTTACGCGCCCATTTCCTCAAGGTCTCCTGTCGTTGAGCTCTACATTGTCTGAGCTAGAACAGCAGGTGGCCCCCAACTTCATTCACAATTACCACAATACAACTGGATGGCGTCAGGCAAATTCCCCTCGGAAAACGGGCATTACATTCCACTGTTGTTATAAACTGTAGAGGCCATTCGCAGCAAAATACTGTTGTTCATCCAAGTGAAGGGCACTGCAATGGGCAGTAAATTCACACATGGTATCATTTCAAATGCAAGTAAAGAGCACTAAAATGGGTGACAAATTAGAAAAGTCCCTCTATTGGTTTTCTCTACCATTTCATTGGGTTTTATTTAGAAAAAATGCATTTGGACACTGCAGACTGGATTAATTTGCAACCTTTAGTGGCAATAAGCTGGCCCCCTTGAGGCTGATTGCTGATGCATTAGACACTCTCTTTAGGGATCTATCATGCCATGTTTAGTGTAGACCACTGATCCAACCTCTTCAGAAAGTAGCCCTGACCCGAACACGCCAGGGTTCTGTTAGCCAATTGATAGTGGCTGAAAATAAATGAGTTGTCATTGTATTGCATATGAAACAGAAGCCAGGCAATAAAAGAGAGGCCTGGATTTGCATTGGTTAGTTGTGGTGGACAAACAGTTTGAAATTGCAGCACTCAAGGGGGGCAGGGGGGGCAACTATAGCAATTTGTTGGGTGTACAGCCGACATGCATTAGCCTTCCCACTTCTGAGAGGGTCTAGCTATGCCTATTACATAATGGTGATATTTGGAGATATACACACACATGCATACAGTATGTTTAGAGTATAGATGTTTTCTTCAGGAAGTTATGTGTGGATACTGGTTGAGGAGGGATGGGGATTAGGATGGAAGCCACTCCTCAGTAAAAGGCACATGACAGCCTGCTTGGAGTTTGCCAAAATGCACCTAAAGGACTCTCAGACCATGAGAAACAAGATTCTCTGGTCTGATGAAACCAAGAGTGGCTTCGGGACAAGACTCTGAATGTCGTTGAGTGGCCCAGCCAGAGTCCGGACTTCAATCCGATCAAACATCTCTGGAGAGACCTGAAAAGAGCTGAGTAGCGACACTCCGCATCCAACATGACAGAGCTTGAGAGGATCTGCAGAGAAGAATGGGAGAAACTCCACAAATCAAATCAAATGGTATTTGTCACATGCACAGAATACAACAGAATACAACCTTACCGTGAAATGCTTACTTACAAGCACTTAACCAACAATGCAGTTCAAGAAATAGAGTTAATAAAATATTTACTAAATAAATAAAGTTTAAAAAATCTAATCAATCAAAAAGTAACACAAGAAATGTACATAACAATAACGAGGCTATATACAGGGTGTACCGGTACCGAGTCAATGTGCGGTGGTACAGGTTGGTCGAGGTTTGTAAAGTGACTATGCATAGATAATAAACATTAGTTTAGTTGTTCAGCAGTCTTATGGCTTGGGGGTAGAAGCTGTTAATGAGCCTTTTGGTCCCAGACTTGGGACTCCGGTACTGCTTGCCGTGTGGTAGCAGAGAAAACAGTCAATGACTTGGGTGACTAGAGTCTTTGACAATTTTCTTGGCCTTCCTCTGACACCGCCTGCTATATAGGTCCTGGATGTTAGGAAGCTTGGCCCCAGTGATGTACTGGGCCGTACGCACTACCCTCTGTAGCGCCTTACGGTCAGATACCAAGCAGTTGCCATACCAGACGGTGATGCAACCGGTCAGTATGCACTCGATTGTGCAGCTGTAGAACTTTTTGTAGATCTGGGGACCCATGCCAAATCTTTTCAGTCTCCTTAAGGGGAAAAGGTGTTGTCATGCCCTCTTCACAACTGTCTTGGTGTGTTTGGACCATGGTAGTTTGTTGGTGATGTGGACACCAAGGAACATGAAACTCTCGACCCGCTCCACTTTAGTCCCATCGATGTTAATGGGGGCTTGTTCGACCCTCATTTTCCTATAGACCAAAATCATCTCCTTTGTCTCGCTCACATCGAGGGAGAGGTTGTTGTCCTGGCACCACACTGCCAGGTCTCTGACCTCCTGCCTATAGGCTGTCTCATCGTTGTCGGTGATCAGCCTACCACTGTTGTGTCGTCAGCAAACTTAATGATGGTTTTGGAATCGTGCCGCAGTCGTGGGTGAACAGGGAGTACAGCATGGGACTAAGCATGCACCCCTGAAGGGCCCCAGTGTTGAGGATCAGCGTGACAGATGTGTTGTCGCCAACCCTTACCACCTGGGGACGGCCCGTCAGAAAGTCCAGGATTCATTTGCAGAGGGAGGTGTTTAGTCCCAGGGTCCTTAGCTTAGTGATGAGCTTTGTGGGCACTATGGTGTATATACAGGTGTGCCAAGCTTGTCGCGTCATACCAAAGAAGACTCGAGGCTGTAATCACTGCCAAAGGTGCTTCAACAAAGTACTGAGTAAAGTATCTGAATACTTATGTAAATGTGATATTTCATTTTTTTATTCTTTAATAAATGTGCAAAAATGTCTACAAACTTGTTTTTGCTTTGTCATTATGGGGTATTGTGGGTATATTGATGAGGGGAAAAAACTGTAATTCATTTTAAAATAAGGCTGTAATGTAACAAAATGTGGAAAAATTAAAGGGGTCTGAATACTTTCAGAATAAACTGTATAAATGATTACAATCCCATAGTCACACCAGACATGGGTCAAAGGGTATTTGAGTTTTCACTTTTGGGATTATTCTGTTGGTTCTATTGGTTCCCTTGGCTACGCAAGTGTAGCTCAATTATTTTACATAATTTGACCCAGGCCTACACACTTTGTAAGAGTGTGTACTGTTTACTAACTAATAGACACTCCAATAAGTGCTAGTGCTAGAGGGCACATCCTCATCACTCATTGGCAATTGGATCTGCACTAGGACCATGCAAGGGAAAGGAAAGGGGGAAAGGGGATACATAGTACAACTGAATGCATTCAACTAAACTCTTCCTCATTTAACCCAACCCCTCTGAATCAGAGAAAGCCCAATCAGCAAGCTCTTCTCAGTAGCCATTACCATTACTTTAACTTTACTTGACTGATTTTGTTGTCCCCGTAATGAAAATTAGTTTTACAAGGGCTTGCAAATCAGGCAAATCATTCCTCCATTATACTACATACTGTAATTTAGATTGGACTTCTTACAAACTTAAGTTTAATCAAGAACTTGCAATATCTACAATCCTCAGTCCCTTGGATAGAAGGAGTAGTTTTGATTAGTCTTGTACAGGATTATTTTAGTGCATGACTAAAATAATCCTGTACAAGATTTATCAAAACTACTTCTTCTATCCAAGGGACTGAGGATTGTAGATATTGCAAGTTCTTGATAAACATAAGAGCAAAAGTCATTATAACTTTGGAAATGTATGAATGTTTTCATAGAGCAAGGCATTGTTTTCTTTATCTTTCTTGGCAGTTAGAATGAAGTATACATAACTTTACATGAGGAGACAATAAGCAGAGTAATTCTATCTTTGACTGACTCATGCTTTATAAGGCATTATAAACTGGGTGTTTTTTTGCCCTGAATGCTGATTGGCTGAAAGCCGTGGTATACCACGGATATGATAAAACATGTATTTTTACTGCTCTAATTACGTTGGTAAACAATTTATAATAGCAATAAGGCACCTCGGGGGTTGGTGATATATGGCCAACATCCAAGGCTATGGGCTGTGTCCAGGAACTACGCAATGCATTTTGCTGAAGAACAGCCCTTAGCAATGGTATATTGGCCATATACCACACCTCCTCGTGCCTTATTGCTTAATTCTCTGTCTAGCAATTAATTATGAAAATCTTTAAATGTAATGTTGGATTTTTCTTTCTCCTGGATAATGGTGAAGAGGATTGAAACTATAATCAATATCAGAGTGCCTGAATACAATGCTGTCATGTTGATAATGAAGAATTTATTTGTGTAACCGTCAAGCTCAATTAAAGATTGTGGCGATAAATGTACATACAGTGAGTCATTTTGATTACCGCTGCATTTTAAGTTACAATAAAAACTAAACTATGGAATAAAAATATTGCTGGAGTGGTTGCCTCTACTCGTGCGGTAGAAAATTTAAAGGAAAAATGAACTCAAAAATTACATTTTGGTATAAAACGCATCATTGTGATGATGTGGCAAGTAACAATTTGCTTTTTGAAAGTCCTATATGTTAAAAATGTTATTTCAGACATTCAAAACATTTTGTGACTACCAAAAGTGGACTAAGGAAATAAAATACCAAAATATCGTTTTGAGTGGATTATTCCTTTAAGATGGAGGAGAAGAAGAAGAGGGTGTTGAATCTGGTTGTGTTACATAATCCAACGTGAACACCTCATTAGGATTGAGATGGAGAAAGTGATCTAAAACTGTCACTTCCTTTCTGGTTTACCCAACACTTGGCGCCGATCAGTTAACCATTAATTATTCATTATAAAATACGTTGGAATTCGCTTTAATTCTCACAGGACCCTTTAATAAAAATTTTGGCTAAAATGACATAGCCAAATCTAACTGCCTGTACATGCCTGGATATGCATATTCTTGATACCATTTGAAAGGATACACTTTGAAGTTTGTGGAAATGTGAAATTAATGTCGGAGAATATAACACATTAGATCTGGTAAAAGATAATACAAAGAAAACATATTCTTATTTTTTGTTCCAGAATCTTTGAAATTCAAGAGAAAGGCCTTAACGTACTATTCCAGGATAGGCGCAATTTAGATTTTGGCCACTAGATGACAGCAGTGTATGTGCAAAATTTTAGACTGATTCAATGAACCATTGCATTTCTGTTCAAAATGTTGTATCAAGACTGCCCAAATGTTCCTAATTGGTTTCTTAACACATTTTCAAGTTCATAACTGTGCACTCTCCTCAAACAATCGTATGGTATTATTTCATCGTAATAGCTACTGTAAATTGGACAGTGGAGTTAGATTAACAAGAATTGAAGCTTTCTGCCCATATCAGATATGTCTATGTCCTGGGAAATGTTCTTGTTACTTACAACCTCATGCTAATCACATTAGCCTACGTTAGCGCAACTGTCCCGTGGGGGACACACCACAAGACACTGTTCCAATTTCTGCATGTGTAAAAACAAACACAACTCCATTACTTTGTTATTTAGAGGGAAACAATATTAATTTGTTACAACATGTTAATATAATGTTATTACCAGGGTAACTACCGTGTAACTACAAACATAAAGAGCCAAAGTGTTACGAAATTATTACTTACTGTAAATGATCCAGCCTTGACTTTTGACATTATTGTTTCCCATGGTAAACGCTACTCTACACTCTCTCCCCATCCCTGAAATTCCCCCCAGTTAACTCCCTAAGTGGCTGGTAGAAACTCTATAAACAGCCACCACAATGGAGACCTGATGATGTCACCTTGGTTAATGGGACCTGACCCCAGATGTTTAAATTATTCAATCCCTTTTAAAGGAGAAACCCGACAAGCTATTTAATTGATACAAAACCCTGAGTGAAAGGGAGCTGTGGCTGCCTGGGCTTTGTGAGCCTTTGTGACGATGTTTGGGCACAATGCCCATTGTTCTCTTCCTGCAAATTGGAGCTTTTAATGATCGACCACCATGTCTTCCACTATTGTCTTCGTCATCTACAGCTGGACTGAAGGCCCTGAAATATGTTTTTTCGACTTAAATGAGTTGAGCCGTTTTTGTTACAGCCCTTAAGTCAAAACCAACACTTTGGAAACTGTCTTTAGTCTCTGTAACTCTTCTCCTGTCTTTAGTTGCTGTAACTCTTCTCCTCTTTAGTCGCTGGAACTCTTCTCCTGTCTTTAGTCGTTGGAACGCTTCTCATGTCTTTAGTCGCTGGAACGCATCTCCTGTCTTTAGTCGCTGTAACACTTCTCATGTCTTTAGTCGCTGGAACGCATCTCCTGTCTTTAGTCGCTGTAACACTTCTCATGTCTTTAGTCGCTGGAACGCATCTCCTGTCTTTAGTCGCTAGTACTCTTCTCCTGTCTTTAGTCGCTAGATCTCTTCTCCTGTCTTTAGACGCTGTAACTCTTCTCCTGTCTTTAATCGCAGTAACCCTTCTCCTGTCTTTAGTCGCTGTAACTCTTCTCCTGTCTTTAGTTGATGTAAATTCTCCTGTCCTTAGTCGCTGTAACACTTCTCCTGTCTTTAGTCGCTGTAACACTTCTCCTGTCTTTAATCGTTAGAATTCTTCTGTCTTATGTCGCTGTAACTCTTCTCCTGTCTTTAGTTGATGTAACTTCGTCTGTCTTTAGTTGCTGTAATACTTCTCCTGTCTTTAATCGTTAGAATTCTTCTGTCTTATGTCGCTGTAACTCTTCTCCTGTCTTTAGTTGATGTAACTTCTCCTGTCTTTAGTTGCTGTAATACTTCTCCTGTCTTTAATCGTTAGAATTCTTCTGTCTTATGTAGCTGTAAGTCTTCTCCTGTCCTTAGTCGCTGTAACACTTCTCCTGTCTCTAGTCGATGTAACTCTTCTCCTGTCTTTAATTGCTGTAACCCTTCTCCTGTCTTAGTCGGTGTAACTCTTTTTCTGTCTTTAGACGCTGTAACTCTTTCCTTGTCTTTAGACGCTGTAACTCTTCTCCTGTCTTTAGACGCTGTAACTCTTCTCCTGTCTTTAGACGCTGTAACTCTTTCTGTCTTTAGACGCTGTAACTCTTTCCCTGTCTTTAGACGCTGTAACTCTTTCCGTGTCTTTAGACGCTGTAACTCTTTCCGTGTCTTTAGACGCTGTAACTCTTTCTGTCTTTAGACGCTGTAACTCTTTCTGTCTTTAGACGCTGTAACTCTTTCTGTCTTTAGACGCTGTAACTCTTTCCCTGTCTTTAGACGCTGTAACTCTTTCCGTGTCTTTAGACGCTGTAACTCTTCTCCTGTCTTTAGACGCTGTAACTCTTCTCCTGTCTTTAGACGCTGTAACTCTTTCTGTCTTTAGACGCTGTAACTCTTTCCGTCTTTAGACGCTGTAACTCTTTCCGTGTCTTTAGACGCTGTAACTCTTTCCGTGTCTTTAGACGCTGTAACTCTTCTCCTGTCTTTAGACGCTGTAACTCTTCTCCTGTCTTTAGACACTGTAACTCTTCTCCTGTCTTTAGACGCTGTAACTCTTTCCCTGTCTTTAGACGCTGTAACTCTTTCCGTGTCTTTAGACGCTGTAACTCTTCTCCTGTCTTTAGACGCTGTAACTCTTTCCGTCTTTAGACGTTGTAACTCTTCTCCTGTCTTTAGACGCTGTAACTCTTCTCCTGTCTTTAGACGCTGTAACTCTATCCGTCTTTAGACGCTGTAACTCTTCTCCTGTCTTTAGACGCTGTAACGCTATCCGTCTTTAGACGCTGTAACTCTTCTCCTTTCTTTAGACGCTGTAACTCTTTCCGTGTCTTTAGACGCTGTAACTCTTCTCCTGTCTTTAGACGCTGTAACTCTTCTCCTTCTCTTTAGACGCTGTAACTCTTTCCGTCTTTAGACGCTGTAACTCTTCTCCTGTCTTTAGACGCTGTAACTCTTCTTCCGTCTTCAGTCACTGGATCCTTTCGGTCTTTGTCTTCTTTGTTTAAAAACTCTGTATTGTTTTTATGTAACTACTACAATTGAGCCAGAGATTAATACTTTTTTGTGCATATTTTGGAGACATTTAGGGCCTGTATTTATTTTAACAAAGACAGGCACATACAGGACAGTTTCTCTGCTTCTCGTCAAGTCCACACCGCAGTAGCAACCTGATAGCAATGAGGGAAATCATTTTCTCCAGAAGAAGATATCAATTTAGTTTTCCTCAAACTTGATTCTATTAATTAAACTCCCCCTCTCCCTCAGGGGCTTTGGAGGTATCTGATCTTTTCACATGGAGGACTATTTTTTGTTCTAGTGATGTTGCACTGTGAAGAGGGGCACACCAAGTTCTGAGTACAACGTAATTGATCAACTCCATGGTGCATTTGAAACAACATAATAGCATCATTGCAAAAATCTTTATGGGCCCAATTGCTATGATACCATACCTCAAAACACAGCATAGACTGAAAGGTTTGTAAATTGATTTGGTTGTCACAGCATGGACTGAAAGGTGTATAAATATACTTGGTTGTCACAGCATGGACTGAAAGGTGTATAAATATACTTGGTTGTCACAGCATGGACTGAAAGGTTTGTAAATTGAGTTGGCTGTCAGGTCTTCTGAATTGTTTTGCTGGTTTGATGGGGAGAAGATTCAAGCAGAGGCGTAAAACCTACATCCAAGGCTTAAAGGCCTCATGGGCCCAAAGCCTGGGCAGCGCAATTGACGACTTTCACCATTTTAAAGTAGTCAGCTGGGTGGGACTTTGGATGCTAGTACATCTCAATGGTTCTACTAGTAAGTTCTGATTTGTGCATAGCAGGTATGTTCAATAGTACAGTACTTTGTTACTGCAGTCTGATTGGCTATGTTAATTATGAATGCTACAGTATGTAATCACTCTGACAGACATAATTCACGGATAGGTCAACATCTAAACCCCAGAGGGTATATCAAGTCATTACATCTCTTTCATGTTCCTTTGTCTCAATAATCTGTTCCAAAAGTAGGCATGGTCATAAACCAATGGTAATGCTATTTTTCTGTGAAGTGTGTGATACTTTGTAATAGTGCAGTTATAGTAGGAACAAGGCAGTTAACCCACTGTTCCTAAGCCGTTATTGAAAATAAGAATTTGTTCTTAACTGACTTACCTAGTTAAATAAAGGTAAAATAAATAAAAATATTAAAAAACTTCAAGGTTAGGTATGAAAAGAAGGGAAACATATTTTGACCCTGGGTAAAGTCACAGTGAACTAATCAAGATCAAACCAGCAGTGTTTATGAATACCGATGGAAAGTCTTTCGCCTGGCACGAACACAAAAGACCTGACATCCTCCACAGAGCCAAATACTTTCACGCTATGAATGTGGCGGTGATAAACCCTGACTGAAGTTATCAGAAAACTTTGATCAGGTCTGGCCGCTGACCTGTGTGCCACCAATGAAAGCACCCTGCTCTGAATGGCATTATTAATCTCCAGAGCCCTGCAGGAGCTCTGCTGTCTGAGAAAAAAATGGCCGCCGCAAACATTAATTTAGGCTGAATTGTAAATTTGCAGCTATTCATTCATCAAAAATGTGAATACAAATACTGTGTGTGTATGTGCGTGCGATCGGTCAATAAAGCCCTCAAAATAGATAACATAACATAGCTTTGATTGACAAGATGGTGATTGTGGAATGTTTAAACACAGGGTTCAGTATAATGAAACTGATCTGGTTGAATAGGAGAGAGAGTGAGTCACACACATCAAATAAAGGAAATGTCAAAGATGATACCCTGCACAAATGAAATGTCAAGGACAATACCTTGGTCTGTGGCCCCTCTCACTGTGGCCCCTCTCACCTGTCCTCATCATCCCCAGCCAGTCATATTTTTTGTTAGGCAATGTGTGGCTACAGCAATAGGTGCTCTCCCAGGCACAGAAATTGGTATCCAATTGACCCGTTAGGACCCCATTATTTGAACTGCTGAATGGAAAGTGCCAGGGCCTGCTCCAATCTCCAACCCACCAGAGAGAGTTAAGGTCACAAACTACATTTCCCCAACACTTTTCTCCATCCCTCGCCCCCAGGCACTTCTCCTCTCTGTTTCTGTCTTCTTGTCCCTGTCTGGGACTCTGCCTCAGTTTCTCCCATTGCAGGCAACCTATCCTCCCCTTCACCAACTCTGACTAACAAAACAACAGTCATTAGGCACATTTGCTTTGGTGCAGGATTACGTTAATTATCATGGAATTATCACTTCATTAAACCGGGTAGAGAAAAAATTTGAGCGATTACTCGACAAAGGAAAGAAAAAGTACCTCCTCATCTCGTTCCCAAAGAGCAGGCCCAAACCCTAAGAGACATTGCGGCACAATGCGACATGAGAGAGCAAACGTGTTTAAACCACCCATGCTCGAACACGACTCATGAGGCACAAGATTCTTCCGGGGATTTCTTTGCAGAGCACGATGGGTAACTTTTTTCCTATTGCATGTTGCATGTATCCATTAATCACACCAAATACCAACTATAATGAAGGCTCGCATCAGCCTGGTGAAGCTCCTCTTTGTTTGCCTAACAAAGTATGGAGCTCTGCGGCAAGACTGGTGAGTGTAATTTGGGGGATTGATGCCTCTATAATAATAATTATAATAATGACCATTATTATTATTGTTGGGATTATCACTGTGACAGCCTTTGTTCTAGTTTCTTTTCAGTGAAACACAATTACGCTGAGTTGAATGTCAAATATGGTACATTATGAGAATGTACCGTCGTGGTGTGAGGGAAGGTTTGTTATGGAGGAAGCCAGGGCTGTCTTATCTAAATGTGTATTGTATTTGTCACCCTGATGATACACAGCATGGTGACCAGAGGGATGCAGCTAGGGATGCAGTGTACTGGCTGATCTGCCGTTATTAAAGGGGTCATATTACTATGTAAACTTCCGCGGGACTTCTGTCTCCCTGTTGCTCGGTGATAGAGTGATAGAGGGTCAGGCATCAGACAGTAACCAGGCAGAGAATAGGAGGGATCACTGAAGCCGTGGCAGCCGGGTCTCTCTATCTGCAAATCCAAAGAGGCACGGGTCGGAGCCACGATGTATAGACACGAATAGTCCTGTTTTCACCTCTTAATACTTCAAGTCAGTATCTATTGACTAAATACGGTCCAAAGTTGTGATGTGTTTTTTGGATTCTATTTATAATCCAATCAGCGGAATACACATTCATAGAGAAGTGCTGTACAAATTAGAGGTCGACCGATTAATCGGAATGGCCGATTAATTAGGGCCGATTTCAAGTTTTCATAACAATCGTAAATCGGTAATTTTGGACCCCCGATTTTTTATTTTTTTATTTAACTAGGCAAGTCAGTTAAGAACACATTCTTATTTTCAATGACGGCCTAGGAACGGTGGGTTAACTGCCTTGTTCAGGGGCAGAACGACAGATTTTAACCTTGTCAGCTCAGGGATTCAATCTTGCAACCTTACGGTTAACTAGTCCAACGCTCTAACCACCTGCCTCACGAGGAGCCCGCCTGTTACGCGAATGCAGTAAGAAGCCAAGGTAAGTTGCTAGCTAGCATTAAACTTATTTTATAAAAAACAATCAATCAGTCAATCATAATCACTAGTTAACTACACATGGTTGATGATATTACTAGTTTATCCAACACAGTCTCACATTCAATTCGCGCATATATGTACAAAATGTATTTCAGCAGATTTCGTGCGTTTTTGTGCATTTTTGGGGTGTTTTGGGGTGGTTCAATTCATTTGAAAATACACTAATTTCTGTGCTACTTAATTCGTGCGAAAAGACACAAATTTAACCAGTAGGTCACACACAAGCCGTTGCAACAACCATGTAGACGCGATAATTTGTATTTCATTTTTGTTCTTCTTAATGGCTAATTCAACGTCATGAATATACAGAAATGTTGTCTTTGTTTAACCATGTTTTAAAATGTGTCGTTGTATGCCTATATATACTGTTTTAGACTTGCTGAACAGAATTTTTGAGAAAAGACGCACATTTACCTGCGACTTAATTCGTGGGAAATATTGTTTTATTAATGCCAATGCTGTTTTCTGTGCTTGATTTCGCTTAATACTTTGGATACTGGTGCACTTGTAATCAGAACGCCTTTTTGTCATGTAGGCAACCATACACGATTTTCTTCATAACCCATTTCATATTTCGTGGAGCCTAAATTACACCATTTTCTTCATAATGCATGTATTACATGTTAATGTAAAATAATGAATTATGTTGGCTTACACTTATGGCCTTTCCAAGGCCTTTCCATACCTTAAGGGAACATTTTAGCACTCGCCATATGGTTAGTGAGAAACGCCACATTGCAAATGTAAGGTCCCTTACTAGACGTCCTGCAACGTTTCTAAAATTCGCGGACGGCGTCGGGCCGTGCGCGGGGGAGAGATCTTTCAGGAAGTCATCAAACTAAATCTCTCGGACAGTTCGGTTTCCGTCTTATAAAAATAACACATTTTGGTCATTTTTCCGCAGTCTAGGAAATAAATAATATTGCAAATGCACAAGCACATTGCAAATGCATGTGGCCTTTTCTCCTAAACGGAAAATATTTCAAAGACGTAATGGACAGTTGGCCCCGAACAAGATGGCGTCGAGGCCTCAACGCTTTTTGAGTTATGGCCATTTTTCTGGGATTAAAGGTCAAAAACGTAAAGTAGGGTGCTAATTTGACCGCTTCACGTCAAAGTACATAAGCATACGGTGTCAGGAAAAAAAGAACCAGCCATTTATCTATCGTAATTTAAGAGAAATCGTACATTGACAAATTGGTCATGTTCACAAAAAGGAGTAAAAAAAATAAAAAATTACAGATCCAGTTGCAGTGTGTTCAGACGAACATTTTTTAAGTGGGTCTCGAAGCTCTGCCACTGCATCGCAGTGCTAGCTGCGCCACCAGAGTCTCTGGGTTCGCGCCCAGGCTCTGCCGCAGCCGGCCGCGACCGGGAGGTCCGTTGGCCTAGCGTCGTCCGGGTTAGGGAGGGTTTGTCTCATCGCGCTCCAGCGACTCCTGTGGCGGGCCGGGGGCAGTGCGCGCTAGCCAAGGGGGCCATGTGCACGGTGTTTCCTCCGACACATTGGTGCGGCTGGCTTCCGGGTTGGAGGCGCGCTGTGTTAAGAAGCAGTGCGGCTTGGTTGGGTTGTGCTTCGGAAGACGCGAGGCTTTCGACCTTCGTCTCTCCTGAGCCCATACGGGAGTTGTAGCGATGAGACAAGATAGTAATTACTAGCGATTGGATACCACGAAGAAAAGGGGATAAAAGGATGGAGGGAAAAAGTACGGTGCTTAACCTGTCTAGGATGAGAGTGGCGCTAGCGGCACTCCCCCCCCACCCCCACTGAAAAACCAGTGCCGCGAAATTCAAAAAAAATATTTTTTTTAAATATTTAACTTTCACACATTAAAGTCCAATACAGCTAATGAAAGACGCAGATCTTGTGAATCCAGTCAACATGTCCGATTTTTTAAATGTTTTACAGGGAAGACACAATATGTAAAGATGTACACATTAGCACCTAAAAACACATTAGCATAATCCACCATCTTTTATTTGTCCACCAACACCAGTAGCTATCACCAATTCGGCTAAACTAAGATATTTATAGCCCCTAACCAAGAAAAAAACTAATCAGATGACAGTCTGATAACATATTTATGGTATGGGATAGGTTTTGTTAGAAAAAAGTGCATATTTCAGGTAGATGGCATCGGTTACAATTGCACCCACCGTCACAAATGGAATAGACAAACTACTTAGAGCAACGTGTTTACCTACTTACTAATCATCAAACATTTCGTAAAAATACACAGCATACACGAATCGAAAGACACAGATCCTGTGAATACAGACAATATTTCAGATTTTCTAAGTGTCTTACAGCGAAAACACAATAAATCGTTATATTAGCATAGCACATAGCACATAGCAGCCCAGCATTGATTCTAGCCAAAGTGAGCGATAAAAGTAAACATCGCCAAAATATATTAATTTTTTCACTAACCTTCTCAGAATTCTTCAGATGACACTCCTGTAACATCATATTACACAATCCATATAGAGTTTGATCGAAAATGTTTATATTTAGCCACCAAAATCATGGTTAGACAATGTGGAATGTAGCTCAGCTGGTCAGAAAAAGTCTGTGCGCCACTTAGACAGTGATCTACTCTTATACATAAATACTCATAAACGTGACTAAAAAATATAGGGTGGACAGGGATTGATAGACAATTTAATTCTTAATACAATCGCGGAATTACATTTTTTAAATTATCCTTACTTTTCAATACAGCTTGCGCCAAGCGATGCTACGTCAAAAAACATGGCGTCCGAAGCCACTAAAATGTTTCGACAGAAACACGATTTATCATAATAAAAATGTCCTACCTTGAGCTGTTCTTCCATCAGTATCTTGGGCAAAGGATCCTTTCTTGGGAGAAATCATCTTTTGGTGGAAAGCTGTCCTCTTGCCATGTGGAAATGTCAACTGCGTTCGGGATGAACTGAAAAGCGTGCCCAACTTTTCACATCGTTGCAAAAATAAATGTCCCAAAATCGCACTAAACGGATATAAATTGCTATAAAACGCTTTAAATTAACTACCTTATGATGTTTTTAACTCCTATAACGAGTGAAAAGATGACCGGAGAAATATAACAGGCTAAACTAACGCTTGGAACAGGTGCGCGCCGGTGTCCTCTAGGCTCATGACGCAGCTCCCAAAGAATGACTAGCTTCAGGGTTTTTTCATTTGTAGGTCCTGTGAACGTGCAATCGACCCCGTTGGAATCGTCATCACGTAAAGGCATCCAGGGGAAGACGTAAGAAGTGTCCGTATAGTCATAGCAACGACAGTGCCCTTTTAACTGAGTTCAGAAGAGTGGCCAACATTTCTCAAATCTGACTCCATGTCAGGGAAATTGCTGTAGAATGGGCTCTGTTCCACTTAGAGACAAACTTTCAACTCCTATAGAAACTATAGACTGTTTTCTATCCAATAATAATAATAATATGCATATTGTACGATCAAGGATTTTGTGGGAAGCCGTTTCAAAAATTAGCCAAGTTAGCATAAATAGTCTAAACAGCGCCCCCATCCCCAACAGGTTAAAGACACACAAAGCCTGCAATGGCATTGCCATTATCTCCAGGCCGTGCCGAGTTCAACGAGATGCCCCGCTTGACCGTAGCTAGCTCGGTCTGAGTGCAGCGACAGGGACAAGAAGAAGGACCCAAATGACCCTTTGACCTCAATTTCATATATTTTTGCTTTTGGGAGACAGAGAGAGAACCGTTAAGGTTAGAAGCACAATTTGACCTCAGGAACGTTCCTACGGTCCTCCCGATCTGTGCAAGCCTAACATTGACCGTGTGGCATTAACCCTTAATAGTTAAAAGAAGGTGTTTACATCAAACAGTTTACAATGACATGTCTCCCCATAGGAATACATTGCCTGCTCCCCTAAATTCAACCTGAAGCCTATGTGGGTTAATAATGCCTTATGAACCTGTCTTCGATGACAATCCATCAGGCCACTATGAGGTCTACCTGTGTCGATTCTAAGCTTCCTGGAGCAACCGGAAGTGGTTAAATCACCCTAAAAGTGTTTTGCCATACCCAACCTGCAGTTTGAGAGAAATAGTGCATTCAACCCTATCTAAATCAGTGAGTTCTTAACGTATAGACTTAAAACTCGGGATTCTGTAAAAGCCCACTCCAATGAGGATATGTGTTTACTTTCAGCTTCCGGTGCCAACCGGAAGTGCCATAATTGGTGTCAAAAGGGCTGTTTCGAAGGGTTAAAAAAGTCAAATCTTTCCAAAACTTAATATATGTGAATAGGCAACCCTCATGAACTGTAAATCAGTCATTCATCCCATCAGATTTCAAGGAAAAATTTACACACCCACACAGAAAGGATGGAGTGACACACTGAGGGGCTTAGAGGCAGACAGTGCCTGCAATAGTTACTTTTGTTTGAACTTTTAAAGAACCGTCAGACTTAGAGTTCTGAAACTTTACAAACCTGTTCTAGAGCTCAGGTCGATTAAGCACGGTGAGTTATGTGGCTCTAGAAGGTTCTCGGACCGATAAAAAGCCTCGGTGCATTTGCATTGACTTCAATTCATTTTGAGCATTACAAAATGGTGAC
Source organism: Salvelinus alpinus (assembly GCF_045679555.1). NCBI lineage: Eukaryota > Metazoa > Chordata > Actinopteri > Salmoniformes > Salmonidae > Salvelinus > Salvelinus alpinus. Next base: position 79,435,265 of record NC_092089.1, on the reverse strand, counting down.
ATTTAGAAAAGTCCCAGAGTTGCAAGACTAGGTGCATTGAAACCGGCTCGGCCCATAGAGACGGACCCCGACATTTCTGTCCGATAGCTCATTCAAGGACCCCGTAGCAAGGCATGGAAAAAAGTGGAATTTCAGCACCAATTAAGGTTTTGCTCGGGCACCGAATGACCTATCGAGCCGAAACTTGGGATTCGAGGTCGCCTCACATAGGGCTAAACATAATGTGAAAACTGGACCCGCAGCTAGAACATAACTACGTATTATTTGTTTTATTATGGTTTAAATGGAAGGCGCTGTGAATTTTGGGCCTGCTCTGAAATATGTGATAGTTGGCTTCTAAACGAGTTGAAAAAAGTGAGTTTGGAGTCAGATGGTATCAGTTTGGTGTCTGAAAATATCTAATTGGCTGATGGACACTGACTTGCTAGTTGACTTTTGTGCATTTGCAATATGTTTCAACAGTGAAAAACCACCAAAATAGCATTCTGAAATCACCACTAAAAATGACATCACCATAGCCGTGCCGAGTTCAACGAGATGCCCCGCTTGACCGTAGCTTGCTCGGTCTGAGCGCAGCGACAGTGACAAGAAGATGACCCTTGACCTACATTTCAAGTCTTTTGCTTTTGGGAGACAGAGAGAGAACTGTTAAGGTTTAGAAGCACAATTTGACCTCAGGAACGTTCCTAAGGTCTCTGTGCAAGCCTAACCTTGACCGTGTGGCATTAACCCTTAACAGTTAAAAGAAGGTGTTTACATCAAACAGTTTACAATGACATCTCACCCCATAGGAACACATTGCCTGCACCCCTAAATTCAACCTGAAGCCTATGTGGGTTATGAATGTCTTATGAACCTGTCTTCAATGACAATCCATCAAGCCACTATGAGGTCTACCTGTGTTGATTCTAAGCTTCCTGGAGCAACCGGAAGTGATAAAATCACCCTAAAAGTGTTTTGCCATACCCAACCAGCAGTTTGTGATATATAGTGCATTCAACCCTGTGTAAATCAGTGAGTTCTTAACGTATAGACTTAAAACTCAGGATTCTGTAAAAGCATACCCCGATCAGGATATGTATTTACTTATAGCTTCCTGTGCCAACCGGACGTGCCTTAAAATGGGGTCATAGGTGCTGTTTCGAAGGTTTAAAAAAGTCAGATCTTTCCAAAACTTTAAATGTGTGAATCGGTCAACCCTCATGAACTGTAAATCAGTAATTTCGCTAAACAGATGTCAAAGAAAAGCTCTCTCTCACACACACACACACACACACACACACACACACACACACACACACACACACACACACACACACACACACACACACACACACACACACACACACACACACAGCAAGGATGGAGTGAAAAAGTATGGTGCTTAAAGACACACAGAGCCTTAAATGCTTTTAGGGGGGATCCAGACTTCCATACCCGCTCTGGGAGCGCTATACTACCGCCCCAAATCAATGGGTGCTGGCCTGAGTGATTTATGGAGGTTTTCAAAAAATATTCTGTTTTTTTCTTCTGGAAAATATTTTATGTTTTTTCTTCTCGAGTCAATGGCCTGAGTGATTTATGGAGGTTTTCAAAAAATATTCTAAGTCCAAACTTTTCATGCACCTGGTATTTTTTTGGGGTTACCAGGCGTCATTTTTCAAAACTGTTGAAATTGCTTTTAGGGGGCATCCAGAGTGTCACATGACCGGATGAGGTAACTATTCTTGTTCTTCTTGTAACTTTCCGGTAGGCTAGAAGCTTTCCGGTGTTTTGCTGCTCGACACAGGTCGACGCAGGTATTGCACTTGATTTATCGTTATCGTAACCGTAGGTGCAGCCAAGTGGAAATACGAAAGCTTTCTAGCTATTTCGCACTTACGGTAATTTGAACACAAGAACGTTTCTAGTGAAAAGGTGCTTACACTCAGAGCCATGTATTTACACTCAGCCACCCTAGCCTTATTACGGGTTAACGTTTTGGTAATTTTGGTTGGCCAACAAAATGTAAGACTACAATGACTGCATACGTTTCCCCAAATGTTATACGAAAAAAAAATGTTTTGTTATTGATGGACAATGGCAAGGCTGCCATTGTATTTTCAGTTACATTCTGTTCAATAAAAATGGTTTACACGTTTATTTTTTAAGAAATACATGGAACTACAACCGAATAAAACACCATTAACCATCATGCATTGCTTACATTCATTCTATCCTGAAAAGTCTGTTCAGAAAAATCGAAAACAGTACATATAGGCATAAAACCACAATGTTTTAATAGGGATTAAACAAAGACAATATATATATAACCTCTTATGGTTAAATGGTTAAAAAAAGACAAAATATCTATATATTCATAACGTAAAATAAATAAATACAGGCGATCGCATCTATGGTTGTTGCAACGGCTTGTGTGTCGCCTACTGGTTAAATTCGTGTCTTTTCGCACGAATTAAGTAGCACAGAAATTAGTGTATTTTCGCACGAATTAAGTAGCACAGAAATTCGTGTATTTTCAAACGAATTGAACCACCCCAAAAATGCCCAAAAACGCACGAAATCTGCTGAAATACATTTTGTACATATATGCGCAAATTGAATGTGAGGCTGGGCTGGTTTATCTAGCGTGTCCTGCGTTGCATATAATCGATGTAGTGCGCATTCGCAAAAAAGGACTGTCGTTGCTCCAACGTGTACCTAACCATGAACATCAATGCCTTTCTTAAAATCAATAGACAGAAGTATATATTTTTAAACCTGCATATTTAGCTAAAAGAAATCCAGGTTAGCAGGCAATATTAACCAGGTGAAATTGTGTCACTTCTCTTGCGTTCATTGGACGCAGAGTCAGGGTATATGCAACAGTTTGGGCCGCCTGGTTCATTGCGAACTAATTTGCCAGGATTTTACGTAATTATGACATAACATTGAAGGTTGTGCAATGTAACAGGAATATTTAGACTTATGGATGCCACCCGTTAGATAAAATACGGAACGGTTCCGTATTTCACTGAAAGAATAAACGTTTTGTTTTCGAGATGATAGTTTCCGGATTCGACCATATTAATGACCGAAGGCTCGTATTTCTGTGTGTTATTATGTTATAATTAAGTCTATGATTTCATAGAGCAGTGTGACTGAGCGATGGTAGGCACCAGCAGGCTCGTAAGCATTCATTCAAACAGCACTTTCGTGGGTTTTGCCAGCAGCTCTTCGCAAAGCTTCAAGCATTGCGCTGTTTATGACTTCAAGCCTATCAACTCCCGAGGTTAGGCTGGTGTAACCGATGTGAAATGGCTAGCTAGTTAGCGGGGTGCGCGCTAATAGCGTTTCAAACGTCACTCGCTCTGAGACTTGGAGTAGTTGTTCCCCTTGCTCTGCATGGGTAACGCTGCTTCGAGGGTGGCTGTTGTCGATGTGTTCCTGGTTCGAGCCCAGGTAGCGGCGAGGAGAGGGATGGAAGCTATACTGTTACACTGGCAATACTAAAGTGCCTATAAGAACATCCAATTGTCAAAGGTATATGAAATATAAATCGTATAGAGAGAAAAAGTCCTATAATTTCTATAATAACTACAACCTAAAACTTCTTACCTGGGAATATTGAAGACTCATGTTAAAAGGAACCACCAGCTTTCATATGTTCTCATATTCTGAGCAAGGAACTTAAACGTTAGCTTTCTTACATGGCACATATTGCACTTTTACTTTCTTCTCCAACACTTGTTTTTGCATTATTTAAACCAAATTGAACATGTTTCATTATTTATTTGAGGCTAAATTGATTTTATTGATGTATTATATTAAGTTAAAATAAGTGTTCATTCAGTATTGTCATTATTACAAATAAATGTAAAAAATCGTCCGATTAATCGGTATCAGCTTTTTTTGTCCTCCAATAATCGGTATCGGCGTTGAAAAATCATAATCGGTCGACCTCTAGTACAAATACCTGAATACACAGGGCAGAGTATGGTAAGTGTGGTTCAGCGATTACCAAAGCTTGTGAATAACAAATTGTCCTTGGTCTTGTTCCATGTGTTACAAAGATTCAGCTGGTGTTCTGCAGTTCGATGAATACAATGGATTGAAATTAGCATAATATTTGCCTTGCAGAGTTAGTGAGTAGGTTTAGGTAGACTTATTCAGACCACCGCCCACACCAGATCTATCATTTCTAAAATGATATTACACTGTACAAGAAGGAGCCCAACAAAATTATTATTTTTGTTGCTTACTCATTCCCCAAGTTCCCAGTCTCCTCTCTCTCTGGGATAGTACCTTGGCATCATTTATCTGTGTTTGAGGTGACTTGAATGAACACTTTTCATGCATGTGACCAAGCATCAGTAACACAGCATTCACCTTATTTATAAAAAGTGGGAGGTTTGCTTGCTGCCAGGGTTGTTTTAAGTCTAACCTCAGTAGGTGGAATAACTAAATGTAAAGGCTGCTTGATCTTATATTCCTTTCACATTCCTTTCTGCATTTGTTTAGACTTTTTTTGTGTGTAGATGTACATACTTTTCTATAGTCAGAGGTGGCACCATAGGTTAAAAGGTGGTGTGGCAAAATGTGTACGTGTCTTTTTCTGGGGAACTTTTTTTTTCTGATCTCATGACCTTGCCAGGTAAAACTCTGGGTCCTATTCGTAGGCAATGTCAAAATATTGTTATTATAGATAACTTCTCTTTTCATCTGTCCTATGACTATAGGGCTGGGGGTTTTCTTGTCGGGTTATGTGAATTGGAAACACTCCTAGCCTAGGTGGATAAAACCCTTTCAAACTACCACAAACCTTGTTATTATTCATTCTGAATCTGATATCAAAAGAGCCAGAGACAACAACTTCCATGGACAACACACTCTGTAGCTTACTGAACTACTATAGCATGGCTGAGCGTTATATGAAGAATGGTTACAATGCCTTTAAATATTCATGTTACTCTTCACACACAATGTTAAGCAAAGACAGACAGGTTTCAATGTAGAAAAGTATTTTAATTTGATGTCATAAAACCTATTATTATTATTATTATTATCATCTGATAACAGTGCTATTCTGCAATTATTCATTATGTTGGCTTTATTTAAGTGTTCCATTTACCACTATACACAGTAGACTTTGTAACAATGTTTTTTTATGTGTCATAAAACCTATTTTAAACTGGGTGGTTTGAGCGCTAAATGCTGATTGGCTGACAGCCGTGGTATATCAGACCGCGTAAGAATAGCCCTTAGCCATGGTATATTGGCCATATACCACACCCCCTCTGGCATTATTGCTTAATTATACCACAGCATTGTTGAATAATCGTTTCTGATTGTCTAGAAGGGCTTTCTAGAATGGACATTAAAACCAGATAACGGGACAGTTGGAAAAGATATCGGGACAGTTGGAACATATATCGGGACACCTTCCAATCATGACGAAATAAGTGCCTACACATGCAGACCGTACTTGCTACAAAGTTATAGAAAGCTAAACCAACAACCACACAAACCTGAAATTGGATACTATGAGGAAAAACGTAGCTAGCTAGCATTGATTTGTTTTTGCAGAGAATTGTTTTCGGAGCATCTGATGACCTAACGTAGTGAACATGAATTTCTCTGGTCCCTACTGTAGTCATGACACTAGAGGCGCTATGCTGTCAAATCCTTCCCACGTTTCTAGTTTGACCAGCTGTTTTCAGCAACTGATATTTTTTTATTTGGTTGTCATATTGGCAGGTTTGCTAGCAACAAACTATTTAGCTAGATTCTAGCCTAGTGTTTGATATGCAATGCAACCTCCTTGTCATTAACTGTCAGTGTTGACGAGTGTCCTAAAGAGATGTCACGATCGTCATAAGGAGTGGACCAAGATGCAGCGTGGTATGTTTCCATCCTTTTATTTGGAATAGAAAACTCAAAGGGAAAAAAACAATAAAGCCAACAAACGAAACGTGAAGCTCAAAATAGTGCACACAGGCAACTATACCTAGACAAGATCCCACAAAGCACAATGGGGAAATGGCTACCTAAATATGATCCCCAATCAGAGACAACGATAAACAGCTGCCTCTGATTGGGAACCATACCAGGCCAACAATGACATATAATTCCCCTAGATAACCCACCCTTAATCACACCCCGACCTAACCAACATAGAGAATAAAAAGCTCTCTATGGTCAGGGCGTGACACGAGAAGGCAAACTTTTCTAGCTATGACAGGCAAAATTGGGCATTATCTGCTCATTGTTATGGATGTATCCAAATGAATGTCAATAAAAACATCTACTTTGTTGTTATTCTGGCTGCAGAGGTTGTGACTGTGTTAGTCGTAGCTAGCTGGCTAGCTAACAAGCAAGGGATAAGAACATTGCCAGCAAGCATGACAACAGAACATAAAGAACGAATGACTGGGTCGCGTCCATAAATATCGAATTAATCGAATGAACACATTTCTAGCAACCGTCTCTTGCAACCAAAAGATGAGAAATTATGAATTTTCCTATATAAATGAAAATATAAATGAAAATATTTTATTTCTACTGGTAAATGTGTGTTTATAGTATTGTTTTCTTTGGTATAAGTGAGTATAAATTGATTCCATGAGTTGGATAACAGGTGGTATAAGTGGGATAAACAGCTTAAACAATGGTAACAAAATAAACATATCTGTTATTCTGGCTGCAGGATAACGCCTCAGTTCTGTACATTACCTTGGAAAAATTTACTCCGAAAAGGAACACAACTCCTCGTCTGTGTTTTCCCTGACTTTTTTCATCATCTAATTAGTGTTCTTCTGTAATTATTCATTATTTTAAGTCCTACTCGTCTCCTTTTCACCTCATTTATTTACTTAACAAAAGGCACACATCTCAATAGGTCCAGGCATCCTCATGACATGGCACAAGTGGGGGGGGGGGGGGGGGGGCTATGGTTGAATTTGAGTTTTTTTTACCACAAACATTTGTGAATAATCACCAGCAATGGAAATAAAATAATATGCCCACTTTAACAAACTAATAAACTGGCTGACTAACCTTTTCATAAACTTCAGTATCCCGTGGCCTTCATTAGCAAATGCAGATTGTTTCATCTTCTTTATGCCAAATGCATTTATTCAGTGAGTCTAAATTATTATCGTTAGTTGCTGGCTGCATGATGGAATGAACGTAGCTAGCTAATGTTAGCTAGCTAGCTATCTAGCTAGGCTAATAAATATAACATTAGTAGATTGGATCATTCTAGAGCGTTTTAGAGGATGACTAAACTACTTTAATGAACTGCTTTTATTAACACATACTTTTTTTCTATGAAAATGTGTGTTTCTCTCTTGTGAGGCAGGCAACCAGGTAGGCAGGAGAGGAGGTTTGTCACTAGTTACCACAGCCACAAAGTCAAAATTGGCAGTATTTAAAGTTAGGGCTATGCATAAGGTTAGTGTTAAGATTAGGGTTAGGTTTAAACTCTTATTTTAAGAAGAGAAATTGTAGAAATAGGCAGTGTTTCACCATAATCTTGACTTTGTGGCTGTGGTAACTAGTGACGACCTTAGAGATCTGAAGCTGTGGAAAACCATCAATCCAAGTCAATCACACTTCTGTGAAATCAAACTGTCCACTTAGGAAGCAACACTGATTGACAATAAATTTCACATGCTAGTGTGCAAATGGAATAGATAAAAGGTGGAAATTATAGGCAATTAGCAAGACACCCCCAATAAAGGAGTGGTTCTGCAGGTGGTGACCACAGACCACTTCTCAGTTCCTATGCTTCCTGGCTGATGTTTTGGTCACTTTTGAATACTGGCGGTGCTTTCACTCTAGTGGTAGCATGAGACGGAGTCTACAACCCACACAAGTGGCTCAGGTAGTGCAGCTCATCCAGGATGGCACATCAATGCGAGCTGTGGCAAGAAGGTTTGCTGTGTCTGTCAGCGTAGTGTCCAAAGCATGGAGGCGCTACCAGGAGACAGGCCAGTACATCAGGAGACGTGGAGGAGGCCGTAGGAGGGCAACAACCCAGCAGCAGGAACGCTACCTCCACCTTTGTGCAAGGAGGAGCACTGCCAGAGCCCTGCAAAATGACCTCCAGCAGGCCACAAATGTGCATGTGTCAGCATATGGTCTCACAAGGGGTCTGAGGCGCAGGGCGATCCGGATGGAGGCGATGGAACTACCTCAGCATAGATGGATCCAATATGTCCCCCACCGGGACCCAGCACCTTCCTCCGGCCCGTACCCCTCCCAGTCCATGAGGTACTGCAGGCCCCTCACCGGGGCCGGGGACCCCACAATGTCCAGAGGGGGCGGAGGGACCTCCGGAACCTCACCTTCCTGCATCGGACCAGCTACCACCGGCCTGAGGAGAGACACATGAAACAAGGGGTTAATACGATAATACGAAGGAAGTAAACACACCCCGTTTATTCTCCTCAGGACTTTGAATGGCCCCACACACTGCGGACCCAGCTTCCGGCAGGGCAGGCGGAGGGGCAGGTTTCGGGTCGAGAGCCAGACCCTGTCCCCCGGTGCAAACACGGGGGCCTCACTGCGGTGACGATCAGCGCTCCTCTTCTGCCGTCCACTCGCCTGACGTAATGACTCCTGGACGGCCCTCCAGGTCTCCTTAGAGCGCTGCACCCACTCCTCCACCGCAGGAGCCTCGGTCTGGCTCTGATGCCATGGTGCCAGGACCGGCTGGTACCCCAACACGCACTGAAACGGTGACATGTTGGTAGAGGAGTGGCTTAGTGAGTTCTGGGCCATTTCAGCCCAGGGGATGTATCTCGCCCACTCCCCTGGCCGGTCCTGGCAATACGATCGCAGAAACCTACCCACCTCCTGGTTCACTCTCTCCACCTGCCCATTACTCTCCGGGTGATACCCCGAGGTCAGGCTGACCGAGACCCCCAGACGTTCCATAAACGCACTCCACACTCGGGATGTAAACTGGGGACCCCGATCAGAAACGATGTCCTCGGGCACCACGTAGTGCCGGAAGACATGGGTGAACAGAGCCTCCGCAGTCTGTAGGGCCGTAGGGAGACCGGGCAACGGGATAAGATGGCAGGACTTCGAGAACTGATCCACAACGACCAGGATCGTCGTGTTTCCCTGAGACGGGGGAAGATCAGTGAGAAAGTCCACCGATAGATGGGACCACGGCCATTGTGGAACGGGGAGGGGTTGTAACTTCCCTCGTGGCAAGTGCCTAGGAGCCTTACTCTGGGCGCACACTGAACAGGAGGAGACATAGAATCGCACGTCCCTCACTAAGGTGGGCCACCAGTACTTCTCCCTAAGACCTCGCACTGTCCTCGAAATACCCGGGTGACCTGACGAGGGTAGACTATGAGCCCACCGAATCAATTGATCACGAACAGCGAGCGGCACGTACCTACGACCCTCCGGGCACTGTGGAGGCGCAGGTTCCTCCCTTAGCGCCCGCTCGATGTCCGCGTCCACCTCCCATACTACCGGTGCCACCAGCCTAGCCGCCGGAATGATGGGAGTAGGATCGATGGACCGGTCCTCAGTGTCGTAGAGACGGGACAGCGCGTCGGCCTTAGTGTTGAGGGAACCTGGTCGATACGAGATCGTAAATCGAAATCTGGTGAAATACATGGACCACCTTGCCTGACGAGGATTCAGTCTCCTAGCTGCTCGGATATACTGCAGGCTACGGTGGTCAGTCCAGATGAGGAAAGGGTGCTTAGCCCCCTCAAGCCAGTGTCTCCACACCTTCAGGGCCTTAACCACAGCCAACAACTCCCTGTCCCCTACATCATAGTTTTGCTCCGCCGGCCCGAGCTTCTTCGAAAAAAAAGCACAGGGGCGGAGCTTCGGTGGCGTACTCGAGTGATGTGAGAGCACGGCTCCAACCCCAGCCTCGGATGCGTCCACCTCTACTATGAACGCCAAAGAAGGGTCCGGATGCGCCAACACTGGCGCGTCGTGAACAGCGCCTTCAACCGAAGGAAAGCTCCGTCCGCCTCTGCTGACCACTGCAAACGCACCGGCCCCCCCTTCAGCAGTGAGGTAATGGGAGCCACTACCTGGCCAAAACCCCGGATAAACCTCCGGTAGCAATTGGCAAACCCTAAGAACCACTGCACCTCTTTTCCCGTGGTCGGAGTCGGCCAATTACGCACGGCCTTGACGCGGTCACACTCCATCACCACCCCCGAGGTGGAAATGCAATAACCCAGGAAGGAAACGGCTCGTTTGGAAAACTCACATTTCTCCGCCTTCACGTACAGGTCATGCTCCAGCAGTCGCCCAAGAACCTTGCACACCAGAGACACATGCGCGGTGCATGTGGCGGAGTAGATCAAGATATCGTCAATATACACCACCACACCCTGTCCGTGCAGGTCTCTGAGAATCTCTTTTGACGAAGGATTGAAAGATGGCTGGAGCATTCTTTAACCCATACGGCATGACGAGGTACTCATAATGGCCAGATGTGGTACTAAAAGCGGTTATCCACTCATCTCCCTCCCGAATACGCACCAGATTATACGCGCTCCTGAGGTCCAGTTTCGTGAAGAACCGTGCCCCGTGAAACGATTCCACTGCCATAGCGATGAGAGGTAGTGGGTAACTAAAACCCACCGTGATGGAATTGAGACCTCGATAATCAATGCACGGACGCAAACCACCCTCCTTTTTCTTCACAAAAAAGAACTCGAGGAGACAGGTGACATGGAGGGCCAGATGTACCCCTATCCAAGAGCTTCCGTGACATATGTCTCCATAGCCAACGTCTCCTCCTGGGACAAAGGATACACGTGACTCCTGGGCAGTGCAGCATTTACCTGGAGGTTTATCACGCAATCCCCCTGTCGATGGGGTGGTAATTGGGTTGCCTTCTTTTTACTGAAGGCGATAGCCAAATCGGCATACTCAGCGGGAATGCGCACGGTGGAAACCTGGTCTGGACTCTCCACCGTCGTCGCACCGATGGAAACTCCTACACACCTGCCTGAACACTCATCAGACCACCCCTGGAGAGCTCCCTGTCTCCACGAAATCTTAGGATTGTGAATAGCCAGCCAGGGAATCCCCAGCACCACCGGAAACGCAGGTGAATCGATAAGAAACAGACTAATCCGCTCCTTATGATCCCCCCGCGTAATCATCTCCAGAGGAATCGTGGCCTCCCTGACCAGCCCTGACCCTAACGGTCGACTATCTAAGGAGTGCACGGGGAAGGGGGGGGTCTACCTGTACTAACGGAATCCTCAACCTCTGGGCGAGTCCACGATCTATAAAGTTCCCAGCTGCGCCTGAATCGACTAGCGCCTTATGCTGGAGAGAAGGAGAAAACTTAAGGAAACAAATTAATAAAAACATGTGACCAACAGGAAGCTCTGGGTGAGTGTGGTGCTGACTCACCTGGGGTGACTGAGGAGTGTTCTGCCTGCCCTCTCGACTCCCAGATGGACTCCTCCAGCACCGACCGGAAGTGTACCCTCTCCGGCCACAGCTGGTACAGGAGGAGCCTCCTCCTACGGTCTCCCTAGATGCAGCTCCCCCTAGCTCCATAGGTATGGGAGCGGGAGGGCCAGGAGGTGGAACAGACAGGACCCTTTCAGAACATCCGCGAGCAGCCAGCAGATGGTCTAGCTGGATCGACATGTCTATGAGCTCATCCAGGCTGAGCGTAGTGTCCCGACAAACCAGCTCCCTGCGGACGTCCTCTCTCAGGCTACACCTGTAATGGTCTATCAGGGCCCTGTCGTTCCACCCCGCTCCAGCAGCCAAGGCCCGGAATTCCAGCGCGAAGTCCTGCGCGCTCCTCGTCCCCTGCCTAAGATGGAACAATCTCTCACCCGCCGCTCGGCCCTCCGGAGGGTGATCGAACACGGCCCGGAAACGACGGGTGAACTCCGGGTAATGGCCCCTCGCCGAGTCGGGCCCGTTCCAGACGGCATTGGCCCACTCCAGGGCTCTACCCGTCAGGCAAGAGACGAGGACACTCACGCTCTCCTCGTCCGAGGGAGCCGGCCGAACGGTGGCCAGGTAAAGCTCTAGTTGAAGCAGAAATCCCTGGCACCCCGCCGCCGCTCCATCATACTCCCTCAGAGGCGCAATACGCAGAGCGCTGGTATCGGATCCCGCTGGAGGAGATGGTAGCGTTGCCGGTGGGAGGGTTGGAGGGGTAGTAGGGAGACCACTCCTCTCCCAGCGGTCCATCCTCTCCATCGCTGATCCGATGCGATGGAGGATGGACGTGTGATGAAGGACTCGCTCCTCCATCGTGAGGATAGGGGTGGTCGCTGCTCCTGCTGACTCCATACTTGAAAGAACACCTCTTAATTAACAGAAACAAGCCCGCACAAACACAAGTGGGCTAATCGAACTTAAATAACACCAACCCAACAACCCCAACAAGGAACAGGTGAAAACAATTAGACAAAACCAAACGAAAAGGGAAAAAGGGATTGGTGGCAGCTAGTAGACCGGTGACGACGACTGCCGGGCGCCACACGAATGGGAAGGGGAGCCACCTTCGGTGATATTCGTGACAAAATCATAATAAATTATATGAAATAAGCATTCTGTCAATATGATAGCGAGACATGTTCAAAACTATAGACAGAGCATCCAGAAAACATGTGATGAGAATGCATTTGCTCCACTACTTTTCAATCTGCTGTGCCCACACCACTTTCAAAGCAGCAGCACCTAATGCGTTTACCAGATACAGTATATTCATTTGTTCATGACGTAGAAAAACATATAAAAACATTTTGCAACATAAAAGTTTCTTATTGGACAAGTTGACATAGTACCAACTTGTAAGTCGCTTTGGATAAGAGCGTCTGCTAAATGACTTAAATGTAATGTAAATGTACCACCCCCAATTTCAGCCCGTTTGCCTCTGTTTTGTCTAGTGAATACAGCCCTTTCCCTGGGATTTCACGGAGTAACCCCACGCTCGCTGCAACAGGTAGATTCACTTGTCAGTCACAGTGGTCTCCTAGCCAACACCCTACATAGCCTCATTTTTTAAATTAAGACTAAAAAGCAACAACAACAAAAAGTTTCCATACATTTTCACTATTCATGAATGTATAGATATAGACCCACCCCAGATTTTCCGAAATTACCCCTGTTGGTGCTTTTAGGGGTCGAAATATGTTGATGCTTTTAGGGTTAGAAAGGAAACCAAGGAAACTAAAATGAAATCCTCAGAGATACAGTCCTACGTTTCGTATACATTCACAATACACCAGACCAAGCCTTTTGGACTTTTAATGTTTATTTGGTTTTAGATGACTTTTTCATGTCTTTTTCCGTTGTGGGAAAATCTGTCTTCGGCAATCTCCAGAAAAGTTAGGCTCAGGAGAAACCAAATCCAATTTCCTCCACCTGCTGCACTGAATGCTTTACACACCTGTCCTCAAAGCTCCTGGCAAGCTCTCCCTGGCTTTTGTTGGGATATTTAATTAACATCACAGAGACAAAGGTAGTGTAGAAACACACACACACACACACACACACACACACACACACACACACACACACACACACACACACACACACACACACACACACACACACACACACACACACACACACACACACACACACACACACACAGTCATACAGTCATACAGTACATGATTACCATTAGCAGCAACTACAACAACAATAATGAGAATAACAATACAGTAAAGCAATAGTAGTAGTGTTGACCAGTGTCAACATGGCTGAGAAGACACATGACATGGTATGAAAGCCAAAACGAAACCAAAATGGAAATATTATTGACATTAAATTGTACTTTTCAGTCGCTGTCCCTCAGGTTGACAGAACACATTTTGGCTTTTCACCCAATAAATATTATATTTTTTCTAACTCTTTTATAGTTAAAATTCTTTATACTGAATGATCATTTTGTGAAAAAATGATTCTCTTAGGCCTGAGTATTTCTCACAGTGTAATAGGAAATGCAGCTCTGTCTCTTCCCTGGAGCAAATTGGAGCAGAGTGGAGCAGAGTGGAGCAGAGTGAGCACAGCCGGTCCTCTCTGGGCAGCCAGATTTGCCTGTGACTACCGGTCTCTATAGCCAGACTGTGCTCACTGAGTCTGTACCTAGTCAGTGTTTTCCTCAGTTTTCTATCAGTCACAGTGATCAGATAGTCTGACACCATGTACTGTCTGTTTAGAACCAAATAGCATTGAAGTTTACTTAGATTTTTTTGTGGTGTCTTTCCAATAGGTGATATATTTTTATTTGAGCTTTGTGATGATTTGATCAGCTGTCCTGAGACTCTATGGGGTTGGTTTGGGTTGGTGAACTGAGCCTCAGAACCAGCTGACTGTGGGGACTCTTCTCTTGTTTAATCTCTTGACATTGTAGGCCTGTGTGATGGAATGTTTTGGGGTCCCTTGTTTTTAGATGGTTGTCAAATTTGATGTCTCTTTTTTATATTCGAATAAGGAGGGGGTATTGGCACAATTCTGCTCTACATGTGTTATTTTGAGTTTTTCTTTGCACTTCCAATGCAGTCTTGCAAAACTCTGCATGCAGTATTTCGAATGGATGTTTGGTAAATCCATTATTAGAGAGTGGACCACATACTTCGCTGCCATATAGAGCAATTGGTTCTATAACTGATTGGACAATTTTGAGCCAGATTCTAATTGGATTTTCAATTTTAATGTTATTTTTAATGGCATAGAATGCTCTTCTTGCTTTGTCTCTCAGCTCATTCACAGCCATGCGAAAGCTACCTGTGTTGCTGATATTTAGTCCTAGATATGTGTCGTTTTTGGTGTGTTCTAATAGAACTGTGTCCAAATAGAATTTATATTTGTGATCCTGATTTCCGGACCTCTTTTGGAATTTCATTTTATTTGTTTTCTTTACAGTACCAGTCAAAAGTTTGGACACACCTACTCATTCCAGGATTTGTCTTTATTTTTTACTATTTTCTACATTGTAGAATAATAGTTAAGACATCAAAACTATGAAATAACACATATGGAATCATGTAGTAACCAAAAAAGTGTTAAACAAATCAAAATATATTTTATATTGAGATTCTTCAAAAAAGCCACCTTTTGCCTTGATGACAGCTTTGTACACTCTTGGCATACTCTCAAGCAGCTTCATGAGGTATTCACCTGGAATGTATTTCAATTAAATGTTAATTTGTGGAATTTCTTTCCTTCTTAATGTGTTTGAGCCAATCAGTTGTGTTGTGACAAGGTAGGAGTGGTATACAGAAGATAGCCCTATTTGGTAAAAGACCAAGTCCATATTATGGCAAGAACAGCTCAAATAAGCAAAGAGAAATGACAGTCCATCAATACTTTAAGACATGAAGGTCAGTCAATCTCAAATCAAATCAAATCAAATCAAATTTTATTAGTCACATACACATGGTTAGCAGATGTTAATGCGAGTGTAGCGAAATGCTTGTGCTTCTAGTTCCGACAATGCAGTAATAACCAACAAGTAATCTAACCTAACAATTCCACAACTACTACCTTATACACACACAAGTGTAAAGGGATAAAGAATATGTACATAAAGATATATGAATGAGTGGTGGTACAGAACGGCATAGGCAAGATGCAGTAGATGGTATAGAGTACGGTATATACATATGAGATGAGTACTGTAGGGTATGTAAACATAAAGTGGCATAGTTTAAAGTGGCTAGTGGTACATGTATTACATAAAGATGGCAAGATGCAGTAGATGATATAGAGTACAGTATATACATATGAGATGGGTAATGTAGGGTATGTAAACATTATATTATGTGGCATTGTTTAAAGTGGCTAGTGGTACATTTTTACATAGTTTCCATCAATTCCCATTTTTGAAGTGGCTGGAGTTGAGTCAGTATGTTGGCAGCGGCCGCTAAATGTTAGTGGTGGCTGTTTAACAGTCTGATGGCCTTGAGATAGAAGCTGTTTTTCAGTCTCTCGGACCCTGCTTTGATGCACCTGTACTGACCTCGCCTTCTGGATGATAGCGGGGTGAACAGGCAGTGGCTTGGGTGGTTGTTGTCCTTGATGATCTTTATGGCCTTCCTGTGACATCGGGTGGTGTAGGTGTCCTGGAGGGCAGGTAGTTTGCCCCCGGTGATGCGTTCTGCAGACCTCACTACCCTCTGGAGAGCCTTACGGTTGTGGGCGGAGCAGTTGCCGTACCAGGCGGTGATACAGCCCGACAGGATGCTCTCGATTGTGCATCTGTAGAAGTTTGTGAGTGCTTTTGGTGACAAGCCGAATTTCTTCAGCCTCCTGAGGTTGAAGAGGCGCTGCTGCGCCTTCTTCACGACGCTGTCTGTGTGGGTGGACCAATTCAGTTTGTCCGTGATGTGTACACCGAGGAACTTAAAACTTTCCACCTTCTCCACTACTGACCCGTCGATGTGGATAGGGGGGTGCTCCCTCTGCTGTTTCCTGAAGTCCACAATCATCTCCTTTGTTTTGTTGACGTTGAGTGTGAGGTTATTTTCCTGACACCACACTCCGAGGGCCCTCACCTCCTCCCTGTAGGCCGTCTCGTCGTTGTTGGTAATCAAGCCTACCACTGTAGTGTCATCCGCAAACTTGATGATTGAGTTGGAGGCGTGCATGGCCACGCAGTCGTGGGTGAACAGGGAGTACAGGAGAGGGCTCAGAACGCACCCTTGTGGGGCCCCAGTGTTGAGGATCAGCGGGGTGGAGATGTTGTTACCTACCCTCACCACCTGGGGGCGGCCCGTCAGGAAGTCCAGGACCCAGTTGCACAGGGCGGGGTCGAGACCCAGGGTCTCGAGCTTGATGACGAGTTTGGAGGGTACTATGGTGTTAAATGCTGAGCTGTAATCGATGAACAGCATTCTCACATGGGTATTCCTCTTGTCCAGATGGGTTAGGGCAGTGTGCAGTGTGGTTGCGATTGCGTCGTCTGTGGACCTATTGGGTCGGTAAGCAAATTGGAGTGGGTCTAGGGTGTCCGGTAGGGTGGAGGTGATATGGTCCTTGACTAGTCTCTCAAAGCACTTCATGATGACGGAAGTGAGTGCTACGGGGCGGTAGTCGTTTAGCTCAGTTACCTTAGCTTTCTTGGGAACAGGAACAATGGTGGCCCTCTTGAAGCATGTGGGAACAGCAGACTGGGATAAGGATTGATTGAATATGTCCGTAAACACACCAGCCAGCTGGTCTGCGCATGCTCTGAGGACGCGGCTGGGAATGCCGTCTGGGCCTGCAGCCTTGCGAGGGTTAACACGTTTAAATGTTTTACTCACCTCGGCTGCAGTGAAGGAGAGCCCGCAGGTTTTGGTAGGGGGCCGTGTCAGTGGCACTGTATTGTCCTCAAAGCGGGCAAAAAAGTTGTTTAGCCTGTCTGGGAGCAAGACATCCTGGTCCGCGACGGGGCTGGTTTTCTTTTTGTAATCCGTGATTGACTGTAGACCCCGCCACATACCTCTTGTGTCTGAGCTGTTGAATTGCGACTCGATTTTGTCTCTGTACTGGGACTTAGCCTGTTTGATTGCCTTGCGGAGAGAATAGCTACACTGTTTGTATTCGGTCATGCTTCCGGTCATCTTGCCCTGGTTAAAAGCAGTGGTTCGCGCTTTCAGTTTCACGCGAATGCTGCCGTCAATCCACGGTTTCTGGTTTGGGAATATTTTAATCGTTGCTGTGGGTACGACATCGTCAATGCACTTCCTAATGAACTCGCTCACCGAATCAGCATATTCGTCAATATTGTTGTTGGACGCAATGCGGAACATATTCCAATCCGCGTGATCGAAGCAGTCTTGAAGCGTGGAATCAGATTGGTCGGACCAGCGTTGAACAGACCTGAGCGCGGGAGCTTGTTGTTTTAGTTTCTGTTTGTAGGCTGGAATCAACAAAATGGAGTCGTGGTCAGCTTTTCCGAAAGGGGGGCGGGGGAGGGCCTTATATGCGTCGCGGAAATTAGTATAACAATGATCTAGGGTTTTTCCAGCCCTGGTAGCACAATCGATATGCTGATAGAATTTAGGGAGTTTTGTTTTTAGATTAGCCTTGTTAAAATCCCCAGCTACGATGAATGCAGCCTCAGGGTGTGTGGTTTCCAGTTTACAAAGAGTCAGATAAAGTTCGTTCAGGGCCATCGATGTGTCTGCTTGGGGGGGAATATATACGGCTGTGATTATAATTGAAGAGAATTCTCTTGGTAGATAATGCGGTCGACATTTGATTGTGAGGAGTTCTAGATCAGGTGAACAGAATGACTTGAGTTCCTGTGTGTTGTTATGATGATCACACCACGTCTCGTTAATCATAAGGCATACCCCCCCGCCCCTCTTCTTACCAGAAAGATGTTTGTTTCTGTCGGCGCGATGCATGAAGAAACCAGCTGGCTGCACCGACTCCGTTAGCGTCTCTTGAGTTAGCCATGTTTCCGTGAAGCAGAGCACGTTGCAATCCCTGATGTCTCTCTGGAATGCTACCCGTGCTCGGATTTCATCAACCTTATTGTCAAGAGACTGGACATTGGCGAGTAGTATGCTAGGGAGTGGAGCGCGATGTGCCCGTCTCCGAAGCCTGACCAGGAGACCGCCTCGTTTGCCCCTTTTACGGCGTCGCACAGGGTCGCCGGCTGGGATCAGATCCATTGTATTGGGTGGAAGGCAAAACACTGGATCCGTTTCGGGAAAGTCATATTCCTGGTAGGAACGATGATGAGTTGACGTTAATCGTATATTCAGTAGTTCCTCCCGACTGTATGTAATGAAACCTAAGATTACCTGGGGTACCGATGTAAGAAATAACACATAAAAAAACAAAATACTGCATATTTTCCAAGGAACGCGAAGCGAGGCGGCCATCTCGTGTCGGCGCCGGATGTTGCTATCTTTTCTAGTTCTTCCGGTTTTGACCATTCTGCCTGCCTGACACTGCGCTGGATTACTGACCTCTGCCTACCCTGACCCAGAGCCTGCCTGCCATTCTGTACCTTACTGATTCTGCCTTGGATTACTGACCTCTGCCTTCCCTTGACTTGTCGTATGCCTGCCCCCTGTTTTGTAAATTAACATCTGTGATTCGAACTGTCTGCATCTGGGTCTTATCCTGAGTCGTCATAACTAAAGATCACCAATAAGAAGAAGAGACTTGCTTGAGCCAAGAAACACGAGCAATGGACATTAGACCGGTAGAAATCTGTTTTTTGGTCTGATGAGCCCAAATTTGCGGTTTTTGGGTCCAACCGCTGTGTCTGAGACACAGAGTAGGTGAACGAATGATCTCAGCATGTGTGGTTCCCACCTTGAAGCATGGAGGAGGTGTGATGGTGTGGGGGTGCTTTGCTGGTGACACTGTGTGTGATTTATTTAGAATTCAAGGCACACTTAACCAGCATGGCTACCAGAGCATTCTGCAGCGATACGCCATCCCATCTGGTTTGCGCTTAGTGGGACTATCATTTGTTTTTCAACAGGATAATGACCCAACAAACAAGCTGTGTAAGGGCTATCTGACCAAGAAGGAAAGTGATGGAGTGCTGCATCAGATGACCTGGCCTCAACAATCACCCGACCTCAACCCAATTGAGATGGTTTGGGATAAGTTGGACCGCAGAGTGAAGGAAAAGCAGCCAACAAATGCTCAGCATATGTGGGAACTCCTTCAAGACTGTTGGAAAAGCATTCCAGATGAAGCTGGTTGAGAGAATGCCAAGAGTGTGCAAAGCTGTCATCAAGGCAAAGGGTGGTTACTCTGAACAATCTAAAATATATTTTTATTTGTTTAACACTTTTTTGGTTACTACATGATTCCATATGTGTTATTTCATAGTTTTGATGTCTTCACTATTATTCTACAAAAAAATTAAGAAAAACCCTTGAATGTGTAGGTGTGTCCGAACCTTTGACTGGTACTGTAGGTTAACTGTCAGAGCCCGGGTCTTACAAAACCTGTGCAGATGATCTAGATGCTGCTGTAATCCAGCCATGTGTCATGTTCACATGAATCATCACTTCAGCATTCACATCCACAAAAATCTTCCAGAGTTAGCAATAGAGATAACTTTCACCTGTAGTCCCTTATGAAGCTAGATGTGCATGGACATCCATCCACTTTGTTTAACTCTTCTGAAGCAGGGTCAATTCAATGCCCATGGTCCCAAATTGACCCCTCTACACAACAATGACTCTCTGTGACTGTGAGTAAGCTCATTAATGTCTATCTGGCAGATGTAGCAGCAGCATCCCATCTTCACTCCCATCCACATCTGCAGACCCTTTGTCAGCCTTTCAATTGATTGGAAAGCTCTAATTACTAGCTTGCTTGAGGGAGAAAACAAAATGGTGTGTGATTGGGATTTGACTAGTGATTGGATCACTCAGATTGGCTTGAATAGGGTGACCGAATGGAAATTGCCAGGTGTGTCGTCGTGTTTAATGGTGTTCTGTTGTGTTTTATGGTACAACTGCACAATGCATGCACATGTAACCAGTCTTAGAGTAAGTATGCTATAGCTGGTGTGGTGTGTAGTCAATCATATTTGTTCCATAGAGGTGCAAGCTTGCTTGTTATGAGATGAGACCTTGTATTCACTCATCATCTCCAGTTATGAGACCAGACCTTGTATTCACTCATTATATTTAGTTATGAGAACAGACCTTGTATTTACTCATCATCTCTAGTTATGAGACCAGACCTTGTATTCACTGATCATCTCTAGTTATGAGACCAGACCTTGTATTCACTGATCATCTCTAGTTATGAGATCAGACCTTGCATTCACTCATCATCTCTAGTTGTTATAAGACAGCTGCCTAGGAGAAGATTAACAACTGCAAATTACACATGATAATCACTTTGTCATATTTTGCCCTGAATCATAGCACAATGTACCTAGGTATCATGATAGTAAAACATGATGTAATATCTCGAGAGCCCTCTCATTTATAGTTAAAACACAACACACTCCTCTGTTCGCACCTTGGTATTGTGACTCAGTCACCTACCTGCACATCTTCAGGGAGAGAACTTAGCATAGACCACTGTCATCTTCAGGGAGAGAACTTAGCATAGATCACTGTCATCGTTTCAAGTTCCTTGGCATTAGCCGTGTTTGTTAGCGAGGCGAAAGGAGAACGTCTCTACACCAAAGAGAACTGATTTTCATGAATAAAAAAACAAACATTGCTTTGGACAACACACAAAAGGCATATCCTAGTTTAAAAAGCAGAGCTGTCCACACAGTGATGGCAGGATTAAAGAAGTCTAAACAGAGGAGTTTTATTCCTCTAGCCATGTGTCATCTTCCCACTGGTTTAACGCTTTCTATGTGTAAAATATGTATCCTTATAGCTTCCTACGCCTCTCATACAAATTGATTTTCTTTTTTTGAGCTGCCTTTACTTTATCGAAACTGGTTTGGAAATGGGAAAACGGGCGGTTGCAATGTTTAGGGAACCACTGCACTGCACTTATCGATAAGACTTCAGTGGCACTAGGGTTGGGGAAGGAAAGTAACCCGCGCTCGCCTTAGGGGTGAACAAGTTAATGGAAGGAGAAAGCTGTAAATGTCTGTATTGTTTATATAAGGGTCTTTCTATAAATAATGGGACCAATGTGTGACATTGATCAACATTACAAAATCTTTTGAAACAAAAAAAAGCAACAAAAAAATTATGCAGTTTCACATGTGTACATAGAGGAATTAAAGTGAATATATGCAAATTGGCCCATAACTCAACCTATGCAACAACAAATGCCTAGAACTATACATCCTTTAAGCAGGATTCATACAGACATTGTCAAGTCAAATTCTAGGACTTTCGTGGACTTTTTCAAGCACTTAATTGTAATTTTCAAGTACCTCAATGTTATAAAAAAAATATATTGTGCATAATGCGCCTAATATAGAACCCCCCCTCCCCCCTCTAAAAAAAGTAGGCCATTACCACTTTAAGAATATTTTCTTTTTTTAGGCCTTACCAATGCATTGATATTACAATTATTATTACATTGTAAAATATGTGAGAATAATGTGGACATTGCCTGACTAAATAGACTGTATGCATGGCGATTTTTCTGTAGCCTATGTGGCCAACGCAGGCACACATAATAAATGGCGGTAGCATTAATCTCACCATTTGAATCCTACCATCGTTGTTTTTATAATGAGAAAGTGACCAAAAATCTGGTTCCTTTTTTAATGGAAGGATTTGTATGGAAAGCCAAGTTGAACTCGTCCTCAAAACACACATGGTTTTACCGCAACAGAGTAGCGCAACACAGTTCAATTAAAGCGTCGGGAAACAAACAAAAATGGCCACATCTCTCACAAAAAAATGGATCAAAATGAAATTACGGATAATTTTAAGGGAGCAGTAGAATTTAATAATTACAAGGACTTTTCAACCACCAAATTGAGGAAATGTCTGATTTTCAAGGTAGGCCTATACCAACACTTGAATTTCTGATGTCAAAATTCAAGTTCAAGTAGGCTGCTTCAAGGCCCCGGTATTGTTTAAAATTGTAGGTGAAAAATCGCAAATACCTTTTTTACAGCACTCGGGCTGTTGTTGCATTGCATGCGCTATCACAACACTTGACTGTCATTCAGAAAATTATTTCCTGGATCAGATGATATGTGAAAATATCACCCGTAACTAATCAGCTGGACACCAACTGCGCATCCAACAAGTATTATGCATAATTATTGAAGAACCACGTTAATGACTATAGATGGTTCTACAGGTGACTCTTTCGGTTAGAAGCATTCGAATTTGCAATCGCATTTATTATGTTGGATTTGTGTGCACATGAAAACTGTTTTCACCCCGTAACATAAGGAGACATGAAATGTTATGTAGTTACACTGCATTTCTGAGCTCTCTATACAAAAAAATGTCTGACAGCTAGATTCAGGATTCTTACAGGGTTCATGTTCAATGTCTAATTTAACTGATTAATGCTTAATATATTATATAATGACAACTTACACTTCCATAAATGCAAGGACAGAAAAGTAATGTTTTATGTCACACAATTTTGGACAAATCTATAAAGACACCAACCATGATAAAGGGTTAAACATAGCTTTTAAATCACCTTGTGAATTTTATTGAATATAGTTATGATCCCCCCTTATATCTTAATGTAATGACATTAAACTATTTTGCTGGTTATCAATGACATATCAACAGCTGTTTCAAGTTGTCCAGTGTAGGAAATCCTCAATGGTACCCTAGTTTATAGAAAGACTCACGTACTTATTTCTAATACAATCTAATCTGTTTTTAGATTGATTTTAAGGCAGCAAAATGTGAAGGCTTTGCAAGGGGTGTGTAGACTTTAACTAGGCACTGTACATACAGCAAAAACAGTCATACATTAACAACAGTAAGTACAGAAAAATAGTTTGTTTTTGGAAGGTAGTAGCGGCTTTCACGCCGACACCCTTGGGTTCGATTTATATTCCAACTGATCACAGAGTAAGACTACTTTTCCCACACACCTCCACGCCTACGTCTCCACCTCCTCGCTCAGAAATAAAGTATGACAGCTGTTATTCAACATAAGTGCTACTCTGCCTTTGTTCACATGTGTCCAGCACTCACTAAAGTGCTCATGCATCTGGGCAAAACCATTGTCCACCTATCAACTCTCTCTCTCAACGTGTGGGTAAACTTCGCTGCTTTCCTACACACGAGAACAATACCTTCAGCTCGACCTCACCTAGGGCATGTTGGTTCTAGGCCCTTGGCCCCCTGGTAAAGATTATGATCATTAATAATAAGGGCTCTAATTTATCAGGGTGAATTATGTTTGCACTGTTGCATGCATTATGTACTGTGATACAGCACACAGCTTAATATAAAGATGGAGCTCCCTCATAAAATGCATGAATGGAGGACAGTGCTATCCATAACACCATGTTATGGATAGCACTCCATATGGATAGCACTCCATGTCCTCATTACTTAAATAATGTGAGTCACTCCATTTTGAGTAATAGGCCCAATATAGGTATTCACACCAGAACAGAATATCACAATTAATTGCCTGTTGGGCTAATGTCTTTCACTCTTTTTCGATTATATATATAGCTAAGAGTTGATTGACAGTGATAACTGTGACTCCAACATGAGTGAGTCACAAGATTAAAATCAAAATGTCTTGTATCACCGCTGGAACAAAGAGAGTGAAATGAAAGGATATTCCAGGAAGAAAGTTGTGGAAGATATTGCATATTTCATAAAATTCTATTCCCTTGTCTCGGAGCATACCTCAGTTACCATGGGAACTGACATTTAAAGTGATATGCTACTGTGATTTTAGCTATCCACAGCACATTTTTGGTATTTGGACTGTGATCCAGCTGAATTACCATAGCTCCGGAACAATTGATCCGATCATTTTAAGTCCATAGTATATTCCACTAAAAGGCTTTGCACCATTTTACATTTTAGTAATTTCGCAGACGCTCTTATCCAGAGCGATGTACAGGAGCAATTAGGGTTAAGCACTTTGCTCAAGGGCACATCAACAGATTTTTCACCTAGTCGGCTCTGGGATTCGAATCAGCCACCTTTCGGTTACTGGTCCAGCGCACTTAATCACTAGGCTACCTGCCACCCCACCAGAGAGGAAGACAGAGACACATTTGAGTTAGATTCAAAGAAAGATTAAAAAAGTGGATCTCTCTCAAAAAGTAGTCCTTTGTTGAAGGAAATACTTTTGATTGTATCATACTTCAACTCCTACCACAGTTTGACAGACAACCTAACAGATTGGCAACCTTCCTTACAATGCCGGGCAAACTTTGGCCTTCTCTTGTCACTCTTCTTAAACCTCTATTAGGATCAGAGAGGTCAGGTAGCTTACCTGTGCAAGGGTAAAATAAATCACTGGCGGGCAGGGAGTTTAGGTCAACTAATCAGCCCTGCCATAATGCACGTCCATGGAGAGGCCCGGGGAGATTCACTGCCCTGCTAGCGCTGACAATAATGGAGGCTTTAAAAGGCCAGACTCTTTAATTACTAGTCCCGGCTATCAGCGCTTTTATCCTCCAGAGAGAGGAGGGGAGGTCAACGGCGTCTGTTCCCCAGCCATAGAGCCTCGTTTTGGGGCTTTGAGAGCTGAGAGAGGTGCCCGTGGGTCAGTGTCTGATTGCTGCTGGAGATGGCAGGTTGACGGCATGGGGGCTCTTCTCCAGACAGAGGATCCTCAGAGAGCCCTGTTTCCAGGTCAGCATTATCAGGACATCTCCAATGGTTATGATATCATCTGTCTAGCATCAATGTCATTTACAGGGGGGGGGTGGAGGGTATTTGGTCTCTGGTTCTTGTCTCATTGGGGCTGCAGCAACGCACCATGAATGCAAAGCATTGTTTGTCCCCTTCATTTCAGCAGGGCGATCAAAGTTCCATTGTGCGCACCACAAAAGGAAGTTGCCGGGTCTACATGGACATGTGATGGTGGAGGGAGATGGAGAGGGGAATGAGTGTTCTCACAATCTCACTGATAGTAATGACCAGCAATGACCAGTGATAGCAATGACCAGTGACCACATCAGTCACTGGCTTCATCAATAAGTGTATTGATGACGTCGTCTCCACAGTGACTGTACGTACATACCCCAACCAGAAGCCATGGATTACAGGCAACATTCGCACTGAGCTAAAGGGTAGAGCTGCCACTTTCAAGGAGTGTGACGCTAACACAGAAGCTTATAAGAAATACCGCTATGCCCTCTGATGAACCATCAAACAGGCAAAGCGTCAATACAGGATTAAGATCGAATCGCACTACACCGGCTCCGACGCTCGTCGGATGTGGCAGGGCTTGCAAACTATTACAGACTACAAAGGGAAGCACAGCCGAGAGCTGCCCAGTGACACTAGCCTACCAGACAAGCTAAATAACTTCTATGCTCGCTTCGAGGCAAGTAACACTGAAACATTCATGAGAGCATCAGCTCTTCCGGACAACTGTGTGATCACGCTCTCCGCAGCCGATGTGAATAAGACCTTTAAACAGGTCAACATTCACAAGGCCGCAGGGCCAGATTGATTACCAGGACGTGTACTCCGAGCATGCGCTGACCAACTGGTAAATGTCTTCACTGACATTTTCAACCTCTCCCTGTCTGAGTCTGTAATACCAACATGTTTCAAGCAGACCACAATAGTCCCTTTGCCCAAGAACACAAAGGCAACCTGCCTAAATGACTACCGACCAGTAGCACTCACGTCTGTAGCCATGAAATGCTTTGAACGGTTGGTAATGGCTCACATCAACACCATTATCCCAGAATCCCTAGACCCACTCCAATTTGCATACCGCCCAAACAGATCCACAGATGATGCAATCTCAATTGCACTCCACACTGCCCTTTCCCACCTGGACAAAAAGAACACTTATGTGAGAATGCTATTCATTGACTACAGCTCAGCGTTCAACACCATAGTACCCTCAAAGCTCATCACTAAGCTAAGGATCCTGGGACTAAACACCTCCCTCTGCAACTGGATCCTGGACTTCCTGACGGGCTGCTGCCAGGTGGTGAGGGTAGGTAGGAACACATCTGCCACGCTGATCCTCAACACTGGAGCTCCCCAGGGGTGTGTGCTCAGTCCCCTCCTGTTCACCCACAACTGTATGGCCAGGCACGACTCCAACACCATCATTAAGTTTGCAGACGACACAACAGTGGTAGGCCTGATCACCGACAACGACGAGACAGCCTATAGGGAGGAGGTCAGAGACCTGACCGGGTGGTGCCAGAATAACAACCTATCCCTCAACGTAACCAAGACTAAGGAGATGATTGTGGACTACAGAAAAAGGAGGTCCGAGCACGCCCCCATTCTCATCGATGGGGCTGTAGTGGAGCAGGTTGAGAGCTTCAAGTTCCTTGGTGTCCACATCAACAACAAACTAGAATGGTCCAAACACACCAAGACAGTCGTGAAGAGTGCACGACAAAGCCTATTCCCCCTCAGGAAATTAAAAAGATTTGGCATGAGTCCTCAGATCCTCCAAAGGTTTTACAGCTGCACCATCGAGAGCATCCTGACTGGTTGCATCACTGCCTGGTACGGCAACTGCTCGGCCTCCAACTGCAAGGCACTACAGAGGGTAGTGTGTACAGCCCAGTACATCACCGGGGCCAAACTTCCTGCCATCCAGGATCTCTATACCAGGCAGTGTCAGAGGAAGGCCCTAAAAATTGTCAAAGACTCCAGCCACCCTAGTCATAGACTGTTTTCTCTGTTACCGCACGGCAAGCGGTACCGGAGCTCCAAGTCTAGGTCCAAGAGGCTTCTAAACAGCTTCTACTCCCAAGTCATAAGCTCCTGAACATCTAATCAAATGGCTACCCAGACTATTTGCATTTCCCCCCCTTTTACGCCGCTGCTACTCTGTTATTATCTATGCATCGTCACTTTAATAACTCTACCTCAATTACCTCGACACCAGTGGCCCCGCAAATTGACTCAGTACCGGTACACCCTGTATATAGCCTCACTATTGTTATTTTACTGCTGCTCTTTAATTATTTGTTACTTTTATCTCTTGCTTTTTTCATGTATTTTCTTAAAACTGCATTGTTGGTTAAGGGCTTGTAAGTAAGCATTTTACTGTTGTATTCGGCGCATGTGACAAATAACATTTGATTTGATTTTGACCTCTTTGCTGCATGACAAGCAAAATGCACACCCCTTTTCTTTGACATTGCTAATCTCCAAAATGATGGGTTCAAATCTTAACCTTTTAGTGTCAGAAAGGCATAGTAACCTCATGATAAAAAAGTGTCTCAAAGGCTCTGACTGATTCCCAGTCTTATTCTTGAGTGAAATCAGTGTCTCTTGTCAGATAATGTGGTATTCTTGGGGCTCATCACCTCCAAATGACTGTGACCTTATAACACGTTGTGGGAGATGCTTTATCCACTACTCCTGTGTGCTGCTTCCCAGCTCCACAGTCCTCATCCAAGCCCCATCCAGGGCCTACTCTGAGCCCCATGCAGATGGGCTGTGTGTGGGCTGCATGCAGGGCGGCAGGGCCCCGGCGCTGGGTGGATACGATTACTCTCCTGCCGTGAGGATAATGGTTTCTCCTAAAGGTGTGGATCTTCAGACCAAGACCATTATCTGCCTGACACCCCCTACCTCTTCCTCCCTGTACCTTTCCAACCTCAATCTAAGGTCCTTAGGTCCTGACCTCCCACCCCTTCCTCCTGGCACCCTCCTCCCTTCTTCCTCTACCCCCAACAATCCTCCTGACACCCCCCCCACACCTTCCTCCTGACCCCCCACCCCTTCCTCCTGACCCTTCCACCCCTTCCTCAGAGCCCACTTGGATCAGCGCATACATTTTATTGATTGCTACACTAAGGGATAGACTAAGTACACATACCCCTTGATTGTTTCCATATTTTGTTGTGTTACAGCCTAAATCTGGTCACCCCTCTACACACAATACTCCATAATGACAAAGTAATCAAAAAAATTGTAATGTATTGAAAATTAAATATAAAAATATCTAATCTACATAAGCATTCACACACCTGAGTCAATACTTTGTGGATTACAGCTCTGTCTTTCTGGGTAAGTCTGTAAGAGCTTTCCACACCTGGATTGTGCAACATTTACCATTATTCTTTTTTTAATTCTTCAAGCTCTGTCAAATTTGTTGTTGATCATTGCTAGAAATCATTTTCAGGTCCTGCCATAGATTTTCAAGTAGATTTAAGTTAAAACTATAACTTGGCCACTCAGGAACATTCACTGTCTTCTTGGTAAGCCACTCCAGTGTAGATTTGGCCTTTTGTTTTAGGTTATTCTCCTGCTGAAAGGTGAATTCCACCCAGGGTCTGGTGGAAAGCAGACTGAACCAGGTTTTCTTCTAGGATTTTGCCTGTGCTTAGCTCCATTCCGTTTCATTTTCAACCTGAAAAACTCCCTAATGATCCATAATGATTACAAGCATACCCATAACATAATGCAGCCACCACGGTGTGTGAAAATATGGAGAGCGGTACTCAGTAATGTGTTATATTGAATTTGCCCCAAATACAACACTTTTTATTTAGGACAAAAAGTTAATTGCTTTGCCACACAAGGTTTACTTTAGTGCCTTTTTGTGAACAGGATGCATGTTTTGGAATGTTTTTTATTCTGTACAGGCTTCCTTCTTTTCACTCTGTCAATTAGGTTAGTATTGAGGATTAACTACAATAATGTTGATCCATCCTCAGATTCCTCCTATCTCAGCCATTAAACTTAACGTTACTATTGGCCTCATAGTGAAATCCCTGAGCAGTTTCCTCCCTCTCTGGCAACTGAGTTAAGAAGGACACCTGTATCTTTGTAGTGACTTCGTGTATTGATACACCATCCAAAGTGCAATTAATAACTTCACCATAATCAAAGGGATATTCAATGTATGCTTTTTAAAATGTATTATTATATACCAATAGCTGCCTATCTTTGTGAGGCATTGGAAAACCTCCCTGGTCTTTGTGGTTGAATCTGTGTTTGAAATTCACTGCTCAACTGATGGACCTTACAGATAATTGCATGTGTGGGGTACAGAGATGAGGTAGTCATTCAAAAATCATACAGAGATGAGGTAGTCATTCAAAAATCATGTTCAAAACTGTTATTCCTCACAGAGGGAGTCCATGCAAGATATTTTTATCTTGAACTTATTTAGGCTTGCCAAAACAAAGTGGTTGAAAACTTATTGATTCAAGACATTTCAGCTTTAAAAATGTTATTAATTTGTAAAAAAATAAATATGAAAAACATCATTCTACTTTGACATTATGGACATTGTGTGTAGGCCAGTGACCAAAAAAATCTAAATGTATTCCATTTTAAATTCAGGCTGTAACACAACAACATTCGGAAAAAGTCAAGCGGTGTGAATACGTTCTGAAGGCACTGTAACATGGCTAGTGTTAGCTAGCTAGCTGGCTCTATATTTGATCTTTTTTTTATTTGACCTTTATTTAACTAGGCAAGTCAGTTAAGAATAAATTCTAATTTTCAATGATGGCCTAGGAACAGTGGGTTAACTGCCTTGTTCAGGGGCAGAACGACAGATGTTTACCTTGTCAGCACAGGGATTTGATCTTGCAACCATTTTTGGTTACAAGCCCAACGCTGTAACCACTAGGCTACCCGCCACCACAATGCTGGTTGTTAACTTGCATAACTGATATGTGTATAATTGTAAGGGACACATGTTTTATGGATAATATTTACATTTAACGAGTGGGTGAGCTCCATTCCTGACAGGCTAATCAGATTCAATTTCAGCCTCAGAGTTTGATCAGAGGATTTTACTTATCCTAGACTGTTGCATAGGTAAAGCTCCTTGCAGGCAGATTAGCAGTCAGTGTATTATATAAATAATCAAGACTGGGTGGGCTCTATTCCTTGCAGGCTGATCACATTCAATAGCCGCCTCAGGATGCTGCCTAGTAGCAGTAGTGTAAAGTACTTAAGTAAAAATACTTTAAAGTACTACTTAAGTTGTTTTGCGGAGTATCTGTACTTTACTTTACTATTTATATTTTTGACAACTTTTACATTTTCTTCATGCAAAATAAAATAACATACTTTTTACTACACACATTTTCCCTGACACCTGAAAGTACTTGTTACATTTTGAATGCTTAGCAGGACAGGAAAATTGTCAAATTCACATCAAGAGAACATCCTTGGTCATCCCTACTGCCTCTAATCTGGTGGACTCACTAATCACAAATGCTTCATTTGTAAAGATGTCTGGCTTTCCATAAATTAAAAAAACAAGAAAATGGTGCCATCTGGTTTGCTTAATATAAGGAATATCAAATGATACTTAAGTATATTTTAGAAATTACATTTACTTTTGATACATAAGTATATTTAAAAACGAACACTTTTAGACTTTTACTCAAGTAGTGAATGAATGAATAAATGGAAAAAAGTTTGCGTCAAATCGTCAGTTGGCAACTCATCCCTTATGGGATTAATTGACACATAAACAAACATAACAATATTTCACCTTGGTAATTAAATAATAATTCTTCTTCCGGTGTTCTCTGCATTGCGCATCACATAAAGAGTGAAAAAATAAAAAGTAAATCAATACATAATAGTAAATAAGGTTATCCAAACAATAATTACATCCCTAGAGCAGTAAAATAATATATATACACATACTTACAGTGGCTTGCGAAAGTATTCACCCCCCTTGGCATTTTTCCTATTTTGTTGCCTTACAACCAGGAATTAAAATAGATTTTTGGGGGGTTGTATCATTTGATTTACACAACATGTCTACCACTTTGAAGATGCTAAATATTTTTTATTGTGAAACAAACAAGAAATAAGACAGAAAAACAGAAAACTTGAGCGTGCCTAACTATTCACCCCCCCCCAAAGTCAATACTTTGTAGAGCCACCTTTTGCAGCAATTACAGCTGCAAATCTCTTGGGGTATGTCTCTATAAGCTTGGCACATCTAGCCACAGGGATTTTTGCCCATTCTTCAAGGTAAAACCTCTCCAGCTCCTTCAAGTTGGATGGGTTCTGCTGGTGTACAGCAATCTTTAAGTTATACCACAGATTCTCAATTGGATTGAGGTCTGGGCTTTGACTAGGCCATTCCAAGACATTTAAATGTTTCCCCTTAAACCAATTGAGTGCTGCTCGAGTGTTGCTCGGTCTCTGACCACAAGGCACCACAGAGGGTAGTGCGTACGGCCCAGTACATCACTGGGGCTAAGCTGCCTGCTATCCAGGAACTCTACACCAGACGGTGTCAGAGGAAGGCTCTAAAAATTGTCAAAGACCCCAGCCACCCCAGTCATAGACTGTTCTCTCTACTACCGCATGGCAAGCGGTACCAAGTCTAGGACAAAAAGGCTTCTCAACAGTTTTATCCAGTTTTTAGCCATAAGACTCCTGAACAGGTAATCAAATGGCTACCCGGACTATTTGCATTGTGTGCCCCCCCCCAACCCCTCTTTTTCTGCTGCAGCTACTCTCTGTTTATCACATATGCATAGTCACTTTAACAATACATTCATGTACATACTACCTCAATTGGGCCGACCAACCAGTGCTCCCGCACATTGGCTAACCGGGTTATCTGCATTGTGTCCCGCCACCCACCACTCGCCAATCCCTCTTTTACGCTATTGCTACTCTCTGTTCATCATATATGCATAGTCACTTTAACCATATCTACATGTACATACTACCTCAATCAGCCTGACTAACCGGTGTCTGTATGTTGCCTCGTTACTTTTATAGCCTCGCTACTGTATATAGCCTGTCTTTTTACTGTTGTTTTATTTCTTTACGTACCTGTTGTTCACCTAATATATTTTTTGCACTATTGGTTAGAGCCTGTAAGTAAGCATTTAACTGTAAGGTCTACTGTCACGACTTCTGCCGAAGTCGATGCCTCTCCTTGTTCGGGCGGTGTTTGGGGGTCGATGTCGCCGGTCTTCTAGCCATCGCCGATCCATTTTTCATTTTCCAATTGTTTTGTCTTGTTTTCCAACACACCTGGTTCTCATTTCCCTCATTATGTGTTGTGTATTTAACCCTCTGTTGCCCCCATGTATTTGTGTGGTATTGTTTATTGTAAGTGCTTGTGCACATTTTGTTTGACTGGTGCGCGTCGGGTTATTGTGCCCATACTTTGTATATCTTATGCTGTTGGTTTTACTATTAAACTGCTCCGGCTATTATCAAGTTCTACTCTCCTGCGTCTGACTTCCCTGCCACCAGATACGCACTCCTTACATCTACACCTGTTGTATTCGGCGCACGTGACAAATAAAATTTGATTTGATCTCTAGGAGACAGGAGATCTCTTTGTACAGATGACCATGGTACTTTCCGGCGTTTAGAAATTGCGGATGAACCATTTTCTGAGGTCTTGACTGATTTCTTTTGATTTTCCCATGATTTCAAGCAAAGAGGCACTGAGTTTGAAAGTAGGCCTTGAAATACATCCACAGGTACACCTCCAATTGACTCAAATGATGTCAATCAGAAGCTTCTAAAGCCATGACATAATTTTCTGGAATTTTCCAAGCTGTTTAAAGGCACAGTCAACTTCCGGCAGCAGGAAGAATTAAGTCCTCCACAATAGTATGAGGCTTGCCTGTCCTAGCCACTCGGTAGCTCACCATATAAGACGCTTCTAGACCCTTCTTATTAATGGTATCTGTTGCTTTTATACATGTTGTCATGACGTTGGCCTGTGGGTAAGGTTTATGACCCCCCCCCCCCATAAATACCTTTCTCACTTCCCTCTCTCTCTTGAATAGCCTTTGTTAAACATAGAGAGTCTGGGAACATCAAACAAGTGGAGGGAAAGGAACCATATTTCGGTAATAGAACCAGTTGAAAATATGCGTTGGTTCTTAATGAATATGATGTCAGTTCGGTTGTCATCTGAGACATTATGACTGATGACAGGACGACATAAACTGTATCTGGGAAAGTCTACACATTAGAGTTATCAGATTCACATGGAATTGCTGTGCAATTCAAATGTTTAAATATAAAATTATTGGTGAAAAGATTAAATGTAATTTTAGCTTCCAAATGAGATTTGGGTTTTCATAAGGTTAGGGCTCTGCTCAAACAGTGGCCCGCCCCTGTGAAGAGACATGGGTTATAAACTATGAAACACACTCTTCTCCCTCCACTATATAAGCCCTTGACGAAAATGTAACCATCTGTTCCGGGTACATTAGGATGATGATCCGATGGCAGAAGGATTCAGATAATAACTACAGAATGAAGCCAACCTCAGGGTGAGCTTTGGTTGCAAATGGTATGAACTTAGAACTCTTAATCGCTACAGAAGTGATACCTCCTAGCCGTTGAGTTAGCAGCGGCCGCTGTAAACGTGGGCTAGGAAAGGACGGACAGAGTATCTCGTCTACCACACAACGACGACACCGTTCCCGTTCACCACCAGAGACATTCTTCAAAGGACAAAGGACTCGGTTGGGCAACACAGCCTTCCATCTACCACCAACCTATTGAAGCGCAGCTCAGAGTAAATATTTATGGCATTTTCCTTTTCCAAATGGGCGGTAATTTAGAATGCATAAGATTCTGTATTTACGATAGAGTAGCTGCCTACGGCCCGATAGAGACATCGCTTCTCCCTTTGTTCTTCAGTCTTCCCGCTCTTTCACTCAAACCCAACCCCCATTCTTTGTGTAACCAGCTGTCATATTTGTTCCGTCCGCTAGGGACCTCTTCCTTTATGACATAATTTGTAATCAAGGTATGATTCATTCTGTGTAGATGTAATTCTGTGTGATTAGTTAGGTATTTAGTAAATAATTAATTAAACCCAAATTGTATTGCTGATTCAACTTGTTAGCCAAGGTTCTTGAAGATAACCAAGAATTTACAACTTTCAGATGAGACTGAAATAAGGTGACGATTAATATTGACTGCTATTGATGTAAAATATTACTAGGTCTTTAAGAGTTTATTCAGAAGAAAACTGCTCTATAAATATTATTTTGTGGTGCGCCGACTTTCTAGTTAATTACATTTACATGATTAGCTCAATCAGGTAATATTAATTACAGAGAAAGGATTTTATAGAATAGCATGTCATATCACTTAATCCGGCATAGCCAAAGACACGACAATGTCTTACTACTCGAAAGTCGTCTTATTTCTTGCTACAAAAACTCCAGTGGCTTATTTTTTAAAGTGGCATGTTTTGTTTCTAAATGTCTGCGCAAGAGTGAAGGTTTCATTGAGTTGTGAGATGGTACTTTTGCACATATAACACACTGTGGCTGAGGAAAGGCACTACTCCCAATATGAGTGAACCCCAAATCAATGTAGTCCTCATTATATTTGTGCCTCTTCGATGGTCAAACGTTCCTGTCTGTTGTTCGGTGCTTTCCCGGGTAAGGGGGCAGTAGCTCTTCGGCTGCATCAGATTCACAACTGTCAGTGTCCATGCTAGCTGGGCTAACAACAAATGTAGAATTACTGATGCTAGCATTGGATGTGCTCGTGGAAGCAGAACAACTTGTGTCATCGACAGGTGCAGGTTTAGTACTGCTGGTAGTAGCAGTACTACGAGTAGAGCTGGTATGTGTCTACGGATGCAGGCCTTACTTTTTTAAACCATTTATCAATTTTCGAGGAAACAGAATGGGCAGCAGCTACGTTTGGCTACATACGGACCGTTAGTGGAATTCCCGCGAGAGACTAACGGTTAATGTGATTGGATGTTAATTATTTGACTAGGTTACCTGTATTTGACATTGTGTTGTTATTTCGCTGAACACTAGATGGTATAATTTTATTTTTGGCAGTAAAACGAGGCTACTCAGGTGAGAAAAAAAACTCACCCAAATGTATAGCCCAGTTGGAAAATATAAATGGACTGTTTGAATAATTATTAAATGTTTTTTTTGTTTTTTAAAATGTGAATCATATTTGTATTTGGAGTACCCTCGACGGCATTGCGTACCCCAGTTTGGGAATACCTGCCCTAGACTGAATGCATTTGGCAATTAAGTCGAGAAGAAAGCAAATTAGGCCTTGGATATTTATGGCCCAGACACCAGACAGACCTCCCTAAAACAATTAATGGTGCCATTGTTGACTGGCCACAGCTTCGGCCTTCAAGCCAGCTTGAATAACTGATGCATTTCAATGGACTAAATGCCCCCATTGTCCAGAGTTTAAGACAAACATGCGGTCTACATCCATTCTTTCCTAACAAAAGTCTATATACTGTATTCATGATCCCTAATTCTGTAGGAACTCCAAATTATAGTTGTTCTCTTTCCTCTGACTTCTCTGAAGGTGTTCGATGTGTCTGAACTGAGATCTGATGTTGCTTTAGTGGCAACTCAAGCCTTTGCTATTTCATGGTGCTGGACTCTGTAGGCAGACAGTTTGTTAGATGCCGAAATAATCCCCCTGTGAAAGTGTTGTGAGGGCTCCCGAACTGCTCCCATGGTCCCAGAGGATACAGTGAATAGCAATAGTGGGCCACAATGAGGCCTGTCCCTCTGCAGGAGAAGCAGCTGCAGTGCCTTTTGAAAGAATGAGGTTGGTGTACGAATGGAGATCGGTGGCTGTGATTGCAGGAGGAGGGGAAGAGGAGGAACAGGCAACAAACTGTTTTGTATTGGAGGAATGTTCGGCCGTTGATGGTGGTGGACCCCCTCTTCAATGGATGTCTGTGTCAGAAATACATCATTTTAATTGTTCTCTGATTCCCCCTCTCACCATTTCGGCAAATGCTAATTGAAACATTAATAAGACGTTAATAGGAAGTGTGTTCCGGTAACCTTTTATATAAATCTCTGCGCTGTAGTGGGGGAGATTTCACCCTGACCAATGGGAATCAGAAATAATTAAATATGAGGAGAGTGCCATTTGGGGATGGCTTGAATTATAAATATGGGTAACGATTTGCAAATACAGCTAATAAACTCAGGGGACTCTGTTGATAGTGAAGGCCACAGTATTCACACAAGGCTGTGAGTATTACAGGATTTGAAGCTTTTGACGCTAGTTTTTATGTTATTTTGAAATGTTTTCATTTTAGTTTGAAATGCCTTCTGGAACATGTGAACTTTCATGTACCTTAATAATTACAAACTTGTATGGGATCTGGAAATATAAATCAAATGTAAAATGATGAGCCTAGTTTAGCCAAGGAGAAAGCACTGAGCTATACAGGGAGAAGACAGGATCCTTCCTGGCTTGCCATGATTGGCTGAGATAATGGTGTGGTTGGACATGCCAATAGATGAGTCCTGATTGGTCTGTCATGTCACAGGTGTCTGTCTTTAACGGAATGGAGCTTCCCTGGTCAGTATATAGACCATTTTTCCTACTTTTGGAAAGACACAGAATACTGTAGCTATGGACAACTGCAAAACTGTTGCTACGGCACTCAAAAACATCGTTGCCCTGAATTTTGCTGTTGATATTGACAAAGCTCACTGGGAGAAAGTTTAAGTAGAGAGAGTACTTTCTGGAGGACAATTCTATGCTGACTCACATACGTTTACATGTGTGGGTGTGGTGAGGCTAAGGCTTAAGAGTGTGTGAACGATGATGAATGGGCGTAAACAAAGACCTTGAAGACAGTAGCTGCTAGCTCCAGGTTAAATGAACACAAGGTTTTGAGTGTATACAGTATGTGTTTGCTACTGTATTGCAGTATTTTGCTGGTTTTTAA
The DNA here is from genome assembly GCF_045679555.1 of Salvelinus alpinus. NCBI lineage: Eukaryota > Metazoa > Chordata > Actinopteri > Salmoniformes > Salmonidae > Salvelinus > Salvelinus alpinus. The sequence continues at coordinate 79,398,044 of NC_092089.1, read as the reverse complement.
TGGTATAGGTTATGATATAGGCCTCTTTGAAGTGCAGGTTTTGACCTTAAAGCGTAAAGCTGGCGAAAGGGACTGTTATGGGAAGAACCCCGGGGTCTAAACTATAATAGAATGGCATGAGTCATCCATATGAATGGGGACAGGGCTTGCATGCTACTGACTGGGAGGATGTGAGGAGGCGTTAGCTGGAGGAGTCCAGATCCTCCTAATAGATTAATGGGACTGTTAGCGAGTAGGTTTTACAGCAACTTTCATGTTGGCTCGACCAGAGGGTAGAGGCAATGGCAAATTAATGAGCAAATATAGAAAGGACACCCCCTCTGTGTGGCAGCTACTGTGGGGTGTTCTTCTTCTTATGTAGCTCTAGTTCTGTCTCCTAGTCAATTAGCATTTTGTTATTTGGAGCATAAATCCAATCCACTCAAGGCAGTAATCTGCACCTATGGGGGCAACCTGGACTCAAGGGTAGATATCATATAGTAATGTAAATCCAGGACACTCGTATTGTATGGATTAATTTGTGGATGTCCATCATCCATTTCGTATGATATGTTGCGAATTACAATTCATATGATATGTGACGAATTGCAATTCGTACAATACGTTATGAATTTGCAAAATGTATGATATGTTGCGAATTCCAATTTGTTGTTGCTAACATTAGCTAGGTGACTAAAGTTAGTTAGGCTAGGGGTTAGAAGTTAGGTTAAAGGGTTAAGGTTAGGGTTAAGGGAAGGTTAGCTAACATGCTAAGTAGTTGCAAAGTAGATCAAATGTAGTAAGTAGTTGCAAAGCTGCTAATTCGCTAAAATAGTAGTCCATGATGTCAATGGTGTATTGGAGGCGAAGTCAGGTGCAGGAGAGCAGAGTATAATGAACAGGCACACTTTTATTATAGTTCCAAAAACGAGAGCACTACATAAAACAAACGTGCTCAAAAAACAGAACATAAAAGTAAAGCGCATAAACTAACACCACATAACATGAAACAATTACACACAAAACATGATGGGAAACAGAGGGTTAAATACAAGTAGATTGATTGGGGAAATGAAAACCAGGTGTGTATGGAAACAAGACAAGACAAATGGATAATTGAAAAACGGAGTGGTGATGGCTAGAAAGCCGGTGACGTCGATCGCCGAATGCCGCCCGAACAAGGAGAGGAGCTGACTTCGGCGGAAGTTGTGACACATGATGAGAAACACAAATTGTTGTAGATTGATAAAGTTTTTGTGGGTTACTTTTTCCACATCTGGGCAAGACGATTGGTCCAGTGTATCTCAAATTGTTATTCCAGTTATGCTTCGACAAGAGATACTGAGGTTGGGTCACGATGGTAGTATGGTAGGCCATCTTGGGATCAACAAGACTTATGACCGGATCTTGCATAACTTCTTCTTGACTGTTCTGAAACAGGATGTTGTGGCTTACTGTAAATCCTCTGCCGTTTGCCAGCAGACGGATAAACTGAACCAAGCTCCACCGGTTGCACCTTTTCAGCCTATTCCTGCTTTTGATTAACCTTGCAGCAGGGTTCTGGTGGACTGTGTTGGTCCTTTGCCCAAAGCCAAAAGTGGTAACTAGTTTATCTTAAACATCATGTGTGCTGCCACTTGTTTCCCTGAGGCCATTCCAGGAAAATCACAGCTCCCAGTATTGTTAAGGCCCGAATTGCATGTCAAAGGTCTTCTTACAAGTGCTACAACAGTTGGGTGTAACCCATTTCCCCTCTAGTGCCAACCACCCAGAGTTTCAAGGTGCTCTTGGGAGATTTCATCAGACTTTGAAGTCTATGTTGAGAGCTTACTGCTTTCAGTTGACTAGTATGAAGGGGTCCCTCTTGTGCTGTTTGCTGTGCAGAAGGTTGTTCAGGAATCTCATTTTAAGTACAAATTAACTTGTGTTTGGGCATCATTTCAGATGTCCTTTGAGTTTGCTGAGAGAGAGGTTGTTATAGGGCGACACCTTAAAAACCAAACAAATCTGTTGGAGCACGCTAACGGTTTTCGATACAGATTGCACCGCATCTGATTGCAGATTGCAATCAAACGAACATGAAAGTTTGGTATAATCGGAAGGCGCGAACCCGGACTTTCAATGTGGGTGACCAAGTCCTGCCCGTTCAGGGGTCACTGTTTCAAGCTCTCTTTTCAGCCCCTTACCCCACAGTGGAAAAAAATTATCGCCACACAGGAGCGCAGGGGAAAAACCATGTCAACCATACTTCACCCGCAACGATCGGCCGCGAAGCCAGTGGAAACCGCTAGTGATGTTCTGCCTGTGTCCACTGCTGTCACCGTTGACTATAGTCTTCCTCAAGAGTACGAGGAAAGCTCAATACACCCTGTGCTGGTTGTAATTTTGTAATTTTGTCACTTTTATTAGGATCCCCATTAGCTAACGCCGTAATGCTAATCTTCCTGGGATCCAACACCAATTAAGACGACATTACCAACAACCACAATCAAGACTTCACAAACATTCAACAAGTAGAAAAATATGAGACAGATAATTAAAATACCTGACAGGAAACACATTTAACATTCAGTTGATGCTTTCTATTTGCTGTCCAGTCATATGGTCTTTCGCATTAGACATTCTTTTATTTTTTTCTTGAAGGTGGATTTAAGTTTTGCCTGAGAAATATGGATTGGTAAAGAGTTCCATTCAGCTATGGCTCAATATAAACTGTAGATTTAAGGCAATTTGTCCTTGGCTTTGGTTGTCTTAGCTGCCCTGAATTTGCCAGTCTGGTTTGGTGGTTATGCGTGTTGCTAGTATGTACTAACTGGACTGAAAAATACTGTGGTTTTTTGAAGAATATAACATTCCTAAAGAAAATCAGAAGACTGGATTGTAATTTGTTTTTAACGTGAAGCCATGAGAGATTCTTGTCACGTTCCTGACCTGTTTTTCCTTTTTCTTGTATTTATTTAGTTGGTCAGGGCGTGAGTTGGGGTGGGCTGTCTATGTGTGATTTTCTATGTTGGGGTTTTGTGTTCGGCCTGGTATGATTCTCAATCAGAGGCAGCTGTCAATCGTTGTCCCTGATTGAGAATCATACTAAGGCAGCCGGGGTTTCACGTGTGTTTTGTGGGTGTTTGTTCTTGTGTCAGTGTTCCGCCACACAGGACTGTTACGGTAGTTATTTTGTATCGCATATTGTTTTTGTTAATTATTAAATCACTATGGAAACTAGCCACTCTGCGTATTGGTCCGATCCGTCTCGCCTCTCCTCGTCCGAGGAGGAGGATTACGACTGCCGTTACAATTCTGATGCATTTGGATAATATTAATACGGTTAGAGCAAAGCTAATCTGGCAGCCCTGTTTGGAGCCATTTGGAGCTTTTTTATATCTTTCTTTGCTGCAGATGACCATATAACCAGAAAGTACTCTAAGTGTGATAAGACCAGGGATTGAATCATCTGATTCAGAGTGTACTAGATGTTACATACTCTGAACATTTTCTTGTAACAGTAATTCCCTTACCCATCTTAATAACAACATTATCAATGTGTTCTGAACATGATGTGCTGGTTGGACAGTTGAGTAACTAAAGGATTCTAGAAAACCTTGATGTCTTTTTGGCACATGTAACGTAGACGCAGGGAGTCAGGAAGCAGGTGCAGTTAGTGAGTTTAATGATAACAAACATGGAACGATACAAAACAACAGAAGTGTCTGGGATGAAAACACAAACAATACTACCTGATGACTGACAGAACAGAGTGCTAGATAAATGGTAAGTAATGAAGTTAGTAATGAAGTCCAGCAGTGACTGATGATAGGGTGCAGGTGTGCGTAATGATGGTTGCCAGGTGTGCGTAAAGATGGGTTGCGGGGACCGGTGGTTAGTAGACCAGTTACGTCGAGCGCTTGAGCGGGAGAAGATGTAATAGTACCCCCCCCCCCCCCCTCCGAGGAAGGCCCAGAAGGGCAAGGAGCGGACGGTCTGGACGACGAAGATGGAAATCTCGGATGATGTTGGGATCTAGAATGTCGTTCACCGGACCAGGAACCACCGGCCTGAGGAGGGAAACATGAAAAGATGGTGAGATCCGGTAGTTAGTGGGGAGTTGTAATCTGTAACCTCGTTGAGCCTCCGGAGGACCTTGAACGGCCCCACAAACCGGGGACTCAGCTTCATACAGGGCAGGCGCAGCGGAAGGTTCCTGGTGGCGAGCCAGGCTCATTCACCAGGGTGGAACACCGGAGCCTTACTGCAGTGGCTCTACGCCTGCTCTTTCTGGCAGCGGATGGCACTCTGGAGTCTCACATGGGCATCATTCTATAACTCTTCTACGCACCTGAACCACTCGTCCACCGCAGTGGTCTGGCTCGGAGTCCCCTGATCCAGGGATGGCTTATAACCCAGAACACACTGGAAGGGAGTCAGCCCGGTGGAGGAGTGTCGCAATGAATTCTCTGCGTAAACAGCCCAGGGAAGGAATCGGGCCCACTCCCCCTGCCGGTCCTGGCAGTGGCTCCTCAGGAACCTCCCCAGCTCCTGGTTCATCCTCCACACCTGAATGTTAGACTGAGTCCGGTACCCGGAAGTGAGGCTGACTGTAACCCCCAGATTTTCCATGAAGGCCTTCAATATACGTGATGTGAATTGGGGGCCACGATCGGAGATGATATTCTCCGGAAGGCCATAGTGCCAGAAGACCTAATAGAACAGTGCCTCAGTGACTTGGATAGCAGTTAGGATGACCAGGGAAAGGGATGAAATGGCATGATTTAGAGAATCTTTCCACTATCACAAAAATGTTGGTAAAACCATCAGAAGAGGGGAGATCAGTGACAAAATCAATGGACAGATGAGACCAGGGACGCTGAGGCATGGGAAGGAGAAGCAGTTTCCTTGCTGGAGCGTTCCGGGGGGATTTGGATTGGGCACATATGGAACAGGAGTTGACATAACGAGTGACGTCCTGCGCCAAGGTGGGCCACCAATATTTTCCAGAGATGTACTGAATGGTGCGGGTGATACCTGGATGTCCAGCGATGACAGCTGTGTGCGCCCAGGTCAACAGCAACTTAGTTGCGCTCAGGAGGGCAGGTAGCAGGTGCGGGTTCCCTCTCCAGGGCCTGGCGAATGTCCACATCCACGTCCCAGAGCACGGTGGCTATGACTTGAGAGGGCGGAATTATGGGTGCACTCAAGACAGGAACCTCTCCTGAACCGTAGAGACGGAAAAGGGCATTGACTTTTATGTCTTTTTAACCTGGGTAATCTGTCAGCATGAAATCGAATCTGGTGAAGAAAAGGCCCCACCTGGTTTGGTATGGGTTCAGTCGCCTCGCTGTCCGTATGTACTCCAGGTTCCGATGGTCAGTGAGGATGAGAAATGGGTCCTGGGTGCCCTCCAGCCATTAGAGGAGCCATCCACTCCTCTAATGCCAACTTGACCGCTCGGAGCTCCTGATCTCCAACATCATAGTTCCTCTCTGCAGGAGAGCTTTTTAGAGTAGTATGCACATGGATACAATTTCTGTGGATTACCTTGACGTAGGGACAGGACAGCCCCCACACCTACTTCTTAATCATCCACCTCCACCACGAAGGGCAGCGTAGGATCTGGATGGTTGAGCAACGGGGCGGAGGTGAAACATCCCTTCAGTAGGCGTAAGGCTTTGTCAGCTACAATATTCCAACCCAACTTCCATGGACCACCCATGAGGAGAGAAGTGAGAGGAGAGGCGATCGAGCTAAAGTTCTTAATGAACCGGCGGTAGAAGTTGGCAAATCCCTAAAAACGTTGAAACCCCTTTATGGTGGTTGGTACTGGCCATGACCTGACAGCATCCACCTTCTTCTCATCCATCATGAGTCCACTGGATATCATAAGGTGAATGCACCAATTTGTAAGTCGCTCTGGATAAGAGCGTCTGCTAAATGACTTAAATGTAAATGTTAAATGTAAATGAGTCGAGCCGAACTGTTAACCCAAGAAGGAAAAATCCTCCTGATGGAATTGGCACATCTCCGCTTTGACGTGCAAGTGGTTGGCCCGGAGATGTTCCAGGACTACTTGGATGTTAGCGATGTGATCCTCCAAGATAGCCGAGTAAACCAGGATGTCGTCGATATACACGACCACCTGGCGTTCAAGCATGTCCCGGAACACCTCGTTGATGAACACCGACAGAGCATTGGTTAATTCAAAAGTCATTTCCAAATACTCGTAGTGACCAAACATCGTGCTGAAGGCTGTCTTTCATTTATCCTACTCCCGGATGTGGATCAAATTGTAGGCACTCCACAGGTCAAACTTGATATAAAAAAACGGGTCCCACAGAGTTGTTCAATCGTGACTGGCACCAACGGGAGACGGTATTGGTACTCCTTGGTAATGGAATTCAGATTTCTATAATCAATGCACGGGCGCAACCCTCCGTCCTTCTTTGCCACGAAGAAGAAGCCTGCCGGAGGTGGACATGCGAATGAAACACTGCTGGAAGTGTCTTCACTGACATTTTCAACCTGTCAATGACTGAGTCTGTAATACCAACATGTTTCAAGCAGACCACCATAGTCCCTGTGCCCAAGAAGACTAAGCTAACCTGACAAAATGGCTACTGATCCGTAGCACTCACGTCTGTAGCCATGACGTGCTTTGAAAGGCTGGTCATGGCTCACATCAACACCATTATCCCAGAAACTCTAGACCCACTCCAATTTGCATACCACCCCAACAGATCCACAGATGATGCAATCTCTATTGCACACCACGCTGCCCTTTCCCACCTGGACAAAAGGAACACCTATGTGAGAATGCTATTCATTGACAACAGCTCATCGTTCAACACCATAGTGCCCTCAAAGCTCATCACTAAGCTAAGAACCCTGAAACGAAACACCTCCTTCTGCAACTGGATCCTGGACTTCCTGACGGGCCGCCCTCAGGTGGTAAGGGTAGGTAACAACACATCTGCCACGCTGATCCTCAACACTGGAGCTCCCCAGGGGTGCATGCTCAGTCCCCTCCTGTACTCCCTGTTTACTCATGACTGCATGGCCAGGCAGGACTCCAACACCATCGTTAAGTTTGCCGATGACACAACAGTGGTAGGCCTGATCACCGACAACGATGAGACAGCCTATAGGGAGGAGGTCAGAGACCAGAGACCAGTTTTTACCCCCAAGCCATAAGACTCCTGAACAGGTAATCAAATGGCTACCCGGACTATTTGCATTTTGTGCCCCCCCAACCCCTCTTTTTACGCTGCTGCTACTCTCTGTTTATCATATACATGTATGCATAGTCACTTTAACTATACATTCATGTACATACTACCTCAATTGGGCCGACCAACCAGTGCTCCCGACATTGGCTGCATTGTGTCCCACCCACCAAATGCCAACCCCTCTTTTTCGCTACTGCTACTCTCTGTTCATCATACATTCATAGTCACTTTAACCATATCTACATGTATGTACTACCTCAATCAGCCTGACTAACCAGTGTCTGTATGTAGCCTCGCTACTTTTATAGCCTCGCTACTGTATATAGCCTGTCTTTTTACTGTTGATTTATTTATTTACCTACCTATTGTTCACCTAATACCTTTCTTGCACTATTGGTTAGAGTCTGTTAGTAAGCATTTCACTGTTGTATTCGGCGCACGTGACAAATAAACTTTGATTTGATTTGTCAATTCTGATTCTGACAGTGAGTTGTAAGAAGAGGATGAGCTTAACCCTCAGCAAGCCCAAGGACCACCCAGGACCAGCCCGTCAACAGCCTGCAGAAGGAGAAATATGGATGTCAACATTTTTTGCCATTGAATGGTCTTCTTGCCCAAGGAATGAGCCCGCCCGCATGGCTGCCAATGTGAAAAAGATGCAACCAGAGCCGACGCGGATGGCGGTTACTCATGTGCAGGACATAACGTCTTCTTTTGAACTGTTCATACCAGACGCCATCCAGAAAAGCATTCTGGACTGCACTAATTTGGAGGAAAGGCGTGTTTTTGGAGAGAGATGGAAGGAGATGGACCAAACTCATTTAAATGCATACTTTGGAGTTCTTATCCTTGCTGGGTTTTGTACCTAGATGGGTTAGATTCAATGGGGAATCCACAGAATCCCTGTGGGATGCAGAAACTGGCAGATAACTTTTCCGTTAAACAATGTCTCTGGAAAACTTCCACATTATTTCCAGGATTATCCGCTTCGATAACCGAGACACCAGACCAGCTTGGCGGCAGAGAGACAAGCTAGCTGCAATCAGGTCAGTGCAGAGAGACAAGCTAGCTGCAATAAGGTCAGGTCAGCCTTCCCCTGTTTTACAACCCTGGGCCCAACGTTACTGTTGATGAGCAGCGTATGCCATTTAGAGGCAGCTGCCCCTTCAGGCAGTACATACCGTCTATACCTGCAAAATATGGAATCATGATCTGGGCTGCCTGTGATGCTGCTTCATTATATGCTTGGAACCTTCAACTATATACACGGAAGCCAGATGGAGGAACCCCTGAGAAGAACCAAGGGATGCGGGTTGTCATGGACGTGACACAGGGACTCTGTAGCCACAACATCACAACATCACATGTGATAACGCAGGGAGTCAAGAAGCAGGTGCAGTTAGTGAGTTTAATGATAAAGAACATGGTCCGATACAAAACAAGCGCAACGTCTGACATGGAAACACAAACAATACTACCTGATGACTGACAAAACAGAGTGCTAGATAAATGGTAAGTAATGAAGTTAGTAATGAAGTCCAGGTGTGACTGATGATAGGGCGCAGGTGTGCATAAAGATGGGTTGCCAGGACTGGTGGTTAGTAGACCAGTGACATCGCGCACTGGAGGAGGAAAGTGGGAGTAGACACACTTGTCTCCGGAGGAAAAATGCAACACTGTTTTTACAATATCATGGTTTATTCTCGGATGTGCCAACCCAGACAAATGTACTAAAGCATGACAGCGACGATGGGGACTCGGCCCCGATCCTACAACATGCCTATCAGCTGAACCCTGAAAAGAGAGAGTAGCTCCGCAGTGAGGTGTTAACTTTCCTCACGAGAGGAAAGTTACTATGGATTCCCCTGGAAATCCAAAGTGTCCGTGGTAAGGACACCATGTCCGTGGTGTCCATGTCCGTGGTAAGGACAACTTGGTTGCTGATTGTCTTTCAAGTGTGGGCAGTCAATACGTTTTGTGTTTAGTCAGTGTTTAGCCCTGGCTCACAATTATGACTGTAGGTTTTTGCTGTTATGAGGATTAGTTTTGTTTTGTTTGGGCTCGGTCCAAGGGGATGAGAGTTATAGAAGCGTACTTGAGTTTTTCACAACTACAGGAAAAAAAAGGCCAAAAAACAAAAATATTGTAAAAAATATATATGTATATTTACAAAATAAGTGTGTGTTTTGTCTTATATTTAATTGTTGAAAGCCAGTAGACACCATGTTTTTATATTGGAGGTAACACATTTTTAAGTAGCGAAGCATTTTAATTGATCATGTTGTGAAATGGAAGTTGCTTTCTGTTAGTGGTGAGCAAACTTGTTTTAACAAAAATATAGGATATATTTGATGTCTTAAAGCAGAAGGTGTTACAAGTTTTGGTTATTCCATTTGTGTTTCGAGGTTGCACGTTAGCACGTGGGGCCGTCCATTTGGTGTCACCTCGTTAGTCAGTATGTGGTACACCTGTGCTGGTTTGTCATCTGGTTAGTGGAAAGTTGTTTCTCCTGTGCTGGCCCAGGTGATATTTAATAGTGGCTGGCCCAGTGCTCCAGTTGTCTTGAGAGATGTGGAGGATAAACACCTTTAGTTTTCGCGCCATATTTGAGTTCTATAAAAACATTTCTTTGTCAGATTTCCTTGATTTCATTTTGCGGCACCTTTTTGGTTTGATTCCTGTCTTTAAGTTTGGTGTAGGTTTTAATTGTGTTTGCCTCTTCTTGGGGAAATTTAGTGGACACTCATGGTGGGTGTCTTTACATCCCAGTTCTTGATGCTAGTCAACTTTCAGTGGACACCCCCATGAGTGTCTTTCAGAACCCCTCCTTAAACCCCACCTGTTTCATTTTAGTTGTTTTCAGTGAATCTTTGTTAGTTCCTCTTTCTGTTTGAGAGACACATTTTGGTTTTCTTACTGGGGAATGTAACAAAATGCGTGTTAAAATTATTTCATAGCTTTAGTGCATCAAGGCAGCTAATCAATATGGTTCGTAAAGAGAAAATACTGCCAAAATGACACGTTCCTGGCTGTTAATGTGCATTACTCACTCACCTAATGTAAAAGGAATGGCAACGCAAGGCTTCACAAGCATCAAAATCTGTTTCATGATATCTAAAGAAGAGCTAGGGAATGTTCAATGCCTCTAAAATGGTATGTATCACCCACTCCTGCAAATGAAAAGGTCTCAGACATTAGAAGTAGACACTTTGGCTGGAGCAGTCCCTAAAGACTTCCTTGCTTGGCCAGCTTGAGGTGTAGTTACCGTCCATCACCTGATACTGGTGGCCCTTCCTCATTTATTTGCTCAAATTAGTCAATCGGGAGATCTAAAAATGATGTCACAAAGCACTTATAATGAGAGAGCAGCATCAGCACCTGCTTGGAATCCTAATTGCGACTTGTGAGCGAGCCTGAACAGAAACTGTTCATTTCCATTTTATCATGATAGATTTAATAGTCATCACTCTATGCACCGTCATGCCATTTTCAAGGAAGCCTTCCAGACGATATTCAGATCACATTATAGATTTTAATGAATTATGGCAAGACAAAAGATAATTTAAAAATGGATAATTGCAATATGCTGGGTCGTGGTCATGCTCATTAATTTACAACAATGCACACACTCTCCTCTCTCTCTCTCTTTCTCTCTCCAATCTCATCGTTTCAACGCGCATTTATTTCATTATGAGGTATTTGATGGTCATATCGAGGAGTATGTTATCGAAGATGACTTCCTCTCTCATACACTCAGGAAAAACAAGGAAACAAAGTGGAGAACATTTAATAGTTTAATAATAAGCTGCTGTATACATTCAGTGATTATTCCGATGTTCATGTTGCCAAAAGCCATGGGTGAGACAAGCAAAAACATTCAGCTACAAGATCTATTTCATTGTATGTCATTTTGTCCTTTTTTTCATTTACAATTTTCCATGTTGTACTGTAAAGCAACTGAAAACCGCATTGCTGATTTGCAAGATGGTTCTTCGAAGACCTTAATTTCCTTTAAACATACGATTCCACCAAATCTGTTTGGTCATGACTGAAAGGTTTGTCTTGCTGTTCTTAAATATATTTTCAGACTCAATTCAAAGGAGATGATACATGATGGCACAGCAGTTGAGCAAAGCTAGTCTGCATACCTTCACCCTTAGTCTCTTACTTGAAGTGTTGACAGGGCCTATTCTCTGGTTCATATCACTAAGGCCAGTTTTGAGGTGAGGAACTAACAGGGAACCTTAGTCCAAAAACAGACACACAGAAATAGGTGGAATTATCTCACTAGCTTAAAAAACTAGCTTAACCATCTTCTTCTTACTTAAATATTAAGATTAAGCAATCTTTACGGTTTTGTTTGCTTCTCTTTTGGTTTATTTTGCTATCTCACTCTAAGCTCATTGAACTGACACACTACTATTGGTGCTGAAATTGCAATATTTTTTGTATTTTTTACATTTTCTATTTGTCCACACAGAAACTTGATGGCACAAGAACTGACCAATAATAAACTCTTTACAACAAGGTAGACTGCAAGTCAACAGTTGCCAGGGGTAACACAGTAAACAAAAACAAAAAACCAAGTTCATTTTGAAAAATAATCATAATCATTAAAAAAAGCCAAATAAACAAAAACCAGTTAATTTCAAGTATAACTTACTGATAAAATAACTACACAGAATTAAATATTCTCATTATACATTTTTAAATTATTTATAAAATATATTTTGGCATATGTTTTTTTTGTTTTTGTTTGTGTAACAACGCTACTGTAGCTTCAGTTGAACACCAATGTTTATTTTGAATTTTTTTACTCTTGAAACAAAACATTAAAGGGATTGTCACATAACAACAGGTTATTAAAAATGATAATAGTAAACCCTATACAGAGTTCCACATAGCAAGACGTGAGTGACGATCCCTTCTATCCTAGCCCCATAGTCAAAAGTCAGAAAAGTACAAGACCAGAGCACAAAGTTCTAATTGTGCTCCACTGGCTACAATCAAGAATGAACACAGGAGATTTCAAAAGCAATAAGTCTTTTTTTATCTTCCTCATAGCTCAGTCGAAAGTCTGTCCCACTTCCCAGTGTTGGGAGTGCCTGGGCAGATAGCAAGAGTTCATTAAGCTCCATCAGTGATAAACCATAAATACTGTGCAGACCTCACAGTCTGGTGACACTGGGATGTCCTCCAGCGGGGACGGGGGGGGGGGACGGGGGGTGTATACAGAGAATACGGATTCTCTTATCAGACCGAGAAGTAAATGAGACTGGGAATGGGTGCCTTCCCTTCCCTTCTCCGTCTTCACTACTGCGCACTGTTCAAGATGCACATAGAGGCAATGGTTCACAGAAGAAGGATCATGTGCATGTCTGTCTGTCGCCGTCTGTTGCACTGTGGGGAGCTTTACAAAGGAAACGAGGAGTCAATTTGGCAGCCGAGACAAAACCAAAGAAGGCAATCTCAGTTAGTGATGCAAAAACAGTCAAAAGGCATAAAGTTCTGTACTTTTTTTATCCGTCACTGTAGGTGTCAGGTCCTCATAAATCTGAACAGGGGAGAGGCAGAATCCGGCCGAAGGGGCAAGTCACACAGTCAACAGCAACCTGCCTGTCCACTGGCTGCAGAAAACGAACGGAAAAGCAAACAAAAGTACTGCGACTACAACAAAGCCACATCCACGGCCTTCACTTTTCTGGAGGAACACAACATGAAGCTCAGCATTTTCCAGTAATATTCCACATCTGGGCTTTGTCCTTAGTACTGTATACTACGCTCAAGTTGTGTCTTTCTCTCTCTCTCTCTTTCTTTCTTTCATCGGCTTGACTTTCTCCTGCGTACACACAGCTATGGCGGAGTATGTGTGTATATATATATATATATATACGTGTTTGTTTACTGTGTGTGTGTGTGTGTGTGTGTGTGTGTGTGTGTGTGTGTGTGTGTGTGTGTGTGTGTGTGTGTGTGTGTGTGTGTGTGTGTGTGTGTGTGTGTGTGTGTGTGTGTGTGTGTGTGTGTGTGTGTGTGTGTGTGTGTGTGTGTGTGTGAGTAGGCTCCCCTGAGGCCCGTTAGAGCACAATGTCCTTCAGGCGCTTGCTGCTGGGAGACTCCTTCTCAAGATGGCTGCCGTCGTGGAGGAGAGTGTTGATCTCCCGGACGGCCGGCTCACTGTCCTTCCCCTCGGGCTGCCGCAGCATGCTGTGGTTGGCAATGCGCTCGGCGCCACGGCACCTAAGCGTGTTGTAGCCGGATGGCACCTTGGCCAGCGGGCTCTTCAGGTGCACAGGGGAGGTGATGGGACTGGCTGCTTCGCGCCCGTTGCCCGCCTCACGCACGGCGCCACCGTTGGCCTTGGGGCTGCACACCTGAGACTCCATCATTGTCCGCTTGTTGCCCTTTAGCTCGCCCCGCTCGGGGTCTTCTGGGCCATCCTTGCCGAAGGTGGCAAAAGTCCTTTTGATGGTGCCGGTGCCACAGTCCTCGTAGTGGGGCACATCTACGGTGGTGGCCTCAATAGACAGGGCGATGACGTTGTTACGTGGGTGGCCGTGCTCAGGCGACTTGCCGCGGGCCGGACCAGGCACACGGGGCATCCAGCAGCGGTCCGAATGGCCCAGGATACGACACTCTTCCTGGCAGTGGAAGCCTTCGCTGGGGTCTGCAAAGAGAGGGAAGAAGGGGGTGGGTGGAATAAAAGGGAATAATTAGATTTGTCTGTTGAACTGGCCTATTTGCCAGGACTTTAACTCATTGACACTTTGCTTTCATGGATTTCACCATGCATTCTTTATTTTCCTTTCATTTTATTTAGCTACATGTCAGAGACTTTTAAAAAATGAAGCAAAGTTTATTCGAACCCAAACAGCCCCAGTATTTTCTGTGGGTAATTTCTCTCTCATGTCTGGTGTTTCTGCCATTTACACAAGACTACAAGACTTGCCGTTACTTCCAGACGAATAGAGATCTGCAAGTTTGAGGCACTTCTAATGCGTCAATTAAAGGACGTACTGTTAAATCAAAGTCCATTTCCAGCTCATGCATAATTGGGTTTTCTGTAGCAACACTTGATGAAAGCCAGGGTTTAAATATTACCACTAAGAGACACCAGCTGCGTTGCCATATCGCTGCCTAGTTCATCTAGCTCAGTCTGTCATCTGGCGCTGAGTTATAAATATCTAATGATGTTTTAATGCTGACAAAAAGTCTGTATTACTACATATCCTTTGTGTCGGAGGGAAGGGCTTTCAGGACGATGTTTGTATCATTAGAACAACAACAAAAAGATCCAAGCACTCTTGTCTGGAACTGAAGAGCTGTCGTCCTCTTCTCTGCCTTTGTTATCTAAGTAAGAACTGTAATTTAGGATTTTTATCCATAGGCCAGTCGAGTGAGTACTTGATGCTGAGGCCTTTGAATCCATACATATTTGATTATTGGCCATCTGGACTGATAACCTAACAAGGGCACATTCAAGACGCTCTCGTGTTTACAAATACCATCAAAGAGTGTTAGCCTCTCACCAAATCACACCCACTCACAAAGCAGGCGAATAATGGCTTTATACAGACATATTGAACACATGTCAAGGACAAGTGTTGTCATGAGAATCAAAGGATGTCGCATTTGTGAAAAAAGACTGAATATAATATGAATAATATCTACAGTATACTGTAGCTACCATGTTACCGGCCAAATAGACAGTCATTTACCTTAACCATTCATCCTCCCGATTGGTCCTCGCCTCCTAGGGGCAAGGGGCCCTCCTCCCACAAGAGAGGCCCAAGGTGACAGGAAGGGATTGTGGGAAGGAATTGCCATCGACCCTCAGCACGCCACACGTTTAGATCTGGCACTCGCAGCTTGACAGATCCCCTAATTAAAATCACTAATTATCTGTTTTCTTCCCCTCTTTTCTGCACTCTGAGGGGCACCTCTGCTTTGGGCGTGCCAATCTATATTTAAAGATTGCCTTCCAGGGACAAGGCTGCCGAAGCTGTCTCCCTCATAAACTGTGATCTGATGAGACTGACACGACTGAATGACTGGCTGGGTTAGTGGGCCATTTGAACCATGCTATGGCTGATCTCAGTATAGGATTATGGGGGTCGTTCATGGCCAGGGACACTAGAGCTCAAGAGGCCAAGCGGGTAGCCAGGACCATGGGTGACCAACGTCAATTCCATCATGAATGTTTCATGGGAGAGCTGTGCTAAACGATTACCTTGAGCTTTGCTGTGTGTGTGTGTAGGTTTGTGTACCTTGACACATATTGACTGTGTCTGCGTACTCTGGCCACACCCTCCCTCACTCCCTTCCTCTCTTCGTACGCACATCCATACCCGCTCCCGCCCACACACTCCGATGTGCACAGGGGAAAATTGTGAAATTAAAAAGGAATAGAAAATAAAGCTCTGGATCGACTGGTGGCTCAAGTGGCCAAAGTTTTGTCTGTAATTACCAGGGTCTGTGAACACACTCAAGTCCACATCTTGAAAAGGGCTTTTCATCACCAATAGTCAATGTCATCACCATGGCAACAAGGGGTTGAGCTTTACCATTATCCATACTGCTCGAGGCAGAGACTGGTTATAGAACACCTGGCATCAAGAGACTGGTTATATAACACCTGGCATCAAGAGACTGGTTATAGAACACCTGGCATCAAGAGACTGGTTATAGAACACCTGGCATCAAACGACTGGTTATAGAACACCTGGCATCAAGAGACTGGTTATAGAACACCTGGCATCAAGAGACTGGTTATAGAACACCTGGCATCAAGAGACTGGTTATAGAACACCTGGCATCAAAATACTGGTTATAGATCACCTGGCATCAAAATACTGGTTATAGAACACCTGGCATCAAGAGACTGGTTATAGAACACCTGGCATCAAGAGACTGGTTATAGAACACCTGGCATCAAGAGACTGGTTATAGAACACCTGGCATCAAAATACTGGTTATAGAACACCTGGCATCAAGAGACTGGTTATAGAACACCTGGCATCAAACGACTGGTTATAGAACACCTGGCATCAAGAGACTGGTTATAGAACACCTGGCATCAAGAGACTGGTTATAGAACACCTGGCATCAAGAGACTGGTTATAGAACACCTGGCATCAAGAGACTGGTTATAGAACACCTGGCATCAAGAGACTGGTTATAGAACACCTGGCATCAAGAGACTGGTTATAGAACACCTGGCATCAAGAGACTGGTTATAGAACACCTGGCATCAAGAGACTGGTTATAGAACACATGGCATCAAGAGACTGGTTATAGAACACCTGGCATCAAGAGACTGGTTATAGAACACCTGGCATCAAGAGACTGGTTATAGAACACCTGACATATTGCACAATACCAATCTCCCCTTCAAAACTTCTGCTCTCTTATGAGGCTCTTCCTCATTTTCCAGGGGACTTGGATTGATAGATTTGAAACTTGTTTTCCCGCAGCCTGACTGAATGGTCTCAGGACACAAAGAAGACATAATCAAACACTACGCTTTATACTGAGTCGTCCATGCAACAGCAGTGAATAAACCCCTTTTCTCACCCCCTTCCTTTAGGGGGATCTCCGAAGAGAGAGCGGTTCTGTTGTAACTGACATCGTTCTGAAAGCCTGAGCGCCATCAACAGAACATTCACATCCTGCCTCTGCTTAGAGGCTCCCCACACAAGCAGATGTCGTTGTCAAAGGTCCCCTAGAAGACGACAGAACAACATTGAAAAGAAAGAAAAAGAAAGGAGAGCGACGGGCCATCGGTCAACCCCTGACAAAGCCCAATCTCTTACTGGGAAAAATCTAAAGAAGCTAAATCTAATGCTCACAAACAAAGCAATTAAAAGCTCTTTATAGCTCTGCCGAGGTCTGAAACACCACAAGCCAAGAGGAAGACCAAGAAGGAGGCACCCTCCTGCTGTGAATGCCTATTGAAAGTCATCAGGAAAATAAGCTTGCTAATCAGTTACGGGAAAAAGACTTAAAGTACAGAGCGGTTCTATATCAGTAGGAACATTTCCTAACTAGGATTTAATACCTATTAATTACTGAGGGCACTCCGTCGGGAGCCGGAAGCTCGCCTGTGTTTTTCAGTCATTCCAGATTTGAAATAGAAATTAAGTTAAATGGAGAGAAGGGGAAAATAACAAAATCACAAGGATCCAAGTCCCTCAGCACTGCTGACAAATCGGAAATGTTGTGCTTTTAATTCCGAATTGGGAGTTCCAAAAAGTATCAAAGGCTTTGGGGAGCACTTTAAATATGTATGTCCTTATGCACACGTCGAACGGTGTTGGCGATTAATAAATATTGCCACTTCAAATTCAAAAGCCGTAATTTCCTGGTAGATATCGTCTGTGTTTTACCTGGAATAACATCAGTTTACATCAGCATGAAGAAGAGAGCCCACCTGTTCCCCCCCACTCCAGCATCCTCGGCTGTATTCATGCACTAGTAGCCTCGCTCATTCAATCGCCTCACTTCCTGTCCCCATCCTCATTCACGGGAAGGAGTTACAACCTTAGGTCTCGACAGATAGGAAGTCAGCGGGTGGCTCTATGAGCATTGCACAGCCATCCCTCAGTTTACCGTTGCTAGTGGGGTTTAACGATCCTCCCTAGTCGCACACCTGGAGGGGCTATTTGTTTGTGGCTAATGTAGCAAAAGTGAGAGAATCTTCTGAATCGGTGAACGGCTAAGGATGAAATATCCTAACAGTGAACACATAAGGGAAGTATTTTTATCATATGGAGAAAAGACTACCCCCTAAACTCGTCCTGTTTGGCAGGGTAATGTGGTCTCACTTGAAAAACAAACACTGTTTTCCCTCCAAAAAGTTAAAAAAGAGATCCTCCAGGTTCAAAACAGTGATGTAATCCTACAACACGAGGGGGAGGAAGGCAGAGTAATGTCCTAACTAGAAAGCCAGTGGTGACTTGATGCAAACCCAGAATCTGGAGACTACGCACACTCTGTTTCTATTGGAGGGCTTAATTGCGGCCATAGGGCTGTGAGATCCTCTGTATGACACCATTCAGTCAGTTTGGATTTGCTGAACGATGAGCCCTAAAAAGAATTTAGAGCAGTAAGAGTCTATAAAAAGTAGTATTAGAAAAAGGTGGATGAGGATATATGCTTCAAGATAATTGGTTATACTAATAGTCTCCCTATGGGTAAGACCACTTTATTTAGCAATGATTAGAGCAATTTATAATGATTACAATAACCCAATAATACCGTAGCAACACTTTATGCTGACCCAAAATACAGGAAATCGTCAGACGATATCATGTCCAAATCATTCATCAGACGCTACTTTCAACTTTTCATTTATTTCGCCCTCAAAAAGCTTTACTTTCTACTGTCAGTCTGTGGTTGTTGTTTCACCCCCATGTCATCGTTGATATTGCTGTCTCTGTCCAATTGCTGAAACAATGCATTTGAAGATTATCTTTGCGAGAGGACAAAATAATAGTCTCTGAGAGAGAGCGAAAGAGCAAACCGCCAAGGTTGCCATTTTGTTTTGTCTCTTTCACATCGCTGCATGAGTGGTGCTGGTTGTGGCTGACTGGTATGAAATGAGAATGAAATCAACAGAGCAGTTATCCACCCGCTGACCCATTTAAGGACAAGGCTGGTGGCGGACCGCCTCTCTTCCTCCATGTCTGTCTGTCTGTCTGTCTGTCTGTCTGTCTGTCTGTCTGTCTGTCTGTCTGTCTGTCTGTCTGTCTGTCTGTCTGTCTGTCTGTCTGTCTGTCTGTCTGTCTGTCTGTCTGTCTGTCTGTCTGTCTGTCTGTCTGTCTGTCTGTCTGTCTGTCTGTCTGTCTGTCTGTCTGTCTGTCTGTCTGTCTGTCTGTCTGTCTGTCTGTCTGTCTGTCTGTCTGTCTGTCTATGTGACATTACTCCTCATGCACCATAAACCAAGCCCCTGCGTTTCCTGCACTCGAAGTGCCAGTCCCTATCTGTGACAGTGGAATTGCTGTTTTCTAATTGCTCTCCATATTCATTTTCCATTCTACCAGCCACACACTAAATTATCAAGATTACATCTAAATTGTTGCCGCAGCCTCTCAATGCTCAACCGCTAATGCAGAAGCTCCCTCAGCAGACAAATTAGAGAGAGGAATTTCAGAAACAGGGAACTGGTGGAATTGAGTGTCTGTGTGGTTGGTTGGTGCTGGAGCTGAATTTGAATTCTCAGGCAACCTTGTACTGTACTGAAAACCTGGGTTGTGTTCATTAGGCACCAAAACGGAAGAAAACAGTACCCCAATGAGCACAACCCTGATTAACTTGGTCGTGGCTTACCTAGACACAGTGGGTCAGGGCCTTTACAGGTTTGTCTGCTTTAGCTAGTGCTAGGGGTATCGCTTTCTGGTCTGCTTTAGCTAGTGCTAGGGCTAACGCTATCTGGTCTGCTTTAGCTAGTGTTATGGCTAACGCTATCTGGTCTGCTTTAGCTAGTGCTAGGGCTAACTCTATTTTCCATCCTAACACTGGGCTTGAGCGGGGCCTGCCAGTGAGGCAGTCTCCCCCACTACTACCCACCAGGGAGTCCAAGCGCTGCTGTCAACCCAGCCAGCCAATTCAGTCGGCCGGTGCCATTAATCAGCCGCGAGCCCTGGCTCTTGCAGGAGCGCAAGATGGAGTGTGATGGTCTTGTTTTTACAAACAGTGGAGGGGCACCCTTACCGCGCCGCACAAGCCCATCATTCTCCCAGCACCGTCACAGAAGCCGAGGCCTATCCCTCCACTCATTCCTCTCCCTCCACTGCCTCCTACTCCCAACAGCATCTGGTTCACTCTACTCCGTCCTCCTCCTCCTCCTCCCATCCATGAGTCCATCTCTCCTCCCCATGCTCTGTTTTCCCTCCTTCCTCTCTCCTCCTTCCTCTCCTCGTCTCTTGTTTTCTCTCTTGTCTCACATACAGCACATCGCTTTTATTAAATCTGCCCTTCCCAAAAATCTCTCCTTTTTTGTTATCTGTATCTGACCCCTCCAGACTTCCTCTTCCTCTCATCCTCTTTTCCATCAGTCAGATTATTAATTATGGAGGAAATTAGAGTCGCTGGGAAGCCATGTTAAGACTGTCGTACGGATTGGGAACCATGAGAGCGGGGTTTCATGCTGCTCTAGCTGGTTCCATTTTGGAGCATTAGTACCAGTCAATTTATCAAGGAAGTGATTTGCTACCTAGTCTGCCGAGCGGATGGGTAAGTGTGTCTGACAGGCCAGTCTCTTCCGTGAACGCCCCGGGTGCGGCTTGTCGGCGGCTAACGCAAGCTGACAGGTTAACTTATATCTCCGGTCAACACCAACAACCACCACCACGGCCGTTGCCTATTT
This sequence comes from Salvelinus alpinus, assembly GCF_045679555.1. NCBI lineage: Eukaryota > Metazoa > Chordata > Actinopteri > Salmoniformes > Salmonidae > Salvelinus > Salvelinus alpinus. The sequence goes on along the minus strand of NC_092089.1, from coordinate 79,377,485 downwards.
CTTTTACAAGTAGTGTTTTCATTCATTATTTTGAAAGCCACACGGTAAATCATGCCAAATTCAAGAAGAGCATTTTTCCTCCAACCATCCCCTGCCTCCTCTCCCCTCTTTCCTCCATTTTCCCCCTCCCTTTTCATTCTGCTGCTCCATCAACCCCCGGCGCGTGTGCATTCCATCACAGGTTCCCCCTGTTTTAAAGAATGAATCTCCAAACCGGTGTTGACAAACAATGCAGTGGCTTCTAAATTGGTACAAACAGCATCTGTTTAACAGCTGTGTAACTGCGGTGGGGAGAAGAGAAGAGAGAAGGAGAAAAAAAAGCAAAAGCATTTGCTGTTTTTATAAATCACTTTGTCATCACTGCCTACTGCACTGTTTTGTTCAAAGGCAGAAGCGGCGAGCCAATGGACTGCTTGATATAGTGGTAACGAGCACGAGCTCGTTGTCATGATGACATACGCACGGTGGGCTGGTGGGACGGTTTTTCCACGCGCCCTGTCTGGCGACTAATTCTATTTTGCTGGGAGGCACATTTCCACACCCTATCATACAGTGTTTTATATATACCCCCGGAGCCAGCGATGGCATTTTTTGTACAGGCTTCTGTGACCTCTAGTTGCCATTGATGGTTATATCTCCTACACTCTTAGAAAAAAAGGTTCTAAAAGGGTTCTTCGGCTGTTCCCATAGGAGAACCCTTTGAAGAAACCTTTTGGTTCCAGGTAGAATCCTATTGGGTTCCATGTAGAACCCTTTCCACAGAGGGTTTTACATGGAACACAAAATAGTTCTACCTGGAACCAAAAAGGGTTCTCCTATGGGGACAGCCGAAGAACCATTTTAGAACAGCTGTAGGAGATATAACCATCAATGGCAACTAGAGGTCACAGAAGCCTGTACAAAAAATGCCATCACTGGCTCCGGGAGCTTAGCCTTTACTGGGAACGTGGAGTATGGAGATAGAGGGAGATAGGGGACACTCAGAGGGGCAGGTTTCATTGTGATCATGACTGATCTGGTGTGATGTAGGCGACTTGGATCAGTACGTTGTAATAATTCATGCGATGGGGGGGGGGGGGGGGGGGGGGTTAATACGCTGTGTGAGCTGCCCGGGGCTCTGATTCGACGACAGCCCATCTCGACTGGATCTTAAACAGGCGTACATGCATGGAGAGTTAAGCTAAGATGAGTTGAGCTGGGCTGAACCAGGACAAACTGGGCTAAGAGGGTAGTGGAGGACTCCACACACACACATAGCCAGGTCAACCTATCAGAGCCTTAACTGTATAGCATCATGGGCAACCGGCTCATTAGATACAGAAGAAGCCATTGTAGTGGTGCTCACCCACTAAAGTTGGCATCCTAATGGCAAGCCCTCAGATTAACCTGGCTCACTGCAGGCCCACAACAACAGTGGAAGGCACCCCTAGAACACACATTTCCTCTCCATAATGGCATCGGCAGCGGAAGGAAGGACATCTTTAAATACACTGTATCAAATGGCGCATTTCTGCTGTGTTTAAGCTTGACCGAGCTAGCGAGCTAATTTGCTTGGCAAAAACCCTTGAGTCTGAGAGAGGGAGCGAGGGGGGACAAACGCAGACAGTAAATTACATCTGTGGTGGGGAGACAAGGAAGAGCTGGGCTTTTGGGGTTGAGGGATGGAGAGGGAAGAGTAGGGTGAGGCAGGAGGGTTTTAACCGATCGGCAGTGTAGGCAGGATGAAATGATCTGTGAGAAAAGAACAGGAAAAGCTGAGGTCCTGAGGTTTTCTACTCATCTCCAGGGAGACACTTATTGGACAGTTCTCAAATTAGTCTATTTGTGGAGTTTGTAGAACCAGAGTTGGAATATATTAGAATAGTATTTTCAGGAACACTACTGTAACAAAGGACAACGTCGATGTGTAACGTGCTGCACATGCTACTAAACACTACTATTTTATTGAGATGATTTCAGTATTGCAATACACGTTCATGCCCTAGCACAATCTAACACATGACCAAATAATGTTGAGGGGAATGGATGTGCGATTGGGCATTGACAGACAACATCTTCCAATATACCTCAGGTCAATGCACTTTACACATAGCAACTCCACTCTCACCCTAGTGTGACCATAAACCAACCCTTACATTTTGTATTTTATTGTGTGGTGTTTTATTCGCTCAGGAAACCCAACACAATAGCTCAGTACCCATCAGACCATGAACCCACCTGGACATCCGGCAGCCTGAGCTCAACAAATCAATGTGTCTTTCTCTAAACAGCTGGGCCCAGCACACCGAGGCATAGAATACACTAACATCTCCAGACTCCTTGGCTTCATCCCAAATGGTACCCTTTTCCATATAAAGTGCACTACTTTTGACCAGAGCTCTATGGCTCTGCCTATGGGCCCTGGTCAAACGTTGTGCACTAAATAGGGAGTAGGGCGCAATTTAGGACGCATCCCATCTCCGTCTCTTCCCAGCGAGACTCGGCACTGCTTGAACAGAGGCCCCTTACATAATTAATGTAATGTGCCATCTCATTCAGTCATGTTCACTCTGTGTCAGCCGGGACTATGTGTTTTATATTCCGCTTTATCTCTCTGCAGAAAGATACACGAGCATTCTCTCTCTCTCCCTAACTCTCGCTCACACACACTCTTCCTGTATCTCTCTCTCTCTCTTTCTCCTGTTATTATTTCTTACATTGTCTCCATATCTTTCCACATCCCTTTTTTCCTGCTCACTTGAACAATCTATGGAAGTAGGACAACGTGGGGGGCTGCCGAGTGTGCTGGGCTGGTTTGGCTGTGCATGCAGAAAACACTGCTGGAATGGCCCCCTGGGGAGAGGCTAGCGGTCCAGTAGAGAGGCTTGATAAGAGAGAGACCTAGTCAGCCAGCTCTGCCTGGCGCGGGTCAACCTAACTTTCACAGCACCGGTTCAATGGACCAACCCCTAGCCAAGGTAAAGTCCTGGGGAATTTTTATGAGAGGAAAACAGAAGGAAAAAGAAACAATTACCATTATCGCCGCGGCAACGGCAGCAGCACTCCCTGCCATCCCCCACACCTTAGTATTACATACAGACACATTGAGGCTAATGTTGCACAGGGGCTTGTTGTGATTTTCTCCAGCCACAAAAGGCCATTTTTGTTTGGTGTCTGGAGAACTGCTGTTTCTATCCGAGGGTCTCCATTATTCATAGCTGAGAGGGGCCTCGCTGTGATGGCACATAATAGCACTGAGCCCATGGCAACACCACTCAGTATTTTCTATCATTTCTCTAGTCACTGCCACTACAGCATAGAGGGGTCTCTACCATTTCTCTAGCCACTGCCACTACAGCGGAGAGGGAGTCTCTAACATTTCTCTAGCCACTACAGCATAGAGGGGTCTCTACCATTTCTCTAGCCACTGCCACTACAGCATAGAGGGGTCTCTAACATTTCTCTAGCCACTGCCACTACAGCAGAGAGGGGGTCTCTACCATTTCTCTATCCACTACAGCGGAGAGGGGGTCTCTGACATTTCTCTAGCCACTACAGCAGAAAGGGGGTCTCTAACATTTCTCTAGCCACTACAGCAGAGAGGGGGTCTCTAACATTTCTCTATCCACTACAGCGGAGAGGGAGTCTCTAACATTTCTCTAGCCACTACAGCGGAGAGGGGGTCTCTAACATTTCTCTATCCACTACAGCGGAGAGGGAGTCTCTAACATTTCTCTATCCACTACAGCGGAAAGGGAGTCTCTAACATTACTCTAGCCACTACAGCGGAGAGGGGGTCTCTAACATTTCTCTAGCCACTACAACGGAGAGGGGGTCTCTAACATTTCTCTAGCCACTACAGCATAGAGGGGTCTCTAACATTTCTCTAGCCACTACAGCAGAGAGGGGTCTCTACCATTTCTCTAGCCACTGCCACTACAGCAGAGAGGGGTCTCTACCATTTCTCTAGCCACTGCCACTACAGCAGAGAGGGGTCTCTACCATTTCTCTAGCCACTGCCACTACAGCAGAGAGGGGTCTCTACCATTTCTCTAGCCACTACAGCATAGAGGGGTCTCTACCATTTCTCTAGCCACTACAGCAGAGAGGGGTCTCTACCATTTCTCTAGCCACTGCCACTACAGCAGAGAGGGGTCTCTACCATTTCTCTAGCCACTGCCACTACAGCAGAGAGGGGTCTCTACCATTTCTCTAGCCACTGCCACTACAGCAGAGAGGGGTCTCTAACATTTCTCTAGCCACTACAGCATAGAGGGGTCTCTACCATTTCTCTAGCCACTACAGCAGAGAGGGGTCTCTACCATTTCTCTAGCCACTGCCACTACAGCAGAGAGGGGTCTCTAACATTTCTCTATCCACTACAGCGGAGAGGGGGTCTCTAACATTTCTCTATCCACTACAGCAGAGAGGGGGTCTCTAACATTTCTCTAGCCACTACAGCAGAGAGGGGGTCTCTAACATTTCTCTATCCACTACAGCAGAGAGGGGGTCTCTAACATTTCTCTATCCACTACAGCAGAGAGGGGGTCTCTAACATTTCTCTATCCACTACAGCAGAGAGGGGGTCTCTAACATTTCTCTAGCCACTACAGCAGAGAGGGGGTCTCTAACATTTCTCTATCCACTACAGCGGAGAGGGGGTCTCTAACATTTCTCTAGCCACTACAGCAGAGAGGGGGTCTCTAACATTTCTCTATCCACTACAGCGGAGAGGGGGTCTGTAACATTTCTCTATCCACTACAGCGGAGAGGGGGTCTGTAACATTTCTCTATCCACTACAGCGGAGAGGGGTCTCTACCATTTCTCCCTCCACTACAGCGGAGAGGGGGTCTCTAACATTTCTCTAGCCACTGCAGCGGAGAGGGGGTCTCTAACATTTCTCTATCCACTACAGCGGAGAGGGAGTCTCTAACATTTCTCTAGCCACTACAGCAGAGAGGGGGTCTCTGACATTTCTCTAGCCACTACAGCAGAGAGGGGGTCTCTAACATTTCTCTAGCCACTACAGCAAAGAGGGGGTCTCTAACATTTCTCTATCCACTACAGCGGAGAGGGCGTCTCTAACATTTCTCTAGCCACTGCCACTGCAGCGGATAGGGGGTCTCTACCATTTCTCTATCCACTACAGCGGAGAGGGGGTCTCTAACATTTCTCTATCCACTACAGCGGAGAGGGGGTCTCTAACATTTCTCTAGTCACTACAGCAGAGAGGAGGTCTCTAACATTTCTCTAGCCACTACAGCAGAGAGGGGGTCTCTAACATTTCGCTAGCCACTACAGCAAAGAGGGGGTCTCTAACATTTCTCTATCCACTACAGCGGAGAGGGGGTCTCTAACATTTCTCTAGCCACTGCCACTGCAGCGGATAGGGGGTCTCTACCATTTCTCTATCCACTACAGCGGAGAGGGGGTCTCTAACATTTCTCTAGCCACTACAGCGGAGAGGGGGTCTCTAACATTTCTCTATCCACTACAGCGGAGAGGGGGTCTCTAACATTTCTCTATCCACTACAGCGGAGAGGGGGTCTCTAACATTTCTCTATCCACTAAAGCGGAGAGGGGGTCTCTAACATTTCTCTAGCAACTATAGCGGAGAGGGGGTCTCTAACATTTCTCTATCCACTAAAGCGGAGAGGGGGTCTCTAACATTTCTCTAGCCACTACAGCGGAGTGGGGGTCTCTAACATTTCTCTATCAACTACAGCGGAGAGGGGGTCTCTAACATTTCTCTATCCACTACAGCATAGAGGGGTCTCTACCATTTCTCTAGCCACTACAGCTTAGTGGGGTCTCTACCATTTCTCTAGCCACTGCCACTACAGCGGAGGGGGGGTCTCTAACATTTCTCTAGCCACTGCCACTACAGCGGAGAGGGGGTCTCTAACATTTCTCTATCCAATACAGCGGAGAGGCGGTCTCTAACATTTCTCTAGCCACTACAGCGGAGAGGGGGTCTCTAACATTTCTCTATCCACTACAGCGGAGAGGGTGTCTCTAACATTTCTCTAGCCACTGCCACTGCAGCGGAGAGGGGGTCTCTACCATTTCTCTATCCACTACAGTGGAGAGGGGGTCTCTAACATTTCTCTATCCACTACAGCGGAGAGGGGGTCTCCACCATTTCCCTAGCCACTACAGCAGAGAGGGGGTCTCTAACATTTCTCTATCCACTACAGCGGAGAGGGGGTCTCTAACATTTCTCTATCCACTACAGCGGAGAGGGGGTCTCTAACATTTCTCTAGCCACTGCAGCGGAGAAGGGGTCTCTACCATTTCTCTATCCACTACAGTGGAGAGGGGGTCTCTAACATTTCTCTATCCACTACAGCGGAGAGGGGGTCTCTAACATTTCTCCAGCCACTACAGCAGAGAGGGCGTCTCTAACATTTCTCTAGCCACTACAGCATAGAGGGGTCTTTACCATTTCTCTAGCCACTACAGCATAGAGGGGTCTCTACCATTTCTCTAGCCACTGCCACTACAGCAGAGAGGGGGTCTCTAACATTTCTCTAGCCACTGCCACTACAGCAGAGAGGGGGTCTCTAACATTTCTCTATCCTCTACAGCGGAGAGGGGGTCTCTAACATTTCTCTAGCCACTACAGCAGAGAGGGGGTCTCTAACATTTCTCTAGCCACTACAGCAGAGAGGGGGTCTCTAACATTTCTCTAGCCACTACAGCGGAGAGGGGGTCTCTAACATTTCTCTATCCACTACAGCGGAGAGGGGGTCTCTAACATTTCTCTAGCCACTGCCACTGCAGCGGAGAGGGGGTCTCTACCATTTCTCTATCCACTACAGCGGAGAGGGGGTCTCTAACATTTCTCTAGCCACTGCCACTGCAGCGGAGAGGGGGTCTCTACCATTTCTCTATCCACTACAGCGGAGAGGGGGTCTCTAACATTTCTCTAGCCACTACAGCGGAGAGGGGGTCTCTAACATTTCTCTAGCCACTGCCACTGCAGCGGAGAGGGGGTCTCTACCATTTCTCTATCCACTACAGTGGAGAGGGGGTCTCTAACATTTCTCTAGCCACTGCCACTGCAGCGGAGAGGGGGTCTCTACCATTTCTCTATCCACTACAGCGGAGAGGGGGTCTCTAACATTTCTCCCTCCACTACAGCGGAGAGGGGGTCTCTAACATTTCTCTAGCCACTGCCACTGCAGCGGAGAGGGGGTCTCTACCATTTCTCTATCCACTACAGCGGAGAGGGGGTCTCTAACATTTCTCTAGCCACTACAGCGGAGAGGGGGTCTCTACCATTTCTCCCTCCACTACAGCGGAGAGGGGGTCTCTAACATTTCTCTAGCCACTGCCACTGCAGCGGAGAGGGGGTCTCTACCATTTCTCTAGCCACTACAGCGGAGTGGGGGTCTCTAACATTTCTCTATCAACTACAGCGGAGAGGAGGTCTCTAACATTTCTCTATCCACTACAGCATAGAGGGGTCTCTACCATTTCTCTAGCCACTACAGCATAGTGGGGTCTCTAACATTTCTCTAGCCACTGCCACTACAGCGGAGGGGGGGTCTCTAACATTTCTCTAGCCACTGCCACTACAGCGGAGAGGGGGTCTCTAACATTTCTCTATCCAATACAGCGGAGAGGCGGTCTCTAACATTTCTCTAGCCACTACAGCGGAGAGGGGGTCTCTAACATTTCTCTATCCACTACAGCGGAGAGGGTGTCTCTAACATTTCTCTAGCCACTGCCACTGCAGCGGAGAGGGGGTCTCTACCATTTCTCTATCCACTACAGCGGAGAGGGGGTCTCTAACATTTCTCTATCCACTACAGCGGAGAGGGGGTCTCCACCATTTCCCTAGCCACTACAGCAGAGAGGGGGTCTCTAACATTTCTCTATCCACTACAGCGGAGAGGGGGTCTCTAACATTTCTCTATCCACTACAGCGGAGAGGGGGTCTCTAACATTTCTCTATCCACTACAGCGGAGAGGGGGTCTCTAACATTTCTCTAGCCACTGCAGCGGAGAAGGGGTCTCTACCATTTCTCTATCCACTACAGTGGAGAGGGGGTCTCTAACATTTCTCTATCCACTACAGCGGAGAGGGGGTCTCTAACATTTCTCCAGCCACTACAGCAGAGAGGGGGTCTCTAACATTTCTCTAGCCACTACAGCATAGAGGGGTCTTTACCATTTCTCTAGCCACTACAGCATAGAGGGGTCTCTACCATTTATCTAGCCACTGCCACTACAGCATAGAGGGGGTCTCTAACATTTCTCTAGCCACTGCCACTACAGCAGAGAGGGGGTCTCTAACATTTCTCTATCCTCTACAGCGGAGAGGGGGTCTCTAACATTTCTCTAGCCACTACAGCAGAGAGGGGGTCTCTAACATTTCTCTAGCCACTACAGCAGAGAGGGGGTCTCTAACATTTCTCTAGCCACTACAGCGGAGAGGGGGTCTCTAACATTTCTCTATCCACTACAGCGGAGAGGGGGTCTCTAACATTTCTCTAGCCACTGCCACTGCAGCGGAGAGGGGGTCTCTACCATTTCTCTATCCACTACAGCGGAGAGGGGGTCTCTAACATTTCTCTAGCCACTGCCACTGCAGCGGAGAGGGGGTCTCTACCATTTCTCTATCCACTACAGCGGAGAGGGGGTCTCTAACATTTCTCTAGCCACTACAGCGGAGAGGGTGTCTCTACCATTTCTCCCTCCACTACAGCGGAGAGGGGGTCTCTAACATTTCTCTAGCCACTGCCACTGCAGCGGAGAGGGGGTCTCTACCATTTCTCTATCCACTACAGCGGAGAGGGGGTCTCTAACATTTCTCTAGCCACTACAGCGGAGAGGGAGTCTCTACCATTTCTCCCTCCACTACAGCGGAGAGGGGGTCTCTAACATTTCTCTAGCCACTGCCACTGCAGCGGAGCTCAGCCATGACAGCGAGAGAGGGGTCTCTAACATTTCTTTATCCACTACAGCGGAGAGGGGGTCTCTAACATTTCTCAGCCACTGCCACTGCAGCGGAGAGGGGGCTCAACGTCTGATCTCATGACAGCGGAGAGGGGGTCAAGATTTCCTCAGCCACTGCCACTGCAGCGGAGAGGGGTCTCACCATTTCTCTATCCACTACAGCGGAGAGGGGGTCTCTAACATTTCTCTAGCCACTACAGCGGAGAGGGGGTCTCTACCATTTCTCCCTCCACTACAGCGGAGAGGGGGTCTCTAACATTTCTCTAGCCACTGCCACTGCAGCGGAGAGGGGGTCTCTACCATTTCTCTATCCACTACAGCGGAGAGGGGGTCTCTAACATTTCTCTAGCCACTACAGCGGAGAGGGGGTCTCTACCATTTCTCCCTCCACTACAGCGGAGAGGGGGTCTCTAACATTTCTCTATCCACTACAGCGGAGAGGGGGTCTCTAACATTTCTCTATCCACTACAGCGGAGAGGGGTCTCTACCATTTCTCCCTCTACTACAGCGGAGAGGGGGTCTCTAACATTTCTCTAGCCACTACAGCGGAGAGGGGGTTGTCAGCAGTACAGACAGACAGAGAGTGAGGGGAAAAAATGACAAAAGGAGGAAAGGAAGAGAGATGTTTTGATTTGAGGAAACTGACTATGGCATAAGGGGGGAAATGGGGGGGGGGTACTTGGGTACAGTTACATGCACACAATAATTTTGTGAATAGTCCTATTAATATTTGTTTGATTAAAACATTTACATGCTTTGCAAGAATATCTATTTCCCTAATAATCCTGTTTACACTCAAAACAGGCAATCAAAATAAATGTTCTACCACAGCGACCATGCTATTTTAGGGAAGCCTATTTGATTCTGAGTTCGGACATATAAAGTTGGTATGTGAAAACTATTTGTAAGGTGCATACTTTCCGTTTTTCCAAACTCACTTCGCTCGCGCCTAAGAGGGAGGCTGGCACTACCGGTGCTAGCACGTGCACAGATCAAATACCCCGCTGGAATGCCGATTAAACTGTTTACATGTCCTAATCATTTGAAAGATTGCTTAGAAAAGTAGCTGTTTTAATCGGCGTATGCTTCCTTTGATTTTGACCTTACGCCGATTTAAGATAAGCAGAGTAAAGTGTTTACATGACTATTGCATAATCTGCCTACTGCCATAATCAGTTTAATATCAAATTATTAGTGTGCTTGTAAATAGGGTTGAACATTTTGGGGAATATTCAGAGGTGGAAACTTTCTGTGGGAATTAACGGGAATATATGGGAATTAACCGAAATATTTGCTAATTAATATCAATGTTTTTTGCATTGGATATATTTACCAAATCATATCATTTTGACCGGGTCTCTCTTGGAAAAGAGATGTTATATTAATGGAGAACAACCTGTATAAATAACGGTAAAAAAATTAAATAATAATAATATGGAGACAGAAACATAAACATTTTACCTTATCATAAATAGACATTATTGCAAATGATTAAATCCTTCCAATAGAAATTTAAAAAACAATTTAGTTATGAATTTAACTTTAATTAAATGAGTTGACTCTTCACATGGGATGATTTCATTGAACAACAAAAGGGAATATTGAATGATCCCCAATGATCGATCGCATCTCCCAAAAATGTTTTCAACATCTGTAAAATGATAGTCTAGAAACTAAAGCTTTGGTTTCATCCTCTAAGGCTTCTCTCTGGACCTCCTCAATGTCCACCTAAGGCTTCTCTCTGGACCTCCTCAATGTCCACCTCTTCAACATCAGACTCTGAGGCCTCATCTTCACTGTCACTTTCCAACCTTGTTGAGGATGGCTTTAGTCAGGCTCAAAAAGCCTAATTTGCCCGGATGGCCACCAATTTTTCAACCCTTGTATTAGTCAGCCTGTTGCGTGCTTTAGACATTTACCAGAAAGTTTCCGACACTTTGCAACCCTACTTGTAAACATACTCATTGACATGAAATGCCATATCTGTGGCAAGGGAGCAAGAAGTCAGCTTGGCACCGTGTAACCCCCTATGCCAGTTGGAATAGCCCTTGTATGGATGGACCACACACATAACAAGGATTGTAGCATGGGGGTTGGGGCTGGAGGTGGGGACGGGAGGGCCCAGACATGTCCTCAAGGACACCCATGTCATAAGGAACTCCTCGTGTGGCGGGATATTAAATAAGACATCTACTGTGAGTGCCGAATGATATCAGTGTCCATGGTAACTAGACTTATTAGGTTGTTTTTGATCTCTTTGTGATGCTAATGAGAGCCGACCTGGGAGAAGGTGTACGTCCCAAATCGCACTCTAATCCAGACATAGTGCACTACTTTTGACCAGAGCCCTATGGGTCAAGAGTAGTGCACTATATAGGGAATAGGGTGCCATTTGGGACGCAGTCAAGGAAGTACAATATTCCCATTATAGTAATGTGTGTTATTAATATGGCCTGGTGAAAACTAAGGGGCTTGAGACCCCTAATGTATATATGGCGGCTCATGTGTCTGGAGCAGTTCATTGTCTGGGGTCTGGCGGTTGCCGGTCCGTCTCTCTCTCTGCTGTTTATGTGCAGCCCTGAGTTTTAATAGAGAATGCATTAGAACAAGCCAGCGCATCATTAAAAAAAGCCATTTTGAAGCTTTCCTGTCTGCCATTAAATTTAACAGCTAACCTCTCCCATTACTTTTTATCCTCATTTTTAAAGGGGTGGAAGGGGAGGAAGGGCCGAAAAATGATAATTGGCTCACCAAGGAGAATGAAGTGATTGAATGGAATTCCTTCCTTTATGAGATAGAAAAAAATAACCCACATACCAAGGGAAAGCTATTCGATTGGCATACCCAGAATGCACTTGGGGTTGTTGTTTTCTTATTTTTCTCTTGGACCTCATGGAGGAATGGAGGTTGCGTAAACTCAGAGTGGCTGGAGAGGAGGCATGTGCACATGATGGTCTGGGCAGTGTGTGTGTGTGGTGGAAGTAGAGTCGTCAGCATCAGCAGGCTCCTAGTTTATCAGTAGTGGCCACAGGCCTTCTGGCATGGTTGGAGAGGTGAGGAAGGCTACAGGAGTCCACAGGCTGTTTACTGATCCCCTCCCTCCCTTTAATCTTTCATCAGTAGCTGATCATCTGGACCCTGGCTGGTCAACAGGTAGGCTTTGGCTGCAGTCATTCTGTACCAAGGGGAAGTCCCTCCGTCAACCTCAAATTTTACCCTGTTCAAAATGGCTGAATTTCATTTCAATACCGTGATCATCATAGGGGACAACCAAGGGGACTCAGACACTAATCAGTGAGGCCGAGACAGAGAAAAGAGGTTTGGTTTACTTCTCCTCAACCTGTGACCCCTATGAAGGAAATCCACAAAAATACTTAATTATGTATGTTTTATAGGTGTTCTGGCACAGCTGGCGGGAAAGTGTTTCTGCTCAGATAAAAGGGGGTCTGCATTCCAAATGACTGAACGTTAAAGAATAAATCCATCGGCGCTCAATATACATGAAGCAGAGTGAGAGATATGGAAATGCCAGATGCCCGGGGCAGTAATCTTTTGTCACCACATGAATTACCACAGAAGAAAGAGGAAGTGGCGTCTTCGCCGTAACAATCTCCATATATGTAATGTCGTCAAAGGGGGTGAAATACGAGGGGAGGAAAATTTAAACGCAGCGTAAAAGGAAGGTGACAAAAACACTGAGAGACATCAACAACACAGAGACACATCAACAACACTGAGAGACACAACAATACTGAGAGACACAACATCACTGAGAGACACATCAACAACACTGAGACACATCAACAACACTGAGAGACACAACAATACTGAGAGACACAACAACACTGAGAGACACATCAACAACACTGAGAGACACATCGACAACACTGAGAGACACAACAATACTGAGAGACACAACAACACTGAGAGACACATCAACAACACTGAGAGACACATCAACAACACTGAGAGACACAACAATACTGAGAGACACAACAATACTGAGAGACACAACATCACTGAGAGACACATCAACAACACTGAGAGACACATCAACAACACTGAGACACATCAACAACACTGAGAGACACAACAATACTGAGAGACACAACAACACTGAGAGACACATCAACAACACTGAGACACATTAACAACACTGGGAGACACACATCAACAACACTGACAGACACAACAACACTGAGACACATCAACAACACTGAGACACATTAACAACACTGGGAGACACACATCAACAACACTGACAGACACAACAACACTGAGACACACATCAACAACACTGAGACACATTAACAACACTGAGACACATTAACAACACTGGGAGACACACATCAACAACACTGACAGACACAACAACACTGAGACACATCAACAACACTGAGACACATTAACAACACTGGGAGACACACATCAACAACACTGACAGACACAACAACACTGAGACACATCAACAACACTGAGACACATTAACAACACTGGGAGACACACATCAACAACACTGACAGACACAACAACACTGAGACACATCAACAACACTGAGACACATTAACAACACTGGGAGAGACACATCAACAACACTGACAGACACAACAACACTGAGACACACATCAACAACACTGAGAGAGACACATCAACAACACTGAGAGACACATCAACAACCTTGAGAGACACACAACAACACTGACACAACACTGAGAGACACATCAACAACACCCCTTCACTTTTTCAAAATTTTACAGCATTATTCTAAAATGGATTAAACTTTTTCCCCCCTCATCAATCTACACACAATAACGAGAAAGCAAAAACAGTTTTTATTTTTTTATTTTGCAAATGTATTAAAAATACAAAAATTTAATATCACATTTACACGAGTATTCAGACCCTTTACTCAGTACTTTGTTGAAGCACCTTTGGCAGCGATTACAGCCTTGAGTCTTCTTGGGTATGACGCTACAAGCTTGACACACCTGTATTTGAGGAGTTCCTCCCATTCTTTTCTGCAGATCCTCTCAAGCTCTATCAGGTTGGATTGGGAGCGCTGCTGCACAGCTATTATCAGGTCTGTCCAGACCTTAGATCGGATTCAAGTCCGGGCTCTGGCTGGGCCACTCAAGGACATTCAGACTTGTCCAGAATCTACTCCTGCATTGTCTTCGCTGTGTGCTTAGGGTCATTGTCCTGTTGGAAGGTGAACCAACACCCCAGTCTGAGGTCCTGAGCACTCTGGAGCAGGTTTTCATCAAGGATCTCTCTGTACTTTGCTCCGTTCATCTTTCCCTCAATCCTGATTAGTCTCCCAGTCACTGCCGCTTGTTTCTCATGGTCTGATAGTCCTTAAGTTGCCTTTAGGCAAACTCCAATCGGCTGTCATGTGCCTTTTACTGAGGAGTGGCTTCCGTCTGACCACTCTACCATAAATGCCTGATTGGTGGAGTGCTGCAGAGATGGTTGCCTTCTGGAAGGTTCTCCCATCTCCACAGAGTAACTCTGGAGCTCTGTCAGAGTGATCATTGGGTTCTTGGTCATCTCCCTGACCAAGGCCTTGCTCCCCCGATTGCTCAGTTTGGCCAGGCGGCCAGCTTTAGGAAGAGTTTTGGTGGTTCCAAACTTCTTCCATTTAAGAATGATGGAGGCCACTGTGTTCTTGGGGACCTTCAAAGCTGAAAAATGTTTTGGTACACTTCCCCAGATCTGTGCCTCGACACAATCCTGTCTCGGAGCTCTACAGACAATTCCTTCAACCTCATGGCTTGGTTTTTGCTCTGACATGCATTGTCAACTGTGGGACCTTATATAGACCGGTGTGTGCCTTTGCAAATCATGTCCAATAAATTGAATTTACCACAGGTGGTTTCCAATCAATTTGTAGAAACATCTCAAGGATGATCAATGGAAACATGGTGCACCTGAGCTCAATTTAAAGTATCATAGGAAAGGGTCTAAATACTCGTGTAAATAAGTTATTTCAGTTTTTATTGTTAAAAAATGTGCAAACATTTCTAAAAACCTGTTCTCGCTTTGTCATTATGAGGTATTGTGTGTCGATTGATGGGGACATTTCTTTCATTTAATCCATTTTAGAATAAGGCTGTAATGTAACAAAATGTGGAAAAATTCAGAATGCACTTTAAATGAGGAGGATAGAAGCCTTCAATCTGTCAGGAAGTGTGAGAGAGGGTTAAAAGCAGAGATGAACACATTGTATCAGTGGAGAGATGCGCCTCTCTCTCTCTCTCTGTCTCTCTCATTCTCTCTCTCTTTCTCGCTCTCCTCACCTCCTCTCACCAGCTGCAGTGATAAATGTCTCTTTGTATTCTGGACAAAAAACTGCAGGGTTACAATGTACTTGTCAGAAGACAGCTGATTTTCTCTCCCTTAAACAGAGTCCAGTATATGCTTAATCTTTCCCTTTGGTGGAGGCATGAGATAAAAGAAACACCTATTGCCAAGGACTGTAATGCCCAGAAAATCTCCCCCCATTCCTTGCGTGTGTGTGTGTGTATGTGTGTGTGCATGCATCCATGCGTGCTTGCATCTGGTTTGTGTATGCTTGTCTGTTTTACGATGTGTGTGTGTGTGTATGCTTGTGTAAGCATATTATGTGCTTGCCTGTAGCATGCATGTCTGTGAGAGTGGCTGTAGTACTGTAAAGTGTTCCTAAATGGGAGTCTGCAGTGTAGCTAATGGAGTTGATTAGAGCTGGCTCATTGCAAGGTAACTCCTAGAGGGAGCGCATACAGGCTCGTCTGATAGCCAAGGATCCCTGTAATACGAGGCCCAGCTTTGCTTTGGCAGCCCACACACACACAAGCACATATACACACACACACACAAAGCCTCTCCCAACGCTATCTGGCCTGCTCGGTTATTGCAACACACACAGCTCCCACTAGTAGAGTTGCACATCGGCATCATCAATATACATACAAAGCATGTTCCCTCAGGAAAAGTCTAAGATTAACATTACATAGGGTGTCCAATCAAAAACTCATCTTTTGGCCAATGGGTAAAATAATATGTAAATTGTGTAGATACTCCGCTATGAAAACCAATGGTCAAAACCTCATGTCTCTATCATAATCCGTTCAAAAGTTATTGGTGTTTTTACCCTTGTAAAATGGCCAGAATTATGGTGACTAAATCAATGGAGGCCAGAGAAGAAAATGTGTCATAAATCAGGACTGTAGCATTGTGTCAGCTAGGCTGGATGCTGAGTGACAATAAAGGCTAACTGAGAGGCACACTGTTTAACTCAACATATTTTATTTTCAAAGTCTTTTACATTTTATTCAGTTGGTGTCATGTTAGTCTTTTTGCGACCCGCGGAAACAACTTTGCAGATGACCACCACAGCATGTGAAATCCTAAAGAAAGCTGGACCCCTCTGTCAACAGAGCTCTGGGATTTTTATGGGATGTATTAGGTTTGCGAAATCAGACTTTAAAAAAAAATGTATGCTAATAATATATATGTTAGAGAAAGACCCCACTGAACGTTCAGAAAATGAAGAATCCTATTTTTCTTGGGAAACTGTATTTTATAACAACTGAAATGTCATCACCAAAGTGCGTTTTCATTCACTCTGTACAGACACCATAGATTACATGGTATTTCAATCAGGCCAATATATAATCACACCATTACCAATGTGTTTTGATTAATGATCCAGCACACAAGCAAAGCTTCCAGTAGTGGTTGAGACCTAGATCTGGAATTGAATGAGCAGAGGTGGTTGGATCATCTCCACTGGGCTCGGCCCCTGGTTCCAGCCTATGGTCCCCTGGCCGTTATTTAGTATGTGATTAGGATACAGAGAGGGATGACTGAGAGATGGCTACAGATCTCTACCCCCTGAGCCTTGTTACCGGTGAGGGGTGTGTTGGAATGGAGATGGGGCTGTGCCAAACCCAAAGGAGGACTCTGGAGGTACTAGGAGGATGGGAGTAAGGGGGAGAGGGGGAGTGGGGACTACTTAGTGCTTCCACAGACTTCCACAGCCCATAAACACCAAATCAATCAGAACCACAATAGCCTGGCAGACTGGAGACGGCTAGCACGAGGCCCGGGCTGGGCTACTCATATTTCAGTCTGTTTTCTCTCTCCTCCACCCACAGTCCCCTCCTCTCTAGCTTTATCGCTCTACCCCGCTCTCTTTCATTAACCTTTAAACACACACACACTCATTTGCTCGATACAGCACACAGATGCAGACACACAGATACACACACACACATGCATGCACATGAACACAATCTCCAGACACACAACCTCCAGACACAATCTCTCTCTACCTTTCTCTTTCACACACACACGTGCATACACAGACACACACAAACACACAGATTTGAAATTCAGGTGCTGGAATACTACTCTCTCCACTCCCTGTCAACTCCAGGCACATGACATGTCCTTAATCGCTCCCCCTCTGTTCAGTACCTGATCCCTGATCCCCCTGTACTGTTCTGCCGCCCAGCTCAGGCCTCCTCCATTGACTACTCGCTACGTGTTCGACAAACAATTGTGATTCCACGTGGTTTGTGAGGAGATTATTAACACACCTAGCCTAGCATGCCTAGTAATTACAGCGGGGACATGAATAAGCAATGCAAAGAAGTATCCAAGAGCCCTATTTTCTGTCTGTCTGTCTCTCTCTCTCTCTCTCTCTCTCTCTCTCTCTCTCTCTCTCAAATGAATACCAGGGATTGTGTGGAAAATGAGCTGTCAGTGGAGGAGATACATCAGGCTCATTGGAGGAGCCCTAGGAAATAATGAAGCGCTCCTCCGTTTCTCCCTGATACCTTCAATATGCTCCTATCCATGACAAGTGCATGTGAGATAAGCAGTCGTCCCTCTCGAGCTGATTAAATACTTTGGGTGTATTGTGGAAGGCTGGAACGTTAAGGGAATGTTAGGCGAAGGTTCAGGGGACATTGATACAACGTTAGAGCGATGTCTTGTGAGTCACAGGATGGAGAGGAGGGAAGGCGGGAGATATATTTTGTGTGTGTGCGTGGTGCAAAGCGAGCAGCAGCCATGTTAGGGGTAGAGAGAGAGGAGAGGAGAGGGCCTCAAGCCTGAGTGGAAGACACGCATTTGACCCTCTTCTCATGCTCTCACGGCACGCCTCTTATATCTCACGCGTTGAAAAGTACTGTGTTTATTTTTCTAGTTAGTCCACTGTATAGTCAGGGTATTAACTTTTCAACTGTGCTCCAAATCTTTTTGAAATCAGAGCATCTGCCCCTGCAATTTAACATCCCGAGCTGAACCTCTATCATTGTCCTGTCTTGCCACAGCACTGTGAATCGCGGCACACTTCCTGGAAGCATATGATTGGTCTAGTTCTGTAAGTATTCAAGGGGACTGGATACATGTTTTATAGAAACTCCCCTCAAGATTAGAGTGGAGCTGAATGGAGAGAGAACTTTCTCCGCTGAGTGTGTAAAACTGTAAAAAGAGCAGCATGCTAGTTGCTGTTACTCCCTATTGTAGAAGGCAGCCTTTTGACAGCATGTACTAAAGTCGATTTAATCCACACTTGCATGTGTACGTTATTATTCTAGAGCGGGGACAATAAATATAAACATTATTTGGTTAGGGTGTAGGGGCAGATTTCTGTAATCTTGTCTACAGGAGATTTGATTACTTATTTACTTTATTTACTCTGATCAGTGGAACAATTATCATTCTTAACAATGGGCAAAAATAAATGTAATTACTGTGCTTGTCAACAAGAACACTACTGTTATTCCCCACAATTATTTTTCCACTTCTTCCCAATTTGTCCAGTGTAATTACATATTTGAAATCTGATATGGCTAATTGTGTCTTTTAAAATGAATTATATGAGGCTATGTATTATTGCAGCCATTCCTGGACAGTTTTTAATATGTCATACCAATAAGCATTGGATATTAAATGCTCCAGGAATCAAATATAATTTTAGACATTTTAGTATTATGCACATGCTAGGCAGAGATGGTCGGGGGACTCACAACTCAAACACGTCATATTTTGTCTATGTAGAGTAAAATTATGGCAAGAATCTTCAACTAGTAGGCATAAACCACCTGAATATTGATATTCATTAGATTTTTCTTGAAGGTTGGG